>NC_081564.1:13379873-13491631 GCF_022355385.1 Mustela nigripes
ATCATCACCATCAATACCACCAACACCACCATCACATCAACAGAATCACATCATCACTATCACCATCCCCAGTACCATCACATCATCATCATCACCATCATTACTATTGCCATCATCACCATCGCCACCACCACCCAAACTTCCATTGATACCACCACCACCACCATTATTCTGATGATCATCACCATCCAGCTTCTCCTCATCCGCATAACCATCATTGCCATAATCACTCTCATCATCACCATCATCACCATCCCTACCAGCATCACCATCCTCCTCCATTGTCACCATCATTAGCACCTTCATTACTATAATCATAATCCTCATAATCATCATTGGATAAGGAGATGGAGGCCCAGAAAGGTTAAATCATTAGCCCCAATTACACAGCTATGTGCAGGAGTTGGGATTCAAACCCAGACTTGTTCTCTAAATGCTGACTTCTTAACTGCAAAGCTTTCCTGGCTCTCTGCTCTTGAACTCAGATTCGGGAGGAGACAATCTCAGCTATGTTCCGCAGCCTGGTCATCCTCTAAAGATGGAGATAAGTCATGGCTGAGATGGAACTGACTTCATATCACAATCCAGACCTTCTGAGCAGCTCTGCCTTACCTCTGTCCTTCTTCCCTCTGAGCTCTGTCCTCCTGCTTCCTGACAACGGGCCTCTTTTTAACCCTCCCTTCCACTTTCACTCTATAACATCTGTCTGCTCCCCAGCTTCGGGCACCATGGCTTCTCTGGAGCCCCTCTTGATTTTGATCCCAGGTATCAAGGCTTACCCTTACCTAGCCCTCTGTTCTACCTTCCCAGCTTTAGGGATTTATAATCCCGGTGCCATCATTTCCCCCAACCCCTAGTCTGCGCTGATGGTCATTCAGGGCTCGAGCTCTGAGGGCAGGGCCCGAGTGGCCCCTCTAGCTGTTCACTCGGGGCCAGTCACACCCCCTCCTCGCTGTGTTTCACAAAGCGCTGGTGGCCTGCGTCAGAGCCACTTCCACTCTTCTACATGGAGAGGTCTGCAATTGTCTGAGGGAACATTCTGTTTTACCCTCTTGAAAATGTCACCAAACACACTGGGAGTGGTTCTTGATTACAGACATTCCACAAGCCAGTGGTTTACCTACATGGTGATAAACAGAGGAATTTTCTGTTGAGATGGCTGCTCAAAATGTCACTCAGCTCCCGCTCAGCTGTGAAACGCCCGATCTTATGATATCATGTGACTATAAATGGGGCTTCAGCAGAGACGAAAGGCCGATACTGTTTGAGGGTCTGTAACATACCAGGTGCTGGTGGAGAAGTGACTTCATTTACTCTCAACAGACTGTTTTGCAGAGGCAAAAACTGAGCCCAGAGAGGTTATGTATGTTTCCCAGGCTCCCACAGTAAGCACAGAGAAGATTTGAAACTAGGTCTGATTGATGCTCGCCCCAGATCCTTCCGTTTTTAAGCAGAGACAGGAGAAAGGAGTTACTCCAAGCCAGAGGCTAAAGAGCAAGGAATCCAACCTCTCTTGCTGAATGAGGCCAGTCTGCAAACATTACAGGGAACAATTACCTAGGCAACTCCGAAATGGCTCACATAGCTTGTCTGTCTTGAATCTTCAGGGAGACCTGCTTTTATCCTCACCCTCCTCGCTCCTTTTTTAAGAGCCTTTAACACCTCTGTTTAAATAATGCATTTGAAGTGTTTTGTCAACACAAACTTATTTAAGAGGCCCGTGTGATAAGCTGGGGAGGAATATTTTTAATATGGGACCAAAGGGAACACCCAGGTTGAGCTATTTTGTTTCCGTTCACCCAAGAGCAAAATCAGAAGTAGATTTCCATAGATTCCCCGCTCCTAGTCTGATAGTGATACCAGGTCTGAGGGAAAATCTAGTTAATTGCGGCGAATCTGCTCACCCTGGGATCTAGCCGCTTCATGGGTTCCTACGGGAACCACCAGGAAGCTACTGGTTAAGAGGGTGGGCTATCGGTTGGGTGGCATTGGGTTCAACTCTTGGCTCTGCTGGTTATAAGTTGTGCAACTTTGGATATTTATGCTGTCTGAATCTCCATTGATTCATCTCTAAAGCAGGTTAATAATATCTAGTTCATGGGGTTGCAGCAATGGTTAAACGAGGTTAAGCTTATAGCCCTTAGCTGTGTGGCACCTGCTGTTACTTTTTCTACTACTGTGTTCATGGGCTGATCAGACAGAAACAGATAAAGGGAAAATGCTGGTTCTGTATAAATCTGCCAAGGTTGCTCTAAGCCAGCATGGTCTGGTAGAACTTTCTGTGATGATGAGAACATCCTACGTCTACATTGTCCAATTTTATAGCCACTGGTTACGTGTGGCAATGAGTATTTGAAATGTGCCCGTGGTCAGTGAGAAACTGAATCCAAAATTTTATCTAATTTTAATGAAATTTAAGTAGCTAAATGTGGCTGGCGGTTATAGCACTGGACAGTGGCCCCTCAAGGACTTGGAACATTAAGTTCCAAGGACTTAATGTCTTGGAAGCCTGGGAAAGGAGGCATTCATCGCTTTTGCTGAGAAAAAAGCATGTTCTCTGGGGGTTGGACGGCACAGGTAGGGATACTCAGACCCTTTCTGAGCTGTTATGTCTTGTTCCCAAGGCACAGGACTTCAGGAATTCTCTGCTTCCCTTCCAGACTCCTACCTCCCATCATTCTCAGTCCTGATCTCCACTCTCTTTTCCTCCCAAAGAGCACCCTGTTGCCTGCTCTTACCTTTATACCTGACCTCTCTGGAATGCCTTTTCATCCTCCCTCTGCCAGGAACCAGCTCCTACTCAACATTCAACACCCACTTCACACCCCTCCTCTCCTGTGGGTTAAACAAGGTCATGAGCGTAAAATGCTCAACACATAGTCAGAACTAATTAAACATGGGTGTCTTCATTGACAACGAAGGTAACTTAAGCTCAGAGAGATTAGGTAACTCATCAAAGGTCACACTACCGATAAGCAGTGGAGAAAGCCTGAAAGTCAGATGTTTCCTTCTTGCTGTTCCCCTAGCTGAGAGTCACTGAGAACAGTGGTGATGGGGGAGACGTTTGGTTGAGCCGCATACTGGTGAAGAACCTCAAATTCAGATTTGAGCTTTTCCTCCAATGGGGTAGAGGTGTTGAACGTATTTATCTGTTGAATAATAGCCTGGTCACTTTCATGTATCATTTCTTCTTTCAATAAATAAACTGGGAGCCCATAGATGGATGGGATAGGGTCTGTCTTGACTTCTTAGAAGCCTGGAGGATGACTCTCCTTTGCCAGTACTTATGAATGTTGGTCCTGCCCAGCTCCCTGGAGTGCTTTTGGTTTAGATCAGGGTTTCTCAACCTGGAACTATTGGTATCTTGGGAGCTGGACCTATCTTTGTTGTGGGAAGCTGTCCTGATCTCTGCCCATTAGATGCCAAGAACTACCTTCTTCCCTCCACAGTCCCTGCCCGATGTGACAATCCAAAATGTCTCCAGACATTGCCCAATGTCCCTTTGGGGAGGAAGCAAAATGTACCCCTTGGTGAGAAGCACTGGCTTAGCTGTGGCTGGGAACCCAACCTCATGCTTCCCCCACAGTCCCTCCAATCCCTGCTCTATGGCCATCTCTACGTCTACGAGGATTTATTCACTAGTTGCCCCTTGTTCCCAGATGGGACTGAAGAACCTGCCTTCCGTATGTGGCTTCTACTCCTTCTCAGCCATCCATGGTCCCCTGTATAGGCCATCCTCCAGTGGGCTTGCTTTCCAGGATAGACCAGGATCCCCACGGCCATCATGTGGTCACGTTAGGCAGTTCTCACACTTAGGAGGCATCAGAATCAACTGAGGGTCCTGTTAAAATTTCTCTGAACTTGCCCCCTGGACAGTCTGAGGTAGCGGGTCTAGATGGGAAGCCTGGAATCTGCATTGTCCAAAGCACCCCATGTGGTCCATGGACTTCCTTGAAGACCCATCTTCCTGGGAGTGCTACGGGCCTGACTCTAGCAGGGAACAGCAAGGTTCCTTCCTGGTTAGAAATGTCAGCATCCTCCAAGCTCCTTCTCTTCTTTCTCCTCATAAGACCAGGCATGGTGCTTTACCTTCCACTCGGCAAGCATTTTCTGTGCTTTCTGGCAAGGACCAAACTAAAGCCTCTTTTCTTCCATTTCGCTAGCTGGACAGTCAACCCCAAGCTAACACAGTCAGTCTGGCATCTCTAGACCTTTCCAAAACTCTTGCCATCTCCTTCCCACTGAGGCTTCCTGGGGGCCAGGCCTTGGGCTCTCAGGCAGGGCGGTCCTGGGTCAATGCCACAGGAAGTTTGCACAGGTGTGAGTCACCCCAGCGCCGACCACTAACTAATCCCGAATACCCAGGATGGGGAGCAGGTGGGCCAGGCCTCTGTGTCGGGCACAGTCTGGAGGTAGGGGCTGCTTGCTCCGCCCTGACCAGGCGAGAAGGCTGCTGAGGAGCAGCTGGTCCTGGCAGGAGGCCTGCCGCGTTTCTCCTCAGACATGGCACTACGCTCTGACCCCCTTCTCACTGTCCACGCTCCACCCGGTCTCGGATATTGGGAGTGAAGTGAGAGCAGGAAGACTTGGGGGCCATGGAAAAATGAGTCTGAGGTCTCTGCAAAGCTCTGTTCTAGATCTCATCGTGCTGGAGTGGGGGAAGATGATGAAAGGGGAGACGAGGCTCTTGAGAGCTAGAATTTTACTGAGAAGCGAGGTGAGGGCCTCTGGGCTCAGCAACAATCAGGACTGTAATTCTTCACATCACAAAAACTGGACAGGATCCTCAAACTCCAGTGTTTACAGCGTCCACGCTGAGCCGATTGGCAGACTCGGGTTCCTGGGGAGCTGGAGAGCCCGCGCTAGGCCCCGCCCAGCTCCCCGGGCTGGCTGCCTCCCCACGAATAGACTTGATGCTAATAGCTCTTCTGATATTCTCTTTATTTTTGAGAGGCTGGAAATCAGTTTCATTGTGAAACCTCTTGCTTTCTCTATTTTGCCACAAAATCATTCTTTAAAAAACTCCGTAGGCCTCCCAATAAAACTCGTAGACGATCTGGGTGGGACCTTCAATCTCCCGTTTGTGACCTGTGACCTAAAGGGATGTCTGAGCTCCTCCCCCTAGAGTGATGCTCTGGAGAGTGTACTTTCGGGGTGGGCTGGACAGGAGGGGGACTGGTCAGCTGCCTGGCCTGTGATGAACGTGCTCGCTACTGACCTTAAGGAGGAGCCTGGAAGGAATCTTAGGGCTCATCTGGTCCACATACTACTTTTACAGATGGGGAAACTGAGGCCCAGAGAGGTCCAGGGGCTTTTCTAAAATATGTAGGTGCTGAGTGGCAAAGGGAGGACTCAAAGTAAGGTCACGGAACCCAGTCCAGTGAGACCTCATAGTAATGGCCAGTCCAGGACCTGGGCACAGCTTTCTCCAGGGGGCTTGTTGGATGAGTGCAGTGGGCTAAAAGTGGCCCCCAGAGACATCAAACCCTAACCCCTGGAACCCATATATGTTACCTTACATGGAAAGGGGGTCTTTGCAGGGGTGATGGAAGTTGAGGATGTTGAAACTGGGATTATCTTGGATTAACTGGGTAGGCCCTAAATGCCATCATACATCCTTAGAAGAAGGAAGCCGAGGGAGATCTGCCATAAGAGAGGAAGGCCATGTGACCCTGAAGGCAAGAGGCCACATGCTGCCTCTGAAGGGTCAGGAAGGGGCTGGGCTACTAGCCAAGCAAGTCAAAGAATGCAGCTCTCACAGCTGCAGAAGGTAGGGAAACAGATTCACCTCTAGAGCCTCCAGACCTAAGACCTTTGGAGCTGTAGGAGAATAAATGCGGGTTGTTTTAGGCCACCGCGTTTGTGATCTTTGTTATTGCAGCAAGGAGCAGGGGAAACTGAGACAGTGGCTGGGGCAGGGATGGCGTGCAGAATTAGTGTCCCAGCCCACACGTGGGGTCACTGCCTACCTCTTTATTCCTACTCACTATGCTCACGTCCCACAGACCTTCTTTCCGTTCCTTGAACATCCTACCTTGTTCCTGCCTCAGGGCCTTTGCTCCTGCTGTACCTTTTGCCAGGAATGCCCTTCCCTAGATTTCACATGGTTCACACCTTCTGGCCTCAGTATAAATGTTGCCTTTTTAGGGAGGCTTTCTCCGACTCTCTGATCTAGTTTTTTTTTTTTTTTTTTAAACCTAACCCCAAGCCTTGTTTCTTCAAATCACCATGTTATTATTATTATTTTTAATGTTAGTCGCCATACAGTACATCATTAGTTTTTAATGTAGTATTCCATGTCTCTCATGCAATTTCTAAAGCGATTGCCTGAGGCTACCTGTTTTTTATTCCCTTCTTGTCTATGACTTCTTAATGACAGAGGCTCCTCGGTGGATCCCCAGTTCCAAGGACAGTATCTAGGGCAGAACAGATGCTCAATAAATATTCGTTGAATGAAAGATGGTGAGAAGGCCCCTGGTTACGGCTGTCTGGGGTGAGCAGGTGGCTGGGTGGGCTTAGTCTATAGCTCTTCCCCAGAACGAGGGGCTGGGTGCCCACATGACAAAGTGGCGGGGACACAGACGGAAGAGAGGGTAAAGCAAGAGTAACGACTCCATAACTACGACTCCAGTCCCTTCCCCAGGAAAGGACGGACTGGGGAAGCCCCAGGTGTTCAAACGGTCAGGATGAGAATGAAAGCTCACACTGACACTCAGTGCAAAGGCAGTCATCGGAGTCCATGCCAACAGAGTGACTCAAAGCCATGAGTCAAGTGCAGCCAGAGAGGAGGTCCTCTACTGCAGACAGCCCTGGAGTCAGGGCTGCTGTTGGTTGGTCTGAGATCAGTTCTCCAGGGGTGCTCTCTCTCATCTCTCTCTCCCTTCCGGACTGAGAAAGTACTCCAGCATCCTCAGCAGCTTGATGGCCAGCGGTCAAGTACGCTGTGGCCAACAGTGCCATCTATGTTGGTAGCAGCCAAGACCATGGGCTCGGGGTCAAGTCCTGGCTTTGCTACTTGTGAGCTGTGTGACCCGGCAGAAGGGACTGCACCTCTCTGAGCCTTGGTTTGCTTATTAGGAAAACAGGTGCTGTGAGGAGCAAATGAACTCATCAATGTCAACACCTGCACATGGGGGCAGGCCCACCTGGAGTATTCAGTACACGTTGACCCGCATCACGATGATGAAACGCAGGCTTGTCACAGGTGACCTCCTCTCCCCTGTTAAGCTCTTTCTCTGGGCTCAAAATGGACTTCTGTGCCTCCGGCCACGTTCTCTCGCCTGGTTTGTCTTTAACTGTAGATGCCCACAGTGAGACGTCCAGGTAGAAGCCAGGCGGCACCCTGTGGCCCGTGCTAGGTGACCCTGGACAAAACTGCTCCAGCTCTCAAAGTTTCAGTTTTCTCACTGATAAGGGAACCCCAACCACACAGCCCGCTTAGGGAGCTGAATTCACCCCAGCCCTGAAGACATAGGGGTCAGGAAGGTACTCTGTAAGGAGCCGAGTCCCCTGCAGGTGGAGGGGAAGCGATCCCAGCACAGGGCGAGGCTGACGGCTGGTCCAGATGGATGCTGGGCCAGGGACCTTGGCCTCTTTAGAACCCTCCTTCAGGGCAGCAGAACAACCTGGATATCCTCTGACACGCAGCATTTTAAAGTGACCGCTCCCAAGGGCAGAAGGTTCCAGAAGCCCCCAGATTTCCCTTCCTTACACACCCACATGCTGCCATCACCCGCCAGGTCCACCTCCCCCCAGATGCAAGGTGAGGCTGTACCTACACGAGCCATCGCATCTCCCCCCCGCGAAGGGCCAGCATCCCAGCAACAGGACCAGGGATGCCCTGCAACGGAAAGGAACTAGATAAAGCAGGAGAACAGGTCCGCGTCCAAGAGGAAAGAGGAAAGGAAGGAAATGAAGCCAAGAGAACAGGAAAGTCAAGGGCACCGCTGAGAACTAGGGATGGCCCCAGCCTCTGCTTGGTCCCCCAGAAGCCACATACTGCTGCCGTAGCCGGGGGCTCCAGGCCTGGCGGGGGCCACCCGGAAGCCAGCTCTGATCCCACCCCACAAAGCAGCCTGGATGGGGAAGCCCCTGGAAGGGTGCGTCATTTCCAGGCCACCGTGTGCTCCAAGGGGCTCGGATGCTCCCAGGCCTGCCAGGCCCAAGAGTGACCCTGAAGACCGTTCTGTCCCTGGGCTTCCGTTTCCTGACTCGGGACGCTGACACTCAGCACGGCATTTAGCTCAGCCACTGGGAGGCAGGCTGGTGATTCCCGAGGGCACATCTGCAACAACCAGAAGTTTGGGTCGTTCCAACGATCTCGAGGGCTCCTGCCATCACAGTGGGAAGGAGGTGGCCTCGGAGGTGGGGGGACATCTTTCAGTGCCAGGGACAAACCCACACAGGGAAGACGGGGCCTGGCTGCCACGCACCTTTTGGACATTCACCCAGATCCGAAGCAAGCTAAGCTTTGATTCCTGAGCCAAGATTCCAATTGGGTCGGACATATAAACACGGCTTTAAAATATCGTGAATATTCCTTGCAGCCACCGCTGGGTCAAATCAAGACAGGACACCGTTTTATCGGGAGTGCAGTCGCCACTTCGGAAAATCCCATACCACATCACTAAGACGACCCTACTGGTGGTGTCTGAGTTGCCAAAATGACACACTGTGTCAAATCCACATTTGACACTGTCATGTGCGGGCTAATTCTACGTGTAGGGGCAAATATCCAAGTACTGATCTATTACATTAGAGCTTCTATTACTATAAGTTACTTTTTTTCTTTTAAAGATTTATTTTTTTATTTGAGACACACAGAGAGAGAGAGAGAGAGAGAGAGCACGCACAGAGGGGGTTGAGGCAGAGGGAAAGGGAGAGAGACACCCAAGCAGACTTTCCGCTAACCAGGGAGCCTGATACAGGGCCTGATCTCACGACCATGAGATCATGACCTAAGCTGAAACCAAGAGTCGGACACCAACCGACTGTGCCACCCAGGCACCCCTACAATAAATTGCTTTTATGCTTGGTGTCCTTTCTTTTATCGTTAGGGCATTATATTTATTAAAAAATGTAAAGTGTGAGTAGGTTATATGATCCATGAATTTGCTCCTGGCTAGTAAAGGAGGCATTTAAAAATACTCGTTAAGGGGCACCTGGGTGGCTCAGTGGGTTAAAGCCTCTGCCTTCGGCTCAGGTCATGATCTCAGGGTCCTGGGATCGAGTCCCGCATGGGGCTCTCTGCTCAGCAGGGAGCCTGCTTCCTCCTCTCTCTCTCTGCCTGCCTCTCTGCCTACTTGTGATCTGTCTCTGTCAAATAAATAAATAAAATATTTAAAAAAAAATACTCGTTAAAGTGGCGGAAGGTGAGGGAAAGTTCTGAGCCCAGCACAGGTGTGGGTCATCAAGCCAGGGAAACCACGTGCTGGCATCAGACAATACTCCTCCTTCGAACCGCTTCCCTCAGCTGGGTTCATGGAGCCCTGGACTTGCCCCGGGCCACTTTCTTCCAAACGATGCCTCCTCTAAAGCAGTGTTTGCTGCTCCTTTTGGTCACTGGAATGAAGGCTGTGATGGACGAGGGCAGGTCAAGAGCTCGGGGCAGCCCCCCAGTTTGGGAAACTAGGGCCGCTGGAGGAGACCCCACATCAGACCGGCGTGTCGTCCCTCCACCCTCGGGGAAACCAAGCCTGCTTTTCTGAGTTGGGGTTTGGAGAGGCGCCCCCTCAGGCCTGGCCTATGAGAGGGCTGCAGTTCAAGTCCTTTGTATTTCATGACCTCCGCCAATCCTAGTGTCCCGCGCCGGGCCGGGCTTGTGTGTCCTGCCCTGTCAGCTGGGAGAGGGTCATACTGGCTTCTGGCATGGGGAGGGACCTGCCGGGGACTTCTCCACGTCACACAGGGAGATTCAGGCTCCTGGGTCCGGGATGGGACTGAAATAAAGCCCCAGCGAATTCGGACGCTCCTGACCCCACGCCCGCCCTGCGCCCAGCCAAGACTCAGAACCAAGTGTACGGAACGCTAGATACGGCCCCAGGTAGAACACCCGATGTAACACTCTTACTCAGCTTCCTGCTGCTCCTCCTGGGAGAAGGGGTGTTGAGGAAGAGGGTCTACCCAGGAAACTTTGAGGGGAGGCACTTCGGGTGGTGTCCCAGAAAAACCAGGCCAATGACTGAACCTGGATTCTCCAACTGCTTTAAGATTTAAATCCATTGAATGAGACTTGGCGGCTGCTGGCTTCCCAGAAGTTATCTCAAGACTATGTTGTCTTTCCCGTGTGAGCCGCTGAAGGGAACCCTGGGAGGCGGCAGTGACCCTGAAGACTGGGTTCTTGCCTGGGGTGGGGGTCTCGTGTTTAGTCGTGGGTGAACCAGGCCCCAGATCTCTGCAAACCAGGACAGCTCCAAGGACAAATCCTGGCCTCCAGCTCTGGAAAGGAAGGTCAGGATGATAGGAGCTCCCTGACACTTGCCCCACCAAGAGGGTCACACCATGAGCTGTGTACTGGGGCCAAGACACTGTCTCCTGTAGAGAAGGGACCAAAGGTATGAGGGAAACTCCAAGCTGCCCCAGGAATGTGCAGAAGACAGAAGAGAGCAGGACGGAGGACAGGAGCTCAAAGGGCAGCAGGGGATGCCTGGCGGCTTCTGATACAGGCTCGTCTTCCTTCTTGGTGTCTTGCTGGAATTGGTTTGGTTTTTGCCCAGGTGGGAAAAGTTTCAAAAGTTCCAGGAAGCAATGGTGGTCTGAGATGGGGTGCCACAGACTGAGCCCCCACCAAAAGGCAGTTTGGGGGCTGACCCATCAGGAAGGAAGACTAGATCCTGTGCAATTCCTCCACCATATAAGGCACACTCCTACCTCAGGACCTTGGCACCTGCTGCTCCCTCTGCATGGAATGGCCCTTCTCCATAAAGCTTCAAAGAGCCTTTCTTCCCCTTCTACTGGGTCTTCCAATGTCACATTCCTGGAGACCTGCCTATCCTCACTCTCTAAAACTCATTCTCCCCAACACTTCCCGACCCCTTCCTTGTTCCGTATATCTCCTTAGCACATATCACCGATGGCCTACATATTTTAACATCTTGATCTCATTTACTCTTCATCTTTCCCACAACACTATAAGCTCCCCAAGATCAAGGGGCTTGTCTATTTCATTCACTCACAAGGTCAGAGGGTTTGTCTGTCCCATTCATTGCTTTACCCCTGGTGCCCAGAGCAGTGTCTGGCCACAGTAGACCTTCAGTGAACAACTGGTAAATGAATTGGTGCACGGGTCTGGAGAGTTCTTTAATCCACGTCCCTGAGGGACAACTTGGGGACCTCTTCATGCTCTCCAGATACTCAGGGGTCCTTGGACAGAGGGTTGGGAAATCTTGGCCTGGGTTTCTGGGTGGCCCCACACCTCAGCTTCCCCTGTAGTGGGGGCTGTAGAGTTAATGCTAATCTAAGATGACAGCAGAAGGGGGCAGAGAGAAATTTCCCTCTCTCTCATATCTCTGGACCCACTATTCTCTGACCCCTGGCCCACCTGCCAATTCCTCCCCAAAGAAGGTGCTAGAATCACCCAGGTCCCGGTTCCCCTGAATTTGCCAGGTGGGCATTGCCTGTTCTCTTCCTCTCCAGAATCAGGGGGACCGGGACCTGGGTCTTCGCGTTCTAGCCTTAGCTCCTGCACAACCTAAGTAAGCCCAGTTTTGGGGGAACTGGGGCCAGTTCTCTGCTTTGATTCCTCGCTTGTTCCCAGCGGCTGTCACAAGGACAGCTGGGTTAGGCTAAGGGTTACCCAGGCCTCAGCTCATCCTCTCCCAATTCCCGGGACCTTGGCCTTCACCCTGTGCCAAGACTGCCACGGACACGCGCCTCTCGCTCTCTGGATGACCCGGGAGAGGCCCCTTCCCTCCGAGCCTCAGTCTTCTGCCCCATGAATTGCAGATTGCAAAAATACCCACCTCGAGGGGTTGCTGGAAGACACGGCATCAGCAACCATGACTCCTAGCTCTGGGTCTCACGGCAAGAGATACAGGCCTGAAGTTACACCCATTTTGCTCTCACGAGTGCCGTTTTAAGGGAAAGAGGCAAGAGGGGCCGAGCGGATGTGCCTGGGTGAGCATCTGCAACAGCTCAGGTTGGCTCCCGGGTCCGACACCGAGTAGCAGGACACGCTTCCATACAGGACACACATGCACACACACCCGTGCGCACACACGCCCGTGCGCACACACCTGTGGCACTTACCTGTCCACCTGGACTTCCGCGTCTTTTGTCTCCGCCTTGGAGGGTCCGCCTCCGTTGATCCCTTTGCTCCCACTGGTGAGAAGGCTCAGCACAGGCTCTATCTCTTTGAGCAATTCACTGTTCTGGCTGTCTTGGGGGGCGCCCCCAGTGCTTTTCTTGGTGGGGTCCTGGCCTGGGGGTCTGGGGGCCAGGCTGTTGGTGTTCGAGAGTGAGCCTGCTTCCTGCCTGCTGTCCTGGGTATGCTGGGGGCCGTTGCCAGGGCCCGTGGTCCCGTCCACGGCCGGCATGTGCTCCTTGCTGGCTGATGACTGGTGAGAAAGATCGACGGCTGTGGTGGGCAGACCCAGGGGCCGCGTCACCCGGATGGTCTTGGGGGTCCCATCCCCGGTGAAGGTGGTCTCCAGGTGAGTGGTGAAGCCCTCAGGGCCCCTCAGAATGAGGACCACGTGGGTCTCAGAGGCGATGCCCCTGAGCACCTCCAGGGCACTGTCATAGCTCAGGTCCACCAGGGGCTGGCCGTTGACGGCGAGGATGATGTCGCCGGCCTGGATGAGGCCGCTCTGCTCCGCGGCACCCCCTCGGATCAGGTCGGAGATGATCACGGGTGGCTTGTTCACCCGCTCCTTCACCAGGAAGCCCAGGCCCCCCACCTTGCGCTTGAAGAGGCGGACGGAAATGACGTTGGGTTGGATCTGCTGAACACTGAACACCTGACTCTCCATGGCGTCTAGTGTCCGGGGGTCCGAAGACTTAAAATAGGTCAAGCCAAGTCGAGTTCACCAGGAGGATCCAGGCTTTACGCTGTGCCAAGAGGAAGAGCCAGGGGCTGGTGGCTCGGGGAGGCTCAAGAAGGAGCTACTCTTGGGTTCGTCCTCTCCGTCTCTGACGTCAACTCGGTATCACCCTCTCACTCCCATCCGGCCCTCGGTGGCATGATTTCATGCGTCTGCCTTCCTCCTTGTTCTCTAGGAAGTGATGGTCGATCGGGCAGACGTCAGGAGAAGCCGTGGGGCGTGTCCCGAAGCCACGGGTCAGGCCGACTGGGGAGGAGAAGTGTCTGGTGGAGGCGTCTAGATGTGTCTCGAGGTGACGCAAACTCCTGGGCACTATTCCCTGGGCATTGCCGGCCCGTCAGACCTGTGCTGGAGAGAAGGAACAGAGGAGGGGTGAAGCGACCGGACAGAGATCGATGTGGGGCGCCCAGCGCCATCTTCAAAAGCGAGATGGAAAAATGCAGCCAACAGAGAAGTCTAACCACAAGACACTAGGGTTTGGAAGCCAACCTCGAAACGGAATCCTTCCTCCTTGAGGGGATGCGGGCCCTTCCCTGTTAGCTGCAAATTGCCTGGTTTCCTCTCCCATGATCAGAGCCCCCTGAGACCAACAGTCTCCCTGGGGAAACCTGATAGCCTAGAAACCAAAAGGCAGAAATCACGATCTCATCTCTTATCTCTCCCATCATGAGGAGTCACCGTTCCAACTTGTCTCGTGGCCTTTGGCTCTCTGGGTCTAACCCGCATTTCCACTTGCCTGTCAGGAGCTCAGCCAGGACAGATCCTTGGGCTCTCTGTCCCACCCACTCCCCAAATCCCCAAAACAAGCCCACTGGAAGGGGAATGCCGCCAACAGTGTCAACCACCCTTTCTGACCGTCTTGGTAACTATCAACTTGTTCCCGGCTCCAGAGGACACATGACAGACCATTATAAAGGCAACGGGTCCACACAAAACTTTAGAGGACATCTGTACTCCACAGACTGCCTGCAACCCTAATGGGGGAACACTAAGGAGAGGGGACGGTGTACCCTCAGGGTTATTGTGAGCACAGTAGGTGCTCCATGAGTACTTGTTGAATGAAGAAAAATCCCAAAAGATTAAGCATAGTGGAGACTTACTAAACAGGTATGCTCTTAATGTATGTATGTGTGTGTATATAAATACATTGGCCTTTGATCCTCATGGTAACCCTTCAACAGGCCTGGGAAGGGCGTTAGTTAGTTGTCCAAAGTCACGTGGAAATGACAGCAAAGAGAGGCTTTGAACTCAGGTCTGCCCCACTCTTGAGCCCGAGCTTTTTAAACTTACACTCCAGTTGAGAAAAGTTCATATTCTGGTTACTTTCTTAAATCCCTCTGGCTCCCCCAGGTTTGGAGAAATGGGGTATGGCTGGGAGTCCAGCTGGGGACACTGTGGCCCAGGTGAGATGTGTGCCCCTGCGGCATGAGCACAGCGGGCAGTTACGTTAGTGTGTCCCGTGTGTCTGACCTGGAGCGGGTGATCTGTGTGTTGCGGGGGTGGGGGGTGGGGGCTGGTGGGAGATAGCAGAGAACCCCTCCACCTTGCTCTAGCCCCCCCAGTTCAAGCCCAGTTTCCAGTTCTATCCCAAGCAGCCTTCCCGGCTGACATCCTCGCCATGCTCAGCGCAAGGAGGGAGCCCCCAGCTGTCACCACGAACAAAGTGATGCTCACTCCTCGTTTCCCTTTTAGCGAACTCCCGGGGTCATCCAGGGGCTGAGGCAGCCGACAAGCTCCCCGCTGCCTCTGTGAGCGGGAGATGGGTGCAGACACCCCCCCCCCCCCCCCAAGAAAGAGGTGCCCCTTCCTGGATCCCCTTAGGGCAGGGCAGTTAGTAAGCTAGCCTCCCCCTTTTGCAGCCCACGTTATGTAACTCTGCCAGCCCCTCTGTGTGGGTGAGGGAATAATGAATACCCAGGCCCGGCCCGGGCTGTGTTCTCCATCTGGTGTCGCGGTGTGTGTGTGTGTGTCTCTCTGTATTCATGCATTGCCCTCGTGCTGTGTCATTTCTCCACTGGGTGTGTGAGCATGTGTGGCCCGTGTGTCGACTGGCTGAGTGTCTTTCAGCTTCTTGCTGCTGGGGTTCTGGTTTGTGGAGAGAGAGAGAACCATCCAGAACCCCTGTGTCTTTCCTCACAGGGGAGGATCGGTCCTTCCCTGACCCCTTTGCTTCCTTAACTCTCCCAAGCCCCATTTCTTCTGGGTACCAAACCCAGGATGTTGGTTGTTTAGCTGGAGGCAGAGACAGCTGAGACCTCTAGCTCTCTCTTGAGTGTCCAACTTTGGCAGTGGACTCCATTCTTTAATTAAAGAAGGGACTCGCAGGTGAGCTTTTGGGAAGGCAAGGTTTCCAAAGAGCTTTTCTCCCACTGCTGGCTTGGGCCAGACCCTAGAAAAGGACAGATCCTGGGCCCTACCTCAAGACAAAAGAAAAAGGATAAAATGACCCACAAGACTTCCCAGCCACGTTCAGCTTTTCAAACTCTTTCTCGGCTGGTTTTCAAATCAGGGAGGGCTACTGGCCGGTGCTTGGGAAATTGGGGTACTGTTTCTCACACTTTGACCTAAGAAAGGCAACCTGATTGTTGGAAGGAACTGGAAAGAGGCTGGGCTTGGGAGAAGCAGGGATATTCAGTGTCTGCAGAGAGGGAGAGAGGAAGGGACAAGCTCTGTGTCTCAGCCAACAGATTCTGAGCTCTGCTCACCCATCCACCTTGATCCTAATAATAATCCCACAACACTCTGTCTCCCTCCTGTTCCTCCGCAGAACACAGCCTCATCTGCTGCAGTAATTTTATTCTCACTCTCACCAAGGTCAAGTTTGAATATCCCCATTTTACAGATGAATAAATTAAGCTGCTCTAGGGAGACCCACTTGTCCCAGCTTATGAATGTCCGGAGTCCAGGAGGCTCCTGCGTCAACGGGGGTGGCTGGCGACCCTTCTGCCCCGGGGAAGATTTTTAAGGCCCCTTCCTGGCTCTCTCTGTTTCCAGATGAGTTCTTTATTTTCTTGGAACTTCTATTTCCTTATCTATAAAACGGGCTTGTTAAGCAGCCACCCCTTTCCTGGGTAACCAGAAGGAGTAATTAAAACGGCGAGTGCGGGGTACGCAGCAATGTCGCACAGCCAATGCCTAGAAGAAAGGGCTTCCTGTTACTGTTATATAATAGGTAACGATCTGGGCTTCCTGGCTTGTCGTTTTAATTTTCTCCACCATCCCAGTTTCGCCACAGGTAGTTTCATGTGCCATCTCGAAGGGGCCCTTTGCTGGAAAGCTGGTGGGATCTGGCACTGGTCGTGGAACAGGGCCCTGAACACGGGGATCCGGGTGCTGGGCGGCACGTCCTGCCAAGCCAGCCTCCGCCCTTTGGAACAGTGATTTTAAACAAATCACATGCGTGCACGCCAGCGTACATACCATGGAAACAATACTTGGACCCGGGCCTCATTCGAGTAGTTCAGCGGTTTTGGGTGTATTTATTTCATTTACCTTGCTGCGAGGAAATTAGCGGCTGACTTTTGGGACAGTTGCCAGCAACAAGGAGGGAGCCAAAATAGGGCAGCGTCTGCTACTACCATCTCACCGTGACCTTGGGCAAGCCACTCCCCATTCTGGGCTGCGTTTCTGCGACCAGGGGGTGGGGACAGCGGCGGTTTCTAGTACTGGAGAGTTTCCTATGAGCTAAGCAGGGTGCCCAGCCCTCTGCACGGGTGCCTTATTTGATCCAAGCAGAGACTGTATGGAGAGACCTCTAGCCCCACGTTACGTTACCAATGATGAGGTGAGTAGGGTTCAGAGAAGTGAACCCGGTCAGCAACCTTGGGTCTAGCGAGTGGATTCAGCGCACTCACTGGGGTGAATCCCAATCCTCACACCAACCCCACAATGTGCCTCATTTCTCTTCCTCCCCAAATCACTTCCTTAACGGCTGCCATAATTTTTCATCCTCACTCTGATCGGGGTGACACCGGATTGTCCCCATTTTACAGATGGTGAGATTAAGCTGCTATATCAGACCTACTTGTCTTGGCTTGTCCATGACCTTCCATTTTTAGCACTGAAGGTCAGAAGACATTGGGATGAAGGGGAGCTCTTGAGATCATCCAAACCAACTTTCATTCAAAAATGAGAGGAGACGGAGGCCTGGAGAAGCAAGGGGTCCATTCAACATGGGTCAGCGACGGATGGGGGTTGCTGTCTAGGGCTGTGCTCTCCAGTAAGGCAGCTACTAGCCGCATGTGGCCACTAACCCCCCTTAACTGTGGCTTGTTCCACTGAGATCTGTCGTAAGAGCAAAATACACACTGGGTTTCAAAGGCTAGTTAGAAAAAAAAAAAGAACGTAAAATTGGGCCGGTCTAGAGTCTGACCTCTCTGTATTCCCTTAGGCCCCCTTGAGAATCTACTGGTAACTTCACCAGGCAGAAGATAATTATTCTTTCTAAAGAAACCAGAAAAATGGTACAGAGGGTTAGCAAAGATCTTGCCACGTTTGAGGCTGACCTCTGAGAACAGGCGTGATGGGGATGGGGCAGGGGAGAAAAATCCACCTAGAACTGTGTGAAGAGGGAGGCAACAGCAGGATGTCACCAGGGCTAAGAACAGAGTCTGCAACATCCCATTGTCTGAAAGTCCTTTGAAGTCTAACCCTCTATATAATGCCCGTTTCTTTAAAAAGAATGAGGCAGACCTCTACTCACAGGTATGAAATGAGCCCATGATACAAAAATACATGTAAATTCTGCATGTGTAAATGCAGAGAATATTCTGGAAGGAATGGGTATTAGTGGTTGCAATTCACAAAGAATATTACAAGTCAGAAGTAGGAGGGAGACATACTTTGCAGTCTATCTTATTTTTCTATTTGAATATCATTTAAATTATGTTTTTAATTATACGTGTATTACCTTTTAAATGAACAATATCGAAGGAAAAAGACAACACCCAGCCTGTGAACTCCTGGGTGTTTTCCGTTCGCACTCCCACCAAATCTCTGATGGGTTACAGCTCTGTTTCCCATCTCCCTCCAATCTTATTTAAAAACAAATCTCAAGTCTCCATGTCTTAAAATCAAAACAAAATACCGCCACCCTCCACACACACAAAAGACCCGCCCCATAACCCAACTGTGCTCTTTAAAAAACAACAACAAAACACCACGAAGCAACCAACTTCCTTACATCTCCCGAACTGCTAATTTGCAGTCTTTCCCCGGAGAGAACACCACCCGGGGAATCAAGGCGACGTGCTTTCTCCCACGCTGACAAGTCATAGCTACAAACCCGCCAACCTCTGCAAATCAGGAGGCTTGAGTTGGCATTCTGTGTCTTGGGGATCCCTGAGACAGGGGCACCTGGTCCCCATGGGGTACCCCAGACATGTTTCATGGCTTCGGTTTGCTGATAATGACCTCGATCTCCCCAGACCTATTGCCCATACCTCTTAAGCATAAGTCAGAGAGAGCAGGATAAGTTCACGGGTGTTTCCAGGCTGAGATGACACCCTGTCGCGAGGCAGCGGGAAACACTCGCTCTCTCACACTGCCGCTTTGTATTACCTCTTTGAACGGCAATTTGACAGGATCTACCCTACAATTTAAAATACACAGATCTCTGTCCTGGCAATTCAATTTTTAGGACTTTCTCCTGCAGATAAACTGGAAGAAACATCCTTACACACAGAGTTGCTCAGAGTATCAACAGATTAAATACACAATGGCACATCCATACGATGGAGTCCTGTGCAGGCATTAAATAAGGGGACAGGGATTCGATTTAAAAGGACCCACGAGGAACGCTCTTGAAGACACACTGTGAAATTTCAAAAGATGAACAGCACAGATCTATAAATATAGTTACACATCCATCCTATGTTTTCATCCATCCTTTAATAAGTTCAGAGATGCACTCAGTATCTCTGGAAAAATATCCAAGATACTGGTAACAGTGCTTGCTTCTGGGTGAAGGGACCAGAAGGCTAGGGATAGGATGGGTTGGGAAGAAAACTTACTTTTTATTGTATGTTCTTTTTTTTTTTTTTTTTTTTTTTTTTGGTATGTTCCTTCATAATGCTTATTTATTCATCTTTTACTATGTTTTTGTATCCTATTTTAAAAAAAGAGCACCGTCTGTGAAGTCAGACTGTCTTAGATGTGTACTTAAGCTTCTCCACTTGGCTTTGTGACGGTGGGCAAGTTGCTTAACCACTCTGAGTCCTGGTTCCTGCATCTATAAAATGGGGATGATAATAGCATCTCTTCAGAGTGTCTGTGAAGATGGAATGATAGTTCATATTTTCCGAGTTCTTACAATACGCCATACACTACAGTAAGTGCCCAGCCGATGAGCCCTCTTCCCACTGCTACTACTAATAATTATCATAAAAGCAGCCTTTATTCTATTGGTCGTCTACGCTATCACGAGGACCTATGTTGCTTAAAGCCCTCTGTGCTGAAGAACCAAGAGAAAGCTGTGGACCCACAGGTTGGTCTTACTTTTCAGAGGAGCGGATCCTCCCACTGAGTCCTTGGAACACCGAAGGGGTGGGATTTGGGGTGTTGAGGCATGGAACTCAAGAGAGGCAGCCAGAAACTCAGGCCCTGGATCTTGGGGGTGAGTCAACACCACTGGGGTGAGACGGGGATGTCATGGGTCCATTATCAGGAGAGAGCTACAGGCTATTATCCTCATGTTGGAACAGATCTGGGGAATTATGGACTCTTCATTTTATCTTCATTTTGCAAAGCTAATTTTTATGAGTGAGTTCAGCCAGCTGGAGAGTACTATATCCATCACAGAGACAGAACACTCCAGGGTCTGGGGCTAAGGTAATTAAATTCTTCCATCACCCCTCAGTGGCACAAAAGTCACGAGAGATGCACCCCTCCTCCCCCCCACCCCCCACCAGACATACTCCGTTCCTGGGGGTGTCATGGAGTGGTCAAAGGCTGGAGAGTTAGAGCCAAAAGCCAAGACTTTGTGACCCACTTCTACTACCTATTGGCCTCAGATTTGTCATCTGTAAAATGGGAACATGACGGTTTCTACCTTGAAGATAGAAACCAGTATATTACATGGGGTAATTAAGTGGGAGTACATTCGATGGGATAATCTACGTTAAATGTGTGGCAGCCCTAAACCACTCTTTTTAGAGTCGCTTTAGATCGTACCTCAAGGAAAATGAACGATCTCAAGCCAGGTATGTGACTATTATCACAGCCAAGACGATGGCCTCATTACTGTAAAAATGACACACTACTGGTATTAATGTAAAAATGAAACACAAATGGTTGCAAAAAGACAGTGTGTATTTCATACCCTCAATTCACCTTTCCTTCTTTTCCTCTTTCTTCCTCCCCTCCCTTTTCCTCCTTCCTCTCTTCCTTCCCCTCCCCCCATTCACACCATCTATTTGCTCATTATGAACCCTTACACAGCTCTCACCCGGGCCAGCAAGGAGCTGGGGCACTGGAAATGCAGGGATGGATAAGACAGACAACTTCCCTGTCCTCAGAGCTTACTGTCTGGTGGGGACAGGAGCAGGGAGGGTGGAGAGAGGTATTATGACAAATGTAGCATATAGTGCAAAGTGGAAATACAGGGTGGTAATAGCAGCATGGGCAGGATGCCTAACAGTCTGGGTGCTGGTGGTCAGGGAAGGCTTCCTGGAGGAAGAGTCAGGATATAGAGTTAGCCACACTGAATGCGTAGATGGTGGGAGGGAGGGGTGGAGGAGAAAAGGCACGGAGAAGGGAGGCAACAGGCATCTAAGCCACTCCCCCATGCCCTCTCCACTGTGGCAGTAGAAGAAAGCCAGTGTCTTATAAAGCCAGAGAGGTCTTCAGAAGCTGGATCATGCAGCTCTCTTGAGAGCCAAGTTAAAGATTTTGGACTTCATTCTTACAGTGATGATAAGCTCTGAAGAGTTTTGAGGAGAGAAATTCTACGGTCAGATTTAGATTCTAGAAAGATCACTCTGGCTGCTGCCTGGAAAAATAGGGCTGGGAGGCAAGGCTGGCTATGGGGAGCCCGAGTTAGGAGGCTGCTGCAGGCCAGAGATGAGAGATGACAGTGGTTAGCATTGTGAAGGGAGGAAGTAGGGACGGGGGTAGGTTTAAAAGATATTTAGGAGGTTGGGTCAACAGTTTGTGGTGACTGACTCAGTAGAGGGGCAAAGGCCAAAGCTTCTGGATTCTACAAGTAGAAGGATCATGATGGCATTTCCTGGCTATGAGAGCAGAGGAGGGCAGGATAAAAATAGGGCAAAAGAAAGGATAAGAATGAATGAAACTAATTTGATAAAACTGTCATTCCTGAGTAGTAATAGATAATTTAACTGTGGTCTAGTATACTGATGAGTCAACATTTCCCGGTATCATTATTTCCATAATTTTGAGAATGAAGGGAGATTATAGAAAATAAACACTTGATTTGGCTCATTCCCCAGCCATTTGATTTTGGGCAAGTCATTCAACACTTTGAATGTCAATTTCTTTTTGTGAAATTGAAAAGGTAATAAAACCACTTCCAAGGTTTTTGTGAAGATTCAGTGGACAGGTGCTGTAAAGAGCACTCTGTAAACCGTGAATGTCAACCGTCGTAGCAATGTTGAGTCTTTATTTCAGGGAGGACATCAAGAATGGTACCCTTCAGACTGCCGCTCAGTGTTAACTTGACACTCAACCAAGTTTCTCCTCTCATGCCTGGTATCCTTGGTTGTCCCTGGTGAAGGAAAACTAGGTTAGGCAAAAGGTGCCCATGGAAGGAAAAAGAAATAAGAATGGTTATTTTAAAGGCAAGAGGGATAATATCTGCTCCTTTAACTTGAAAGTCCCCTGCAAATAGGTCACACCATCCAGGTAGGTCTGAATCAGTTGCAAATTCGTTTCAGTGAAGAGAGAATACATTAAATAGAAAACACAAATGGCAATATTGAAAATGACACCACGGATGTCAGATCAGAAAAAACAATAAACATAAATGGATTAAACTTGAGTAAAAGATCCAAGACTCTCAGATTGACTAAATGCATTTGCACCTGCTCTATATTAGCATGGATGTGGGGACAAAGGGTGAAGGACAGGAGGAAAAATAGCTCTCCAAGGCAGATATGGGTGTGATGTACATTTGCACAGGCAGCATAGGTCTGCTTTGATTTGAAAGATATAATTCACTCTCTTCTAAAATATGTTAGGGCCAGGTAAGTACAAAATAAATATTCACTGAGTAAATGATCTGTTATCCACAGCAATTTTTTTCATTGAATTTTTATTAATTAGGTTGCACTATATTAAATTAGTAGGTTTGGAAATGATCAAATTCACCACCGTCTTATAATTCAACCTAATATTTTGAACATTCATATATGTAAGCACTTCACTGAATTATCTAATTTTATCCTTGCAACAACTATGTGAAAGTCATGATTGTATTACTCCCATTTTATAGATGTTGAAATTGAGGCACAAAGAGGTTAACTACATTGCAGAGTTTATCCAGCTACAGTCAGTGACCAAGAGACTGACACAAACCAATTTTATCTGAGCTCAAAATCTTTACTTTTTAACTTACTAAACTCTTTTATTCGCTGCAGTAAATTTTAGACTCAGATTTTCCAAGCAGATAACTGTATCACCTGCAAATAATAACAGCTCAAATTCTTTGCTGTTGCCGCTTTCCAAATACTATGTATTTTTATTTCAGTTGGCCTGATCACCATGCATAATGTTAGTAATTTGTGCTGAAATGGACTGTGAGGTTTTCTATTTTAACTGCTCACAATAAGGAGTCTATGGACCCTCAGCAGGGCTCGGGGATTGCTGACAATCCTGGAATTGTGTGCACAACTTTTTTGTCTGTGCATATGCATGTTTATATGGGGAGATAGTCCATAATATGCTTTTCTAAGCATTCCATTACCCAGTAAGAGTAGGAGTCACTGGATTAACCCTACATTTTACAGATGAGAAATTTGAGGCTTATAGATAGGGAAGGATTTGCCAAATGTTCTTAGAGACTGAGTCAGAGTGACGATCTCTCTTGTATGGTATCTTCTCAAACTCAAGTTACAGGCTCATCTTCCTTGCTTTCCCCATGAAATCTGGAAATTTACTCATGGTCCTATATTTGACGGTAATGCTAATTTCAGGATGTGAGCTGCAGCCTTCTTGGTAGATGCTTTTTATGTATGTTATACTATTTCTTAATTATTCAAAATAAGCCTGCGCAGTCCAGAATCTCCTTATCCCTCCCTAACTAGTGAACCACCTCCAATTATTAGCTCCCTATCCAGATTGATAACAGAGGCTGTGAAGACACCATGACAGGTGAAGGGAGGGCAAAAATCATCACCAAACCTCTATAGGGGTCCACAGACCCCATATCAGTTGCTTGTCAAAGTAAATGCTTAAATGATCAAATTCAAAATTAGGATAAAAACCTGATTATGCTCATTCAGTATTGCTTAACGGAGCCATAAATATCAATGTAGTTTTACAAATTAAAAATAAAAATCAGGATCATAATATCAGAGACCCCACCTTCATGAAGACAACGCCTTCATTTGCTCATTTATTGAGTAACTACTTTGTCCCCAAACCCTATCATCCTAAATGAACTATGAGATTGTACACTCCTTGAAGACAGGGATCATGCTTTTCTGGTTTATCATTGTACCCTTGGTGCGCAGCAAGGGGCCCAGCGCATAGTAGGTCCTCAGTAAATCAAAATCTCAATCTCTGGGCCCACAGCTATCGGATGAAGTAGCCCAGGTGGGAGGTGAGAGGGAACAGTGGGGGCCAGTGGAAAACCAGAGCATCCCTGTCACAGCCAGAGCTCCATTCTGGCCATGTAGGAAGGCAGGGTTGGTATGAGCTCAGTTCTGGTCAAGCAGCTGTGGGGGTGGGGGTGGATAATGCAGCCCATTATAAATCAAAAAGCAAATACACAAGACCACACATCCTCGGGTAAGAACACCTGGATTCAGAAAAAGAGGAGGTCAAAAGGGGGGTCTTGGGCACCTGGGTGGCTCAGTGGGTTAAGCTTCTGCCTTCGGCTCAGGTCATGATCTCAGGGTCCTGGGATCAAGCCCCGCATCGGGCTCTCTGCTCAGTGGGGAGCCTGCTTCCTCCTCTCTCTTCGCCTGCCTCTCTGCTTACTTGTGACCTCTCTGTCAAATAAATAAAATATTTAAAAAAAAAATAAAAGAGGGGGTCTCAATGTAGTTTGTAGAATCACCAGGGATGGACATGGTCTAGTGCTGCTAGACACGGTGTGGTTCATGGACAGGAGGTATCAGCTGAGAGCTGGTTAGGAACGCAGAACCTCAGGCCCCACCTCAGCCCTGTGAATAGACTCTGCATTTTCAGAAGACCCCCAGGTGATGGGTGTGCACGTTATGGCTTGAGAAACATTGCTCCCATTTGCCTCTAAATGCCTGTGTTACTTTTTTTTTGCAGTCTCATGAAGCTTCGAGCAGGACACTTGAGTCAAGGGAGCAATAATATTAGGCTGAACTGAGTACAATTGCAGATTTTCAATGATTTCGTGACCTGCAAAAATGGCCATTGCAAATGGAATTTCATTTCTACCTGAGCTAGAAACTGTTCTGCACAAAAGTGCTTTAGACCCAGGATATCAGTTGCTTCAAAAAGTCTCAGGTCAGGGGTGCCTGGGTGGCTCAGTGGGTTAAAGCCTCTGCCTTCAGCTCAGGTCATGATCCCACGGTCCTGGGATCAAGCCCCACATTGGGCTCTCTGCTCAACAGGAAGCCTGCTTCCTCCTCTCTCTCTGCCTGCCTCTCTGCCTACTTGTGATCTCTGTTGTTTGGTCAACATAGCTAAAAACATTTTATTTCAAATTGGGCACCGCCACATAAAAACTGGAAATTTCACGTGAAATGCAAATTTCTGGTTTTCTTGCAACACTGGATGAGTTCAAGGACTGGGTCTGTATTCCTGAATGTGAGCAGACATATGGAGTGGGTGGTGGCACCCCCTTTAGACAGGTTGTAAGCTCTCCAGTTCCTCTGGGTTCCCACGCAGCCCCCCTCATGCATGTGTTTGTTGTCAGGACCCTTCAGGTATTTATTTGACCGTGGGAACCCCTGTCTGTAGTGAGTTTTAAAGGGAAACAAGGAAGGTCACCTTTAGAAGCTGCTCAGTGCAAGGACAGATGTGCTTAGTGACTTGGGTTCTGCCATAGGTGACCCTGGGTGATCCAGGGGTTTGATGGATGCCTACCTTCCTGAGAGCCCTCTGCACCTGTTCCCGCTTATCCCCTGTGGCTGACACTCATTGTGTCTCATTATCCTCGGGTTAAAGCTACTGAGAACGGTAGAGCATTTCACATAATTGTCACCCTTAACTCTTAGCTGCTTCTTCCCTCAACTCGGTGCGTTTACAAAGACCCTTTCTGGACTGACACCTTTCTCTGTAAATGGAGCTCTCACTTTTGATGTCAAACCAGTCTGCCTACTCATTCCAACAGGAGCTGGACAGAAACCAGCTTCCCTTCTTCATTTAGAGGGAACACACAGTCCAAGACCCCATTCGTTTTCCTTAGGGACTCTACCTTGGGGTTACCTCAACTGGCTGGGTCTTCATCTCCTGTTGTACCAGTGCACCTGGTAAGCCCCTAGAAGTCACCCCTCCCTCAAGCCCGAGCGACACTTTCCCTCCTGATTCAGCCCTACAGAACAGAGCTCCGCAAACATTCCCCTGCAGTAAAATCGCAGAGAAAAGAGAATGACGCCACCATGAGTAGCACCAAAGCTGACATCACAGACATGGCAAAGAAGGCTTGTTGGGGGCGGGGGCGGTTGTCAAGGGTAGGACTGTCGATCCTGGCTTCAAATGCTGACTCTGCCATTTACTGACTTGGCTGGCCTTGGGCAAGGCACTTGGCATCTCTGTGCCTCTTGTTCCTAACCTGTAAAATGGTGAATGATAGTATTTTCTTTGCAAGGCGCTTATGAAATTTACATAAAATTTACATAAAATGGTGTCAGTTCCCCCCAGTGGTCTTAACCACCTTCTTATCTCTGTGCTGTACCTGTGTCTCATCCTAGGCAATCATCTACTATTTTTCCTTAGAGCTGACTCACATTTTACCCTAAATCCTAACGACAGCCTTATCCTGAGGAATAACATCCATGAAATCACGGTACAAAGAGGGCCAGCTACGTTTTTCTATTATCGATCAAAACAAATATTTAATGAGCAAATAAAACAAACAAATGGGTATCATCTTGTCCCAGTCACGAGAAAAGCACTGAACAAACTCAAATTGAGGGACTTTCTCCAAAGTCATCAACCAGTCATCTTCACAACTGTCAAATTCAGGAGAGACAGCCCGTGTGATGGACTATCACAGATCAGAGGAGACCAAGGAGAAATGAGCTCTGAGAGTGTGTGGGATCCTGGGTAAGAGCTGGGAACAGAAAACGGCCACTCATGGGAAAGTGAAATTCAAATAAACTGTAGTTTCGTTCATGACTATGAGAAAACCATACACGGCGTTAACATTAGGGGGTGCTGAGTAAAGGGGATAAAGAAACTTGCTGCACTATTCGGCAACATTTCTGTAAATCTAAAACTACTTCAAAATAAAAAGTTTTAAAATGGGTACGAGTTAAGCAGTCTCTCCCCACTGCCTTTTTTGCCCCTCCCTTCAGCACCTGGCAACCACTTTCTGTCTCTACGGATTTGCCCATTCCAGGCATTTCCTACAAATGGAATCCTACGATCTGTGGCCTTGCATTCACTCGCTTAGCAGCCTGTGTTCAAGGATCATCCATGCCACAGCACACATCAGTAAACCATTCCTTTTTAGGGCTGAATAGTATTCCATTATATGGACATGCTGCATTATGTTTATCTGTTGATGGACAGTTGAACTGTTTCCACCTGGGGTAGTGTTGGGGCACCTGGGTGGCTCAGTGGGTTAAGCCTCTGCCTTTGGCTCAGGTCATGATCTTAGGGTCCTGGGATCAAGCCCTGCATTGGGCTCTTTGCTCAGCAGGGACCCTGCTTCCCTTCCTCTCTCTCTGCCTGCCTCTCTGCCTATTTGTGATCTCTCTCTCCTTCGAATAAATAAATAGGATCTTAAAAAAACAAACAAACAAACAGGTAGTGTTGCTGTGAACATTTGGGTACACATTTTTGCCTGAACCTGCGTTTTCAATTTTTAGTGGGGATAAGGTTTCCTGCTGGGGTGATGGAATGTTCTGGACCTGGAGAGAGATGGTGGCTGGACAATACAGTGGATGCCCCCAAGGCCACTAAATTGTATACCTTTAAAATGAGAAATTTCATGTTATGTTAATTTACCATAATTTACCATTTTGGAGAAGCTGTGCTTTGGTGAGCCCAGCATTTAGCGCAGCTGCTGACCAGAAGAATGCTGGTCCGTGCTATCATCATCCCCGGACACCCCCATCGGCCTCCTGGCGCCCACTCCGTGAGCCTTTCTACACCATCACTCGGCTTTCATCAAGAAAGTTCCTCCAAGTTTGATCCATTAATCTCTTTGAAGATCAGCAATGAAGTTTCCGGGTCCCTGGGACAGCACCGCTAGAATGCCTTGCTTTGGCATCTGAGAACTCCTGCTTCACAAAGTGTGTACCTGACAGGTATGATACACCAGGCCATCGCCTCCAGCTACGTGCTCAGAGCCACACAGAGTGGACATTCAACAGACACTACACTGCTTCCTTGTTGACTGAACACTAAACCTCTATCAGCAGCTTCTCCAATAAGGCTTACCCCCTCGGTAGATCAGAGGCTTTATTTTCCCGAGACGCTACCCTACAATTTGCTGGTGAAGTTGCAATGCCTTGAAACTGTTCATTTGATTTTATAATGCTCGCTCCCATTTCCTCAAAGTACCTTGGGATGCATTTTGGTGTTTGAAATGAACGCAAAGGCCCGATTTGGTTTGAGAATTTCATGGGGATCCTACAGAAAGCTGGAGACACTCCAGCACATCCCAGATGACGGAAGCAGGTTTCTATTTGGAGCTGACGAGTTGGGGGCTGGTTTTCTTCCTGATTATCAGTGAGGTCTTCCCCTTTTCCCTGTCCACGTGAGGATGGATGCCCCCTCCTGGGGGACCTGCCCCCAGGTCCGTTCTCCACCCTGGGCCCCAGGAGGAGGCTAACCTCTATGGATATCAATAGGCTCCTTGTCCTCTGGCTTCTGATTGGGTTTGGCCAACGGGAGGCACAAAGGAGATGAGAAGGAGGAGGGAGAGGGGGCTCCAGGCTGCCCCAGTGCTGTGGTCTGGAGAGGACTGCACTCCTCTCTGAGCACAGCTTCCACTGAGAGCCCCCCACTCCCCACTGCATGGCCCACAGGGCTTCGGGAACAAGCTCTCCCCACCTGCTCCATCAGTCCTGCGGTGGTCGTCACCCCCCTACTCTTGCTGGTCCCTGGGTGCTTCCCTCTCCCTTGTTAGCATCTTAAACTGTATCCTTTCTTTAAAATAATTAATTAATTTGATGGAGACTGAGAGAGAGAGAGATCACAAGGAGGCAGAGAGGCAGGCAGAGAGAGGGGGGAAGCAGGCTCCCCACTGAGCAGTGAGCCCGACACGGGGCTCGATCCCAGGATCCTGAGATCTTGATCTGAGCCGAAGGCAGAAGCTTGACCCACTGAGCCACCCAGGCACCCCCTTAAACTATATCCTTAAATAACACTTTCATTGTGTTATCTTGGAATCAAAGTGTCATCGCTACAGGTGTCTCCCGTGTCCTGCTCAGATCCGGGCTGACAAACTTTCACCTCTGTTGCATCTTGGGCCTAGGGATGAGGAATAGCAGAAGCAACTCCAATGCTCAAGGGTGTAGCATGTCTTCAGAGGATCCTAACGGGGGTCCTCATCCTCACGAAGAAATGTACGGAGCACAAAAAGGCACCAAGTACTTAAGGGTCCCGATAACCTGGTAGAGTAGAGTTATGCTCAGGTTTACAGAAGAGGAAAAGGCGGTTTAAAGAGAGATGCACAGCTACCCGCAGCTCACAGGGTGAACACGTAGCAGTGGCTGCATTCGACTTTGGCTTGGGTGGGCTCCAGAATCCTGCCTCCTGCTGTTGCCTCATATCCACAGGAGTCTCACTCATCCAAGGGCCGATGTCAGGGCAAGTCAGACCTCCCCCTCCCACCCCCGCACCCCGTGCCAGCGAGAAAAGCCTGCTGTCTCCAAGAAGGATGTCCAGTCCTCAGGTCTGGATCACCTTCAGCAGCTGAAAAGCACTCAAACCCCACCAGGGCTATTAACCTCAGCAGAAGAAAAGGGGACCCAGGAAGATATTCCAGGGACGAACCTCAAGCTCATTTCTGAATTCCTCAAGAGGCCCGGAGCCTGTTCTGCTGCTGACAGAGAGAAGTGTCGCCTGCTCCCTGCTCAATGCCCCTGATGTAATGAGCGCCGCAGAAGAAGGCTCGATTGGGATGCTAAACAGCCGTAAATGACATTGTCACCAGCCTTCATAAAGCACAGTGACTCACAGCCCTAATTAAAATGCTGAGGGAAAAATGTAAAGAAAGGCTGCCATGGAAAACAGTGACATTCTGCTAAACTGCAGGATTATTTCTTCCAGGAAAAGCAGTGCTCATGAGTGTGTGTGTGTGTGTGTGTGTGTGTGTGTGTGTGTGTATGAGTGCGCGCGCGCACATGCCAGCGTGTGTGGGGAGGGGGACGGAGAGGAGGAGGCTGAATGCTATCCTCGTAAGAAACTTGGGAAAATTTAACCCAGAGGAAAGCCTGAAGCTATTCTTGCCACCCAACTTATTATGAAATATTTAAGCACGGCGAACTGAAAAGAATAGTACAATAACAACTATGAACTTCCAACTGCATTTGACGACTCTTGGCATTGGCCTTTTTTGTCCTGCTTGTGGTGTCTGTCTGTCTGTCTATCCATCCACCCGTCCATCTATCATCTCTCTCTGACTTCATCTATCTGTACCACTCTATATCATCGATCTGTAGCTCCCCTGTGCTGAACCATTTGAAAATGAGTTGCTGATAAGATGCTTCAGCCCTCGATTCTTAAACATGAATATCTTAGAATAAAGACCGCTCCCCCCGCCCCCCACCAAACCCCAAAGTACCATTGTTGCGCTGAAGGAAATGAACTCTCCTTGCAAAATGTTCCCAGACATTCAGCGAAGGCTGTGTTTTCAACAATGGGCATTAAAGTAGTAAATCTAATCCCTCCGGCTCAGGAGAGAGAAACCAATCTGCCACATGGCAAGAGGCCATCAAGAGGTTCCCGAGTGGGAAGATTTGGGGCTTCATGGGGCTGGTTCTCGTCATCAGAATCTCGAGAGGAAGAGTGCATGGGGCATGATGCTGTTTATACACTTTTGTTTTGAAAAAGAGCCCCTCCTGAAAACAAAATCTCCACAGGATCTCATCCCAATGTCATCACCCATTTTAACTACAAAATGTGGCTCCCAAGGACTTGTTGTTTCTAAAAGACAAATGCACCCTAAAAGGCCCAATGAGCTGTCACCAGGCAGAAGAGTCAGAAAGAAATCTGTAATTTTGGAAGGCAAGTCTTGGAGGAGGTAACCCTTTGCCAGAAATCCTGTGCGTTGAAGACAGTAGTTAAAGAAACATTTACCTACACATAGGAGTTTTGCATGCTTGTTAAAAAAAAAAAAATAATCAAAACCAATAAAAATACCAACCCCAAACATCATTCCTGTCTCATTATTTTATACCCTGCCTGGCGAGGAAAAAAAAAGAAAGGCTTTTATTTCAGGGACTACAGTGATACTAGGAAAGAAATGACAAATGAAGGTTTTTCCAGCTAAGACTTATCTTAATAAACTAGTACAGAGATGTTCTTGACTCTTTTCATTACCTGCATTCTGGTTACACGAACGTAATTGTTTTCATTTTCCTTATTGGATATTGACTATTTGGAGCTATGAGAGTGCCTTAAAAATCCAAAGGGGAAAAAAAAAAACATGCTCAAAATATGTCTGTTGCTATCGAGTAGTATTTATTTTGACTTATCCCTCTGGGTTCCATTTTTGTGCTTAACATTCCTGTAATGAAATACAGCACGATGAGATCCCATGGCTGTTTTAATAACCAAAAAGGATGGGCTGCCTACACCAGGTACCCCACTGTATTGTAGTTATTGGCAAGTCGGTCCCTTTCTTGGACACCCGAGGTACTAGAGGGTAGGGACAGTGTCTTTTACTTCTTTATGCCTCAGCTTCTCTCAGGGTTTCTGCACAGAGCCGGGAGCTTGGGGCATGTTTGTTTGAGGAAGAAGGGGCTTCCCAGACTCTCCCTCGTGACAAGAAATCCTCTAGCGGAGAAGCAGCCATGATGGCTCACCTACCAGCATCTAAAAAGTCGCCATGCTCTCTTTTTCATTTCAACCTGGAAACAGGTTCCAGAAAGGCCCACCATGTAAGTCCCCCATTGAGCTCTCAGGTTTTTGGATAAGGAAGGGATTCCCGAGTGTTACTTAAGGCTGGTGGGTCACGTTTCCCAGCAGAAGCAGAGGCACTTTTCAGGACACCCCTGATACTCTGTGGCATTTCTTTTAGGTGACTTCAGGGCAAGACTCCTAAAGCAGCTCGAGTAGCCAAAAAGAAGACCTGTGGTTCCTGGGAACCCCACCTGAGAAGAGGTGATCTCGTGATGGTAGGGGACAGGGCATGGAACAGCAGCCCAGGCTGGAAAGGGGAATGTCCCCTCTGCAGCCGGCCCTGTGCTTCCGGGGCTCACAGAGGAGGCTTTCTTCAGACGCTGTCAGCAGAAATCACGAATGCCACTGATGGACGAGAATCGGACAAATGTGTGTCTCTGGAGAGCCGCAGAACGTCAAAGTGGAAAAGGTCTTTGTGGGGTTGTAAATGGAAAATGTCTACAAGGGCTGGGCAAGTGACATAAACAATATTTAATGGTGGGGGGTTGTGACCTAAAGGTAAAAAAAAAAAAAAAAAAAGAAATCCAGACCAAAAGGAAATCCTGTAGGAGCCCCAGCCAGACAGAATGTATCTGTAGGTTTCTGGATGCAGCTGCCTTTGAATGCTAAGATCGTTTCACAGATGAGAAAATTGGGGCCGGGTGAGGGCAACAGGCTGGGTTCCACATCGGCTGGCTAACTGGAGGGGTCTTTCTTTTGTGCATCTCTTTGCTTTGTGCTGAACATGACCACGGGCCTGATGCTGTTCCCATGCCAGAGCTCCGCACATACTCTCTCACGCTGCGTGTGTCCTCTGGCCAGCCCCGCACAGCAGCCAGAATCTCCATTTTATGGACGACGACACCTGCAGTTCCGAGGGGGGTCACTCAATCACCCCGAGTCATGGAATCCACAAGTGCGAGGGCCTGGTGTCGATGCTTCCCCAGATGACACCCTCTTTCGACTCTCAGTCTGGTGCTCTGCCTTTCAACCCAGCTGCACTTGACCCAGTTTAGCACCCGAGACCCTGGAGACCCTGTCACGGTGGTGGGTCGGGCGGGGGGTGGGGAGCAGGGATTGCTACAAATCAGAAGCCTCCCAGTCCCAAGCCTGCCTCCTCCGAGAAGCCCAAAACTGATGTCTCCAGTCTTTCCTCCCGGATGCCGCACTGCACTGCTACCTGTCCCACACAGCCATCATCCCCGGGAACAAGGCTTGTTTGGTGCCCACTGCCTGGCTGGACCGCAGGCTTCGTCAGAGCAGGGCTCACGCCGCCTTCATCTGGGCATCTGCCCTTGGGGTCCGGCACGGAGCCTGCCATTTGACTCTCATCATTACACATCTGACAAACGTCCTGATGTCTGCCGCAGAGCCACACATAACTGATGCTTGTCTTCAGCTTCTCGTCATTAAATATGCCTGTGTCTGCTGGACCCCGCCAGCTACGCTTGTACTGGGGACTTACGGGGATTATCTGTTGCTAGATCATTTTTACTTAACAGATTCAAGTAGACTCAAATTTGCCTGCATTGCTGGGTGCTGCTCCGGGGAACAGGGATGTGAGTGACATAAAGACGTAGGACTTATAAAGGGTTGGGAGGGGTGCTGACTCAGCTGTCAAAGAGCTCAAACCAATGGTTTTGGTGAAATCAGCGGTAGTTAGGGTTTATTAGTGTCTGATTACTTGGTTCCTAGAGTTTCAACCAACAGGTCCCTTTTATTTTTTTATTTCTTTAAAAGATTTTATTTATTTACTTGACAGAGATCACAAGTAGGCAGAGAGGCAGGCAGAGAGAGGAGGAAGCAGGCTCCCTGCTAAGCAGAGAGCCCAATGCAGGACTTGATCCCATGACCCTGAGATCATGATCTGAGCCGAAGGCGAGGCTTTAACCCACTGAGCCACTCAGGCGCCCCAACAGGTCACTTTTAAATGAAATCCCCTCCCAAAGGAGAGATGGAGCCACCCATGAGACTCATGCCCAGCGTTACACAGGGACACAGGGCTGATGTGCAGAAAGTTTAAGTGGAAAGGACTCTGCTCAGTCCCTCCTGAACAATCTGACAACAACTGGGAGAGAGAGACAGAGACAGAGGTAATTAAATCCTCTTTAGTTTGGAATCTATAGGACTTCTCTATCCTGGAGTAAATTTGCTGTTATCATAACGGAGCACTGGGCAAAGAGTCAAGACACTGAGTTTCTACCCCAGCTTCATGGATACAGTACTGTGTGGCTTTCGGCAAGGAACTCACCTTTTCTGAGTTCAGCTTCTCCGTCTGTAAAATGAGGGTGATGAACAAGAGCAGAGGGCATTAGAATCTGCTGGAGAAGTCTTGTTAAGAATACAGAAATTTCAGGTCTCCCTTGGAAACCCTGACTTGTTAGATTAGATCCGGGGTGGGACCTGGCATCTTGACTTTTAACCAGCACCTGGGTGGATTCTGACGGCAATAGTCCACCGGGGCAGTGCTTGGCATGTGCTGGATTAGATGAGGTCTAAATGCTATCATGTATGAGAATGAGAAAAACGTCAAGTCTATGGTCATTGCAGCCACTGTGTGGTTAAACACACAAACCTGCACCGACCTGTGGTTGGAAGCATGCCCCTTTGTTCAAATAGACCGAGTGAAAATTGGTCCTAAAATGCCAAATTCAACTTCTACACATTCCAGTTTCCAATAGGAAAAGGCTCCCAGTTCAAAAGGGCCCAGATTGCTGCCAGTTATTCTCAACAACGTTCCAAAGCTCACCAAGACACGGAGACCAAAGAACTTGAATGACGGGCAATATATTGAGCCTTGTCATAAGACACCCCTAAACATGCCCCCGAGGAGGCAGCACAGCCAGACCTATACATGCTCACAGTACCCGGGGGAACCACCCCCAGATTCTCCCCTGTCCTAGGAAACTCAGATCCCCACCAGGAGGAAGGTTTGGGGGATAAAGATCCAGTTAGTACCTTGGACAGCGCCTTGTGACTCAAATGCAGAGACCCTCAGGTAGCCAACTGGCCTACCACACCACTGCTAGCCCCTCACCCTTTCTGGCAAGGTCCTTCTCTGTGGATGAAGCCTCCCAGATAGCCTGCTTTGGCCATTTGGGGAAAACAAAGAAGAGGCAGAAAAAGTACAGGACAGACAGGTCTGGAAAACCACCCCTACTTTACTGGCCCCAAAGAGTACCACAGAAGACTTCCTTCTAGAGTCTCTTTCTTCCCCAGTCACCAACTTTGGCATAAACCTATTGCTTGCCGACTATCTTTCACATAGATGATGAAGAAAATCTTCAAAACAACCCTGCGGGAGTTATGTTTTCAATTTGCAGATAATGAAACTGAAGTTTGCAGAGGTTAAGTGGCAAGGCCTCAAGCTAAGACCCTTCCCAGATCTCTACCAGGCTGCTGGCTCTTTCCCTATGCGGTCTGGGACTTTGGGGAGGGATATTACAATTTCTGGAGACTCAGTCATGCCCATGACCACTGGAATGGCCTCTGGGAAAGCAGATGGATCAGGAAATGAGACTTTGAGTGCTAGGGCAGGAGCATGTCCTTGTCAGACTGCCTAGGTGTCCAGACGTGGGCAAAACCCCTCGGTTAGAAAGACAAAACCTGGGTCTATGGTCTCTGGTTATGCCACTTACCAGCGAGGCGACTATGGGCAGGTGGCTTGGCTTCGCCTGCCTCAGCTTCCATATCTGCGAAATGGGATTCAGATGGCTGACTGGTGACCTGGGGGAGTTTTGGGGAGCATTCTGGGCATATTCCAGGGGAATCTTGTGAGTGACAGTGCCTTGGAGGTGGCACAAAGGTGTGTACTCTTTCAGAGGCTTCTGGAACCTGGACTGGTCATAAGGATTGGGGTGGTGGTGGTGGTGAAAGGGGGGTGTAGAATGCCTCCCTTCAGGTTCTTGCCAAAGCTTCTTAAATCTGTGATGCAGAGATGCCCTGGGGGGCAGAGAAGAAGGGACACCACTCTGCCAGTGGGGCACGCAAGGCCCCTTCCCTGCTTTAAGTTCAAAATAACAATGGAGGAAAATCAGTGCACCTTGAGTCTGCCAATGGGCAGCATCGGACCCAACACCAATGAGAGAAAGAGCTAGAAAAAAGGGAGAGGATTTTTCACATTCCTTCTGGGGGACTGGCCTGAGGGGTCAGTTCCTTCTTCCTCTCTTCCAAGGTCCTGGTCTACCTGAGCCCTGGTTGAGTGGGCTGGCTCACCCGCACCACTTCTCTGCTCAGGGACTCCTCCCCGTCCCCTCCCTTGGTGGTGCTCCCTCCCCAGCCACTTGTACATTCTTCAGGGGCCTGGGTGAAGTGTTTGAGCTAAAATAAGGGATTAGAGGGAGTCTCATCTGCCAGGAAGAACACCGTGCATTTTTTCTTGGGCGACTCATTTGCACTAGACGTAAGTGCAACCCACCAGAGCCTGGGGACCTTGAGGGGCCCCCCAGGTCCTACCGGCAGGAAACAACTCGCCCTTGAGCCTCCCGGAACTGGTTCAGGGGTGTTATAACAATAAAATTTCAGCAACGTTCCCCATACTGACCATCTGCGCTACACCCTACATTCCCATTCATAATTTTTTAATGTCCCCACAACAGCCCTGCCAGAAAGGAATCGTTTCCCCCATTTTACAGACAAGAGAACTGAGGCCACACACCCAGTAAAGGGTAAATCTAGGATTAGAACCCAGGCTCCCTGCCTGACTCAAAAGCTCCCTGCCGTTGTTCCATAGGCTTCTCAGCGGGTGCCTCTTCCTCCTGGTGCCCACCCCAGACAGCGCAGTCTCCAGCCTGCGGAGAGCCGAGGACTCTCCGGCTGCAGTGCCCCTAAGGTGGAGGCGAGTCTTGTGGTTTCTAGGACGCGGTCCGGAGAGCCCTACCCGGACCTTCGGGCCCAAGGGTCCTTAGGGTGGCCCTGGAAGTCGGATCTCACGGGGACGCTGCCCTGACCCTTGATCACCTGGAAGCAAAGCCTTCGCGCGCAGTGCACTGCCTGGCCCCAAATCCCGGCGGAGCGCGCCCGTCCTCCGTCCGGGGAACGCGCCGGGAGCCCCAGAGCCTCTTCCGAGCGGGAGGCACAACTTTGCCAGGTCTGGGAGCCGGCGTTCTTCTTCAGCCGGGCTGAAGAAGTAAGAGGTGCAGGCGGCCCCGCCACGACCGCGGGAGCGCAACCAGGAGCCTCGCAAAGTTGGAAGCCAGGCCGGAGCAACGCTTCCCAAGAGCAGAGCCCTCCCAGCCTCCCGGCCCCCGCCGAGGGCGGCGAGCGATGCCAACGAGTCCGCCATTACCGCGGGCGCGCAGGTGCCATACCTCCGGAGGGCCGGGCACGCAGGAAAGCTTAAAGTTGAGGCTGGGCAGGTGCGGCGATCCTCGGGCACGGGCGGCCCCCAGCCGCGGGCTGCCCGCCTTGGGTAGCGAGCGGTGCCAAGGGGTCCGCCATTACCGCGGGCGCGCAGCTCGCAGGCGAGCGCGCGGCTCGAGAGGGACGCGGGTCCTTGCAAAGTTGGAGCGCGGCGGGCGCGTCGACCCCCGGCCCGGAGCCCCCCAGCCTGGGGGCCGCCCGCTGCGAGGAGAACCGGGTCGCCCGAACCAAGTTGGGACGCACGGCAAGCCCCGCGCCTCCGGTGCGCACCGGGAGGCTGGCGCCCGAGCTGGGAGCCCCGGGGCACGGGGAGGGGACGCGGGACGGCTGGGCCGAGAACTCACCTGCCGCCAAGTCGGGCAGCGCCGAGGCTGCCTCTTCGCGCTGCGCACCCGCCCGCCCGCCCGCTGGTCCGCTCGCCTGCCCGCCGCCGCCTCCTCCTCCTTCTCCTCCACCTCTTCCTCCCGGGCGCCCGCGGCCGCCGCGCTCCCGGTTCCGAATCCTCCCGGTCAGCCGCCCCGCGCGGCTGGAGGGCGCCAGTCGCACCCACTCACCTCCGGATGGGAGCCGCGCGCGTCCCTCCCCCTTCCCCGCCGCTTTGTGCCTCTCTGATCCTTCCCCGCCCCCTCTCGCCGAGCCCCCACCCCTCCGAGTCCCCTCCCCTCCCTCCGCCCCAGCGAAGCCAAGTTCGGGACGGAGGCTGCGGGCTTCCCCGCGCGCGCCCCTGGCTCACCCAGTCCGCCCGGCCGCTCGCCGCCTGGCCGCCCCTCGGAGGAGCCGCGGCGCTAAGTGGCTCCTCGCCCGGCGGCTGGGAACGCGGCATAAATATGTAGGGACTGAGCCGTGAGCTCAGCGAGGGTCGTGAGGGGGAATTTATTTCTTAATGTCCCTCCTTTATCCTATCATCGCTGAAACGAATTAGCGGTGACGTCCAACCCGGCTGGTTTATGGGTGTGGGGAGGGAGACGTCGCAACCCTCATTAAAAGAGCCGCTCTGGGCTCCGAAGCATACATCTTTTATATAACCTAATTTCCATTTTTTTTTTTTTTTCCTATCAGGAAATACACACACCACGACAATTTCTTGGGAGCCTGGAGGGGGCTCTGAATGTGGTGGCCACAGGGCAGCCCTCTGGGCAGACAAGGCCCCATGGGAAGCAGGGATGGTTCTTTCGGTCTCTACACCAGTGTTGGGAGAGGATTCCTTAATGGGACAGTGGGCCCTACAGCCCCCCTCCCCCCTCCACGCTGGGCAGGGTTGGAAGCTCCCAGCAGTCCTCAGGAGATTGCAAACTGAGTTCTGGCCCTGGCTCTTGGGTGGGCAGACTGGGAGACAGGCAGCCAGGTCTGAAAATATTGCCTTATTCTGCTTTTCCAGGGAGCAGCACTTAGGCGGGGCAGCCGGGCAGGGGCGCGGCTCACCTGTGGCCTGGTAGACCTGCAGGTGAGGAGAGGCCTAGGGCTGGGCTGGGGGAGGAGAAGATAGAGATCCAAGCTTTCCTTCCTTTCTTAGGGGCTCTAACATATGGGTAACCATATAAACCCGTCTCAAAAGCTGTCTTTTCCTGGGCAGATTGCAAAGGATTTTGCATTTCACTGTTACTGCTGCTCACACACTCTTGGAGGAATGGGAAAACCAAGGAAAGAGAGGAGACTCCAGACACACACAGACACACAGACACACACAGACACACACCCACGCTGAGCTCCTGGCTCCTGGTTGGCTTGAATCTGACCTCCTCCCCAGCCTTGCCGAGGGAAACAAGCCTGTTCAGGTTCTGAGCTGTGCAGAGGAGAGGCAAAGAGGACCCTCCCTCCCCCTTGTCACTAATAAACGCTTTTCAGATTGTCTTGCACACCCAGCATGGGGAAAGGGGCGTGACTTTGGGGATAGGCAGAGAGGTGTGGGGGATGAGGAAAAGAGGAAGAAATAAAGAGTAAGCTGGCAGGGGCGTGGAGCTCTGTGTTTTCTTCAGCATGCTAGAAGGAAGACACCAGCAATTCCTTCTGGGCCGCAGGGCTATGCTGCCACTTCCTAACTGTGCCGCTTGGGGCAAGTTCCAGAGCCTCAGTTTCCCCAGTGGTGAAAAGGGTCTGCAGTCATTGGAAAGATGTGTATGATGGGAAGACGATGGCGAAGCTCTTGGCGTCGTGCCTGGCATGTAGTAAATGCTCAGTAAACGGTAGCCAGGAAAAATAATAACAATGCTGAGAATCATGATGACAAAGGTTGGATGGGGCATCCCAGGGAACTGGGGCTGCAGCTGAGTCCTTCCAGCTTCCCCTGCCTGAACCGTTTCAAAGTTGAGCACTGGGTTTCAGTGGTGTCAGACTCAGAATGCTGTTCCCCTCAATTACCATGGCAACTGGGGAAAATCAGAAAGCCAGGGGAAGGGAAGCCACTTTTCCACTGGGCTGGCCGTTTACCTGCTCAGAACAGCTACCTCGCCTGCCTGTGTGCGCTTCAGGACCAGAATAGGCCTCAGGCGGGCCACCTCCTCTCCCGGAGCACCTGCTGTTCTGATCTGGGGAGAAGGGTGGTTGGGAGGGAATAGGCAGCCACAGATGGTGAGGTCAGGGTCAAGGCTGAGCTGTGTCTGCAAAAGACAGGTTTGGCTTGGTCTTGGGAAGAGGGAGACAGAAACCCCACTCCCCCAAGTCTGTCCTTGCCACCAGCTGTCCTGGCACAGTTGAGAGCAAAGAATGGAAACAGGAGCTCTCGAGACAGAGATTGGGGAAGACGCGGCCTCTGAGCCCAAGGTAGGAGCCTGTCATCACGAGGGGTCCTGTGTGTGGGTATGAGAGCAAAAGAGAGAGAGAGAGAGAGGAGAAGGAGAGAGAGAGAGCGTCCCCTTCCCTACTCTGCTTGTTTCCATCAGGTTAGGGGACTAGGACAATCCTGGTCATAGTAGAAAGAATAAAGCCTATCTTGTACCAAGCACTTAATCATTTTATCAGTCTGAACCAAGTGTTTGATAGGGCTCTCGTTGAATGACCATAAAAATGGTAAGAGGCGATTCCTTTCCTTATTCCCATTGTACGGGGAGGAAAGGAGAGGCTCCGAGGGGCAAAGTGACTTGCTCCACGTCACCCAGTGAATTGGCGGTAAAAACTCGGGTTTTTCCTACTGACCCCAAAGTGGGTCCCTTCTTGCTGCCTTGTGGAGAAAAAGAGTGGCTATGTCAGAGCTGTCTTTCTGGTGGCAGGGGAGTGTCTGGTGTGTGTGTGGGGGGGGGCTCCCCTCACTTGTGCTGAGTATGGACCCCAGGGGGCTTCAACAGCTGCAGATGGGCACTGACACCAGAAACTCACAGCCATGGGGGTGGTCCTGGGACTATGCAGAGGGACGGTCCCCCAAAACTCCTCTGTGGTGCCCCTTCTCTGAGGCTGCTCAGGCATTCACTCTAAGCTGATTCCAGCACGACCTCCTTGGTGTTCAGGGGGAGATGCTGGTAAAGCCACCCTTCTCCCCCACCACTGTAGGATTTGAGAAGCTGAGACACATCCAGGGGTCAGCTCAGAGCAAGCCCCCCATCAGTGGTCATCAGGAGAACAATTCCTGTGGGATCTTCTCCAGGGCCCATGTCCTCCATCCCTGTGTGGATGGTGGGTGTGCAAAAGGCCTCTGCCAGCCGAAGGGAGGCTGCCTCCTGTCCCCCGTCTCAGCCAACCTGGACCCTAACCAGTCCCCACACGGCTGCTTAGAGGTGGGCCCAGGGGAGCACAGTGTTCCAGTGGAACCACGGGGAGGGAGGAGGTTTGCTGATGTGGCTGCCACTGAGGGGGGTAATACATTATCCAGGGCTAATGAAAACATAATTATCTTCTTTTGGCTGCAGAGAGGGGCTAATTTAATAGGCTGCGATCGAAAGGCATCTGTTGAATTCACCCAGCAGTGAAAACACTTGAAGGGCTTGGGTGAGGGGCGGGGGAGCAGCCTAGTGTGGCTGGCCACCCCGCAGCTGTGTCTAGGCGGTGGCTCCCCCAGGGGACGGGGAGGGGGTGCTGGGCAGAAGCGGCAGAAGGGCAGCTCCTGAGAGGTGGCCTGTGCGGGGACAGGCTGGGGTTGCTTTCTTGCTGTGTGATATTGGGCTAGTCCTTTGCCTCTCTGAGCCTCAGCTTCCTCATCTGTAAAATGGGATCAATCCTGCCTCCTTCCCATTGACTGGGAAGATGAGGAATGTGAGAGGGGTTCTGGCAGCTACTAAGTAAGTGTTTATCTTTTTTTAAAAATTATTTTTATTTATTTATTTGACAGAGAGAAGCAGCGAAAGAGGGAACACAGCAGGGGGAGTGGGAGAGCAGGGAACCCAACTTGGGGCTCGATCTCAGGACCCTGAGATCACGACCTGAGCTGAAGGCAGATGTTTAACAACTGACCCACCCAGGCGCCCCTACTAAGTTAGTGTTAAACTAAAATCTCCCCCTTCTGCCGCTTTGCTGGGCCATTTCTACTTAGCCTTCAGGTCTCAGTGTAAACACCTCCTCTTTGGGGAACCCCCTGCTCTGAGCTCCCCTAATGCCCTGTCCTTCCCCTTTCTTAAGGCAACACACTTTAGGATATTTACTCCTTTAATGCTGCACTGCTGGAAGCTCCCAAAGGTGGGGGGGTCTGTCTCATCTGTCATTCAGAGTCAGTGTTTCTCAAACTGAGAAACTGAGCATCCCCTCAGAACTCATTAGCAATGCCAGGTGGGGGGCCCTTCCCCGGACTTGCTGAACCACACACTGAGGTGGGGACCCAGGAGTCTGTGTTTCCTACACGTTCTCTAGGAGATCCTGGTCCACAATCAAGTTTGAGAATTTCTGCTCCAACCAAAAACCAAATTAACATGTGTTGAATAAATGAATGAAGAGCTTACTGAAGTCCAGCTACGTAATGACTGTAGCTCCTTAATTAACCATCAACTGTATACCAAACCCTGTGCCCCTCCTGGCCGCCCCCTTATCTGTCACTCACCATCTCCCTCACTCCTGCATCCCCCAGCAATGCCTCTTGGTCTTCCTCTCTGTCCTGAGTTGAAGGTTCCCGAAGGTTCTCTGGGTACCCCCTGACCCCCATTGCACACAGATTCCCCCCCCCCCAAGTAGTCCTCCCACCTACCCTCCCACCTTTGATTCTGGAAAAGAATTTGACCATGCCTGGCTGGGGAAGTCACTTAGATACGCTTATGAAGGATCATGCCTGTGGGGCAGTCTTGCACAGAGTGAGAGGGACCTTGAGATGGCTGTCCCGAACCGTGGCTTTTACACATGGGGAGGCCAAGGTCCAGGGAGGTTTGGTGATTGATCCAAGGGCAACAGCCTGTCAGTGGCCTATCGGATCCCTGTCCTGGCTCCCAGCTCAAGATGCTGGTTCTGGGGTCCCTGAGAGGGGTGGGTCACTGTAGTGGCCCTGGGGGATCTGGGGAATGGCAGAGCAGGTGGGCCAGAGAGTGGGGCAAAGGGTTGTCTGAGAGCCTAGAACCCCTGGGAGGGGTGGGGGCACCACAGCCCTGGAATGGTTACTGACTTGTTAAACAACCCTGGCAGACAGACATCCATAGGAGTCCCGCAGGGAAGGAAGCAGGAGGAGCCCTTTAAGTCTTAAAGAAGCAGGCTTGGCACAGGAAGCACTAGATTTGAAGCTGGAACATCTGGCTTCCAGATCTGGTTCTGCCACGAATGAGCTGTGTGAGCTCGGACAAACCCCTTGGCATCCCTGGGTCTCAGAAAGTGATCTGAACCAGAAGATGGCCCCTGGGATTACATGCAAAATCAAGTCCAGGTGTGTTTTTCTGGGGTAGAGGATTTGTAGTACTCAGTAGCCTTTTTCTAAAGGAGTCGGACACCTTGAAAAGGCCACAAGCAACTGAATCAGTGATCTTTCAGGGTGCTTTAGTGAGCAAAAAGGAGGCAACTTCTTGCCTGAGAAACCCCACACGGCAAGTTTGCAGGTGCCCTTTGCTCTACGCAGCCCGATGGCCAGAGAGGCAGTTCCCGGAATTACCGACAGATGGCGCTAAACCTTCACTGTAGCCTTCCTGTTTCTAGAGAGGACTCCGGTCCCTCCTGCTTCTGTTTACTTAGCTTTGGAGACCTCTGAGCGTGGGTCCCCTCTGTGCTGACCTGACTTGAATGGGGTGAGAGTGTTGGGCCACCCTGGGGACTGTCTGTATCTTTCGGCTGCCACCTTGCAGTGTGTGTCCCTAGAGGAGACATCAAATGAGGGTGGGGCATTAGGATGTGGGGGGGGGGGGTGTCTTGAGCACCCCAGAGAATCAACTGAAAACTCAGAAAGAGCCCTAAGTTTGCTGTTCATACTCCTAAGTTAGTCTTTTCATTGTCTCCTGCACCCCCAATACAGGATGCCCTCTTAAACTCCCCCATCTCGATTCAAGCTGCTAGATCTTAGAATTCTCTAAACCTGGCATGTTTGAGGGCCTGTCACACTGGACTGTGAAGGGGAATCAAAGTATTTGCATTCTGAAGGCAATGGCAGGGAGAAGCCAGTGCTTCTAGGGAACAGATGAAGTGGGCTGGTTCTGAGACATCAGGGAGTAGTGGGGCTTGTGGCTAACTGGAGAGTACAGCCTACCTAAAGGTATTTACTCAGAATGAAACAGGCGTCAGCACCAGTATAAGAATTCAGACCAAGAAAATGGATTTCGGGGTGCCTCGGTGGCTTAGTGGGTTAAAACCTCTGCTTTCAGCTCAGGTCATGATCCCAGGGTCCTGGGATCGAGCCCCGCATCGGGCTCTCTGCTCAGCGGGGAGCCTGCTTCCTCCTCTCTCTGTGCCTGCCTCTCCGCCTGTTTGTGATTTCTGTCTGTCAAATAAATAAATAAATCTTTAAAAAAAAAAAGAACGAAAGAAAATGGATTTCAATGCCTGGGAGTGGACGTGTTTGAGTGCACGGGAGATCTTAATCAGAACATAAAGCAGGGGCCCTTATACTTCTAGGTGCTTAAGAACTGCCTGAGAAGGGGGCACCTGGGTGGCTCAGTGGGTTAAAGTCTCTGCCTTCAGCTCAGGTCCTGATCTCAGGGTCCTAGGATCGAGCCCCACATCGGGCTCTCTGCTCAGCGGGGAGCCTGCTTCCCTCTCTCTCTCTTCCTGCCTCTCTGCCTGCTTGTGTGCTCTGTCTGTCAAATAAATAAATAAAATCTTTAAAAGAAAAAAAAAAAAAAAAGAATTGCCTGAGAAGGGGAATACCAGTTCCTGGACTGTGCCTCCATAGATTTTGAATCTGTAGGTCTTGGTGTGGGAGAGAGGATCCAAGAGGCTGTATTTTTAGCAAGCTCCTCAGGGGGAGCTGAAGCAGGTCTCAAGTTGGCTACTCTGTGGCCAGAAGGCACAGAGGTGAGCTGGGTTGGGTCCTCACCCTCAGCTTGTAGATACTTGGAGTTTAATGACACAGCTTCTCAAGGACAATGACGGCTTCCTCTCCCCATCAAAGCAGCAATCTCTTGCAGTTCTGCTCCCCACCCCATACCAGAGACATGCACAGAAAAGATGATACACTGGAACTTATTTCTAAGAGTCAAGAAAATTCCGAGACCAATCCCTGGGAGACGGTAATGGGGAGATAGTAGAGGGAGGAGCAAGTGAAATTCCAGCTCAGTATTCTGGAAAGCTACCAGCCTAGAGCCTCAGTGACTTCTTATCTGACTCAGTCCTCCATTCAGGATGCAACCTGGGGCAGGCCCCTCCCCTCTCTGGGTCTCTTTTCCCCCACCTATAAAATTAAGGTTGGCCTGGAACATAGCATCCCTCTCTGTTCCAGGACTTCCTTGGGTACTACATCAGTGTCCTGGGGGCTGTAGGTAGAGGAGAAGGCTGGCGAAGGGTGCCCTGGACCCCCTAGGGTCCCCCTCCATTCTGAGTTGATCTGACTTCCTCATAGCTTTCATTCGAAAAACAAACTTGAGAGCGACTGGCCTGGGAATTCTCTGTGGCATCTTGTACTGTGCATTTAATCAGCTGCTGTCCCCTCTTTTTTGATGGTCTAGGTACCAGGCACTGTGCCAGGGGCTGGGGCAACCAACACCCCAGGCAGGATTTCTGGCTCCTGAAGGATTCAGCGCAATGAACAAGTCAGACAAACTCAAAGTCCAGGCTGTGCTGTGTGCGGCACTTTGCAGTCTGTGCCACCCTGAAGCCCAGAACACAATTCTGCTGGCCTCATCCTGACTTTTAAAGCCCTAATGAGAGAACCCACTTTCTTCTTCTCAACCTGACAGCCTAGAGCACCATTAGCTTCATATGTTTTGGCATTTGATTTATTTAATCTGACACTCAAGCAAACTGTCTTATACTCCCTCTAATTGTGTGGAAAAGGGGAGTGTGCAAAAATATGGTGTGATTTAAAAGCTTGGGAGTTAGTCTTGGGTTTTGCCACTTCCTGGCTGTGTGACCGCAGGCAAGTTAATTACCCTTTCTGAGCCTCAGCTTTCTCATCTGTCAAAATGGGGATGACAGTAGTCACTACCTCCCAAGACTGTGCTCATTAACTGAGATAATGCACATGAAGTCCTTGGCCTGGTCTTTGGCACATAGTATGTGCTTAGTCAATGATAGCTCCTCCTCCTTTTATTATTATTATTAAAGATTTATTTATTTGACACAGATCACAAGCAGGCAGAGAGGCAGGCAGAGACAGAGAGAGGAGGAAGCAGGCTCCTGCTAAGCAGAGAGCCTGACACGGGGCTTGATCCCAGGACCCTGGGATCATGACCCGAGCCGAAGGCAGAGGCTTTAACCCACCGAGCCACCCAGGTGCCCCAATTATTATTATTATTATTAGTTTATATGGGGTTCCTGTCTCTGGTTCAAAATTTGGAGACCTTAGAGAAGTATGGGCCATGCCTGAATCCATTTTTATGGACTTCAATATGCCCAGCAGTTTGCTGGTACATCCCAGGCCCTCAGTAATTGAATTCTGTTGCATGGAAGAATCAGGGTGGTTTCTCCACAGCAGTGGCTCTCAAAGTATGGTCTCCAGACCAGCAGCAGGAGGAGCACCCAGAAACTAGTTAGAAATGCAGATTTTCTAGATCCACCCCAGCCCTACCGAATGAGCAGCTCTGGAGGTAGGGTCTGGTAATCTGAGCTTCAACAAACTCCAGTGATTCTGACACATTTTTAAGTTTGAGAATCACTTTCCAACACCAATGATTTCTAAAATTGTTTTAGCCATTGCAACTTCTTATCTGACTATATATGTATATTAGTCTAATAGTATCTATTAGTTTCCAAATGGAATTGTATACAGAAGCCAATATATAAAATAAAATAAAGGAGGAGTTACTGAGAAATCACTGGGGAGGGGACAAGACCCCTGGCTGCCCTATGCTCCTCTAGGGAAACCCTGAAGCACCTATGGGTTCCAGAAACACAGCCTAAAAAGCATTGCCTTGCAAATTTTAATTCTCCCACCCATCTACCCATCCATCCATCCAGGCATGTATCTATCCATCCATCCATCCATCCATCCATCCATCCATCCATCCATCCATATATGTTGGGAGACCACATATCTTTTTCACTCCTGCCTGTCTTGCCAGCAGAGGCACTGATTGCCTTTTTTCCAGACTATCTTTTCAAGATGTTTGTATAGCAGCTTCAGAAGATAGAAATAGTATTTCCCTTCAGAGCAAAAGGCAGGCATGCCTCCTGTCCTGTATAATAATGATACGGACTCCCTCCAGAGCAAAGGGCAGTTTTGCTCACTCATGTCATGAAGGATTCGGCTTCTCTAAATTTGGGATTCCTCTCCTATAATCCGAACTACAACATCCGGTCCTCTTCGTGTTGCTCTGTGGGAATGGGGCTTTGGGCTCCTGGAGAAAATGCTGATGCCCCGGTTACTGCTATTGCTGTGAGTAGTAGAATCCTGTGTCTCTGATCCAGGAATCTCTTGTCTCCTGCTGGCATCCATATAGAATACATATGGGCAGCATAGTGTGTTGGCTACTTCATGGCCTACAGAAGAAACTTAAGACACTGACTGCCCCAGCCTTGCAGAGCTTACAATTGGATTATTGAGGGGAAGCATGGAGATCCACCAAGCTCTCTGGCTGTGCTGTAGGGGAGGAAGTGGGAGCTCTGGGGCGGAATGAGAAGTATGGACAGAGGGGATGGCAGTGTGTTCAGAGAAAGCTGTGTTTGGGGGGCCACAGGGAAGGGTCTGGATGCTATGGCTTCTTCACTGGATGTGATGTTAATGCTCTTCTGGTCCTCCCACTGTCCCAGGGCTGATCAGTCTGTTCTGTATTTGCTGTCCTCTGGCTCTGCTTCATCATCTGACCCCATGCTTCTTAGGACGGATACCCTGTTTTCTTCATGTCTTGGGCCCCAGCACTCCACCCAGTGTTGGCATACAGTACGCGTCTAATAAAGCTTTGCTGACTCACAGGAGGACTTTTAGGTGATATTAATGATGATAATAAAAAGAAGTATGATGATACTAAATACTTGGACAGACACTTAGTAGCAAGCGAGCACTCATAATATGGCAGACACTTTCTATGCATGAGAACTAGGTAAGTGGCAGAGCCAGGATTTGAGCCCAGGGTCTATGTAATTCAATAGTACATACTGGTTGCTGATATTGAGGAGGAAGTGGATAGAAGAAGATGGGGTAGCAAGCTAAGTATCACTGTTTTGAGATCATGGTTACCATTTCTTGTGTACTTACTATGGGCTGTGCTAATCTTTTCTAATGTTCACAGCCCCCTTGCAGGTTGGGTGTTATTGGCCTTCTTTGGGGGAAACAAGGCACAGAGACGTAGAATGACTTGCTCCAGGACACAGAGCTAAGTTGTGGCAGCTCTAGAACTTGAACCCGAAGTCTACTGGAATCAGAAGCCCACACACCTTTAGGGGAAATTCTGACTAAAGTGAAGCCCTGAAGGGTTGTAGTGACCTTAGGGCAAGGGGACTTTGGGACGAGGCTGGGCTGATGCAGACCTGGAGCCAAGGAGAAAGTAAACAAGATGAATGAGACAGGCAAGGCCAGAGTATCCACATTGCTATTGTATCCCACCAGCTGACATTACAAAAGAGAGAGTGGGTGGGCATGGAACCGGACAAGACCGGGCCAAATCTACGCTCTGCCTCTTGCTTGCTGTGTGACCTTGAACAAGTTACCTAACCTCTCTGAGCTCCAGTATCTACCTGTCTTTCGAAAGCTTTGCCAATCACATTAACAAACAGCTACAAGGCACCTGGTATGTAGTAGGCATCCAACCAATGTCCATTCATTCATTGATTGATTCATTCAATAAATATTTACTGTAGCATCTTCTGGTGGTATCCCACCTGTATCCCCTCGACATCTACAATTCTCATCGTGCTGATCCAAATTCCAGCTGCCAGCACCTGTACTCTTTTGTAGAAGGAACATCAGTTACAGTTGGGTTAGAGTGCCTTCAATCAATGCCTGATGGGAACTGGGGTATAAGTCCCCTTGAATGGGATAACTCTGAGATGCGTGGTCTATACCGTCCCCCAAGGCTCCCATGCAGGATTCAGCTCTGGTCTCCCACCATGGTAACTTGCATGAGAACAATGTATCTTTCTGGGGTCACCTCCCCAAGAAATCTAAGCTCTGCCTCTTGCTTGATGACTCCAACCCTCATCTCAATCTCCCAGCTAAAACGAAAATAAGACAGTGACTGAACTACTCGTTGCCACACTCTGTCCCGCGCCTAGATTGGTGGTGAACTGGACAGACAAGATCCCCGCCATCAGCCTACGATCTGTAGTCAGGCGAAGAGACGAGACAGACAGGAAAGAATGACCTGCAGCCGGTCTAGGACACTTTCCCCTTCTCTCTTCCCTGGCCCTCAGAGAATGGCAAGGTTCCGCTCTTAGAACACACCCAATTCCGCCCAGAACTGTAACGATTTTTCCTTGACTCCCCCACCAATAAGCATTTTGAAGCCAGAACCCACAACTTATTGTTCAATTTTCTTCCCCTGGCAAAGTCCCTGACCCCGTGCTTTGCATGCATTCATCCGATAAATATTTGAGGAGCGCTCATTGTGTGTCCTGGGCTGTGGTGACACAGCAGTGAGCAAAGCTGACCCAGTCCTGGCTCTCAGGAATCTGATGCTCTGGTCGGGGAGACTGACCATAAAACGAGTAAAGACACAAAAATCATATAAATCCACAAGTAAACAAGTAAAGTAATGTCAAACAGTGATAAATGCTATGGCAAAAACAGCAGGGCAAGGGGGCCAAGAGGGGGTAGGGGGGAGGGTAATTTCAGGTAATGTGACAGAGAAGACCTCTCGGACGATGTGCATACAGTTGGTGCTCAACGAAGGGCTGATAAACACAGAAAGTAAGACCTTCAGTTACTTAACCAATGACTAATACCACAGATGAGGATAGCACCTCATAAAAGAAGACTTTTTCAAGCACTTCAAGGACCGCTAACCCCACTCTGAGCTGATGCCATGGGAAAGGTATCAATGATTTCATTCAGAAATCTGTTAGGCTCCCCATGCGCACAGTTCTTGGACCAATTAACAACCTCAAGAGGAAGGCAGTCTTGATATTTGATCAATACTAGTAGGAGTGCTGCCAGAATCGATGAGGGGCCATCTGAGGTCTTGGGAGATCACATGGCTCCGGAAAACCAAGATCTGTAGCAGATTCTGTGCTAAGTCTCATGGCTGACTAGTGGCTAAGGTGAGGACAGAGAATTCTCACGGCCTGCTTAGTCTGCTCCAAGTACCATTCTGGGTGCATTGTAAGGGCCACATCATTGAAGGCTCACAAAGACCCAGTTAGGAGGCTACTATTACGACCCTGTTTTCCAGGGGAGGAAAGGGAGGCTCAGAGAAGGCGAAGTCACTGCTCAAGGTCACATAATGACAACACATTGTATCAAGGACCATAATGGGAGGAGGTGGTGGGAGCAGAGAAACTCCTACCCTGTGGGTGTAACTTCCAAGCTGAAGTCTGGAGAAGATTGGAGTTGGCCCAGGGAAGGGGGGAAGGGAGGAGGGGGAGGAGCTCGAGACACACAGAGACCCGGAAGTGATGGCACATTCAGGAACCCCTGGGAGGTTGTATTTTGTTGAAGGCAGAATTAACCCCTTGCCTAATTTTCCGTGACTCAGGGTTTGGCTGGGTGCATGTCACAATTCTGGAGCCATAGTTTAATTTTGGGCTGTACCATATTCCCTGGAAATGCTCTATGCAGGATATGGGCACCTGCCGGGTGATTCTGGGTGATCCCCTAGTCCTTCTTTGGGTGGTAAGATTATCCTTGTGCCCATCTCTCTGTGCCAACAGAATGGAAGATCACTGGGGCCAGTGACTGGGTCTCCATCATCCTGGCAGGTAGAGGATATTCATATTGGTTTGCGGGACTGGCCGGGGGAGTCAACAGCTACGATGGGTTAGGGGTGACCATAAGCATCTCCTGAATTGCCAGCAACTCGTTTATTTATGTATTTGTCAGAGAGAGAGAGAGAGAGCACACAAACTGGGGACCAGCAGACAGGGAGAAGCAGGCTCCCTGCTGACCAAGGAGCCTGACACGGGCCTGGATCCCAGGACCACGAGATCATGACCTGAGCCGAAGGCAGACACTCAACTGACTGAGCCCCCCTGGTATCCTTCCCCTCCCCCTCCACATGCAGTCCTGGAGTGCTGGTTCCTACCCCTACAGCTCCGTTGTTCAGATTTCCTTGAAATCTTGGAGTTACCCGAATCCCTCCAATACATTCCTTCTTTTTTTTTCTTTTGAATACATTCCTTCTTTTGCTAGAGTTTTGCCAGAGTCAATCTGGCGCTTGAAATCAAAGAAACCCTCATGGATGGAACCACTTCTCATCTTTCAACCTGAAAGTCTCATGGGCTAGCTGTCTGTCCCTTCTGGTCTACTCACCACCCCCCCCCCTTCTGTACCTCTGTTGGTTCCTCTGGAGGCTCACCCCATCAGCGGAGCGCCTTGCCTCTAGCTTCTGGTTGGATTCAGCCGATGGGAAGCTTGGGCAGAACGCCAGGAACTGGGAACAGAGAGAGGTGGGTTTTATTCCCTTCGGGGTCCCTCCCTGGGGGCTGGAGGAGCAGTGACTGTGTTTCCCTGTTAAGGACAGTCCTTACGTGTTCACTCTGCAGGTTCCGCTAGCCTCTCCCTCGTCTTGCTCTGTGAGGATCCCCACGCTCCTGGGTCCTATATGCCCCTGTTCTATCTCTTGACCATGACCACACCTTTGTAAACAGACTCTGCCTTTATCTCTCTTTGGTTATTACGAAGTTTGAATGTGCATACCCTTTCTGCCAGGGCCCTGGCTGATTTGAGGAAGGGGATCTGTCACAAGCTGGGCCTGCTTAGGGTCCAGAAGAGGCGGGAAGTTGTGTTGAGTTTCCCAGGGCCTTGGGAGGTGGGAAGAGGATGAGAAATCTGGAAGAAGACAAAGTCTCCCAAAGTATTTCTAAATAGGACTGCTGAGAAGAGACCCAGCTAGAAAGAGCTCGGTAGGTTTACCATTTCCTTCCTTACCATTTAGGAAAAACTACTTCCTGTCTCTGACTTACTGATGAATTGGCTATTATGGTTGAATGAGAAGATCAAAAACAACTTCTAGGGGCTCCTGGGTGGCTCGGTGGGTTAAGCCTCTGTCTTTGGCTCAGGTCATGGTCTCAGGGTCCTGGGTTCGAGCCCCCCTCGGGCTCTCTGCTCAGCGGGGAGCCTGCTTCCCCCTCTCTTCCTGCCTGCCTCTCTGCCTACTTGTGATTTCTCTGTCAAATAAAGAAATAAAACCTTTTTAAAAATTTTTTAAAAACCACTTCTAGGGGTCCCTGTGTGGCTCATTTTGTTAAGTGTCTGACTCTTGATTTTGGCTAGGTCATAATCTCAGGACCCTGAGATCGAGCCCCACATAGGGCTCTGAATTGGGTGTGGGGCCTGCTGAAGATCATCTCTCTCTCCTTCTCCCTCTGCTCCCCACTGCTCACATGTGTGCACTCTCTCTCTCTCAAGAAAAAAAAAAAAGAATAACTTTTAAGTTTTCATTTAAGCAACTGTGGAGATAAAGTTGGTATTTCTTGAGCCGGGGAAGATGTGAGAGAGTGTTTGAGTGTGGTGGGTGCGGTAGAGTTGGATTTAGAGCACGGCCGTTTGCAATCTGGGAGACATTCAAATGGCAATGTCAAGTAGAAAGATGTAAAGATTCAAAAAAGTCTGGGCTGGTGACATAGTTTAGGAATTTGTCTTGTAGACAGCGTTTGAAGTGCCTAGTATGTACTTCATAAACTCTCTCTGAATCAGGATATGAATCACGTCTTCCTACTTCTACTTAGTGTTGGGCAGTCCATGGACACAAGTCATCCAGGAGTGATTAGCCACCCCCCCACCCAGCCTGAGAAGAAGCCAAAGAACCATCCATTCCTTGCTCTGCTCTTATATGCCCGCTGAACAAGAAGCTCAGAGAAGCCTGAGAATCTGGCCTTTCAAAGGCTGAATGAAGGTAATTCTGACGATTAAAACCGCCTTCCTGACACGTTGGGTAAAACACTCACTCATCTTTGATGTGATGAAAAGCACTTGAATCTCTGCCTTTTATTCCCTCAAGTGCCTTCACCTAATAGGCTGGGTTTTGAAAACAGAGTGTGAAAGAGGCAAGTCTGGGCTTCACCTGCCTCTGGATGGGGCCACTTGTCTCTCTCCCCGGGGTTCAACATCTTTCACACCATGAAGGTTTGGGAGGCGCTGCTGCAGAGGGAAAGGCTTCTGGGCAGGCTTGGAGGCAGTGTGACAAGGCAGAGACCTGGGCAAAGATGACATTTTCACCCAATGGCCTCTACTCCAAAGCAGCAAACGTGAACGCCTACAGGGACCAATCAGTTCACGACGCAGAAAAATGCATCACATGAGAACTTTGAAGAATGGGAAAGCACAGGTCCTGTTTTAAGGAGTGACCACAACGTAGCTCTGGCCCATCGTTGCCATGTGGAACATTGGTTCATTATTACCAGGCCTTCTGGCTTCCTAAGAGAAGCCTCAGATTCAGATTTTAGAAATCTAGTGAGTTTTAAATGCTGGCAACAAAGTACATTAAAAGTGTTCTGTGCATATGATGCCTGGCTTGGAGCCAGCTTGAAAGCCTCAGGGAGTTATGGAATGGGCATGTGCCTCCTTCCGAAGAAATTGCCCAAGGGGGAAGAGATGTAATCGTTTTGGAATTGTCACCGAACCAACACGAGCTCTTTGACTCAGCCACGTAAATTGTGAACCATAATTCATGGCTCTTTTTATCCCCTCTTTGATGAGGTAAACATTTCAAACTTATCAACATGTGAGGGGAAGGAAGTAGAGATAAATCACGTGTGTCTTGTTCACTGCTGAATCGTCAGGCCTGAGAAGGTGCACAGAAATATTGTTGAATGAAATAGTGAATGAAAGGGACTGGCGGATAAAAGAGAAACAACTACAGAAGCAAGTTTGCATGTTGCAGGGTGTGGGAACGCTTAGTGAGTGGTCCACCTGTCCCCCAACCTACCCCCCATTTTAGTTCTGCTACATGTAAGTTATTGTCTTACAATTACTTGTAGACAAGTTATTGTCTACAGAGGACACTGACAGAATGCAGGTGCAACCTATGATGGTCTCTACGGAGGTAAACATGAACTTGGCATTAACAAGGTCTGTGTAGCAGAACTACTCTCCCCTCTAGAACTTTCCCAAGAAGCTGCAGCTCCAGACTTGTCTACACACAAAGTGTCACTGACTTCCCCAGAGAATGGCACCGACAACATTCCCATTTAATGAGCAGCTACTCCATGCCAGACATGGTCCAAGGTATTTGTAATGCATTTTAGTAACTTTTTAAATCATCTTTCCTTTCATAAGGAAATAAAGTATCCTACTTTCTTGGCCTCACACAAGAGTGAGGTGTGGCCAATCATAGCACCTCATATGCTTCTCCCAAAGTGATTTCTCTGAAGAGTGAGCACGTGACTCAAGTAGGACCAATCAAGGGCCTTCCCTGGGACTGATACACTGTTACTAGGTGAAGGAAGATTTCTCACTACTGAGGCTGTGGGTGGTAATGCTCATGCCATTTGGAAGAGGCTCAACTGTGGGAGGAGAGACCGAGGAGGGTTCCATTGCAAGAGAGGAAGAGACAAACAGAGAACAGAGGGAACTAGGGATGCAATACAGTCTTTTTAAAATCTGTCTGGAGTTGGGTTTCTGTCACAACCAAAAGAATCCTGACCAATACAGCCCTTTATATATTTTTTCTCTCTCAACAACCCTGTGAGATGGTATTAATAATCCTTACTTTATAGATGAAGAAATTGAGGCTCAGAGAGGTAAGGTGACTTGTCCAAAGCCACACAGCCTGTAGGAGGTAGTTTTGATGATTCCTGAACTGCCCTATTTCCACTGTTCTACTCTGCCTATCTTGGGGAATCAGCTCTCTGAATTGGAGCTTCCACCATATTTTCTCTGTTGTGAGTGCAATAGGGCAGAATTGTCTTCTGCTAAGAAACCCTTATAGGGCAGAAATGTCTTCTGCTAAGAAATCCACCATTTTAGGATTAGAAACAACTTTGGAAGTTGGCTGGGTTTCTCTAGAAATAGCAGGGGACTTGGAATCAGAAGGCTCCCAGGGCAACTTCTGTTTATTACTAGCTGGAAAAAGCACTTCACTTCAGTGAATTTGAATTTTCTCATCTGTGAAAGGGAGATAATATTCAATATAATAGTGAAGATACATGGATATTATGACAATTAAAAGAGACAAAGTATACAAAACTGTTCTAGAAATGTGAAGTCCTATACAGAAGTCAGTTACCAATGCTGTTGGTTCCCCCTGTGGTTCGGAATCCTATCTCAGTCTGTGCTTCAATGTTCCTCAACACAGAGCACTCACTGCCTCTCAAGGCCAGTCTCTCCATCTTTGGGCCAGTCTGATGGTTATAAAGTTCTCTCACATGCCAGGTTGAAGTATTTCCACCTTGAACTTGTATTCATTTGTTTTTGGGGTTCTATTCCTTCCTCCCTCCCTCCCTTCCCTTCCAATTGTCCACTCTCACAAGTACTGAAGATAATCAGAGAACCAAGAAGCTACAACCCCACATTCACACTAGCTTTACCCCATAGAGCCAATACATTTTCCTCATAGCAATGAGAATGACATTTTAAAGCACAAATGTAATCAATCCTGTCACCCCGTCACTTCAAGCCTATCAATGGGCTTCCACTGCCCTCATGATAGGGTGGACTCTAGGTCTCTATCCAATCCGGTCCCTACCCACCTCTCCAACCTCTCCTCTCCCCTCCTCCACTCCATGACCTAGGCTCTGGTCAAATCGAGAATAAGGTGACTGACAACTGCTAGTGTGAGCCACTGTCTTCCACCCCTGGGCCTTTGCACAAGCTCTTCTTTATGCCTGGAATACCTGCCTAACCTTCTTTACCTGGCTAAACCTTACTTCTCCTTCAGATCTCAGCTGAGATGTCACTCCCTCCAGGAGACCTCTCCTACCTCTGGAGACTGAGACAAGTGCCTCTTCTGTATGTCCTGAGTCCCCTGGGCTCACCTCCAATCCAGCATAGCCCATACTCCCCTTGGCTCCCTGCTGCTTCTCTGTCTTTCCATCATGTTCATGACTGGCTGGTTCCTCAATGCCTAAGGGAGCTGCAGGAGAGTTTTGAATGAATACCATCTCTCCTTTCACCTCTGCCTCTTGCCCCCTGCCACGACCCTGCAGGGCCCTGTAATTACAAAGCGAGTGACTGCTCCTCCACAAGGTTAGGAGGGAGACCTGCCCTGTCCCTGTCCACCGCCGCTCTAACCTACTGTGGTGCTGGGAACACCATCACGAACAAGTCATTATTGAAAGTAAGGGTTGTGTCCTCCTGGGGGATCCTCAAGTAGAGACCCCATGTTAAGTGGAAAGTGTCCCATAGGACAAAAGACCCAGAGAGGAACGCGCACATGCGCGCGCGGGTGTGTCTACTCCGTGCTGCAGTACTTTGCACATTTGCCCACAGTGATGCCACCAGGGGCCAGGTAAGATGCCATTCCCGGGAGGCTGGGTGGCACAATGGTTACCTTCTCGGGCTGTGGTGCCTGGCTTCCCGGGTTTGAATCTTGCCCAAGTCATTCAACTTACATATGCCTCAGTTTCCCCTTCTGTGAAATGATCTTCATGAGGTTAAGTACTAGCCTCTGGGGTCAGCATGGGCATTCAGGGCTATGTTGCCAGTGAAGTGTTCAGTGTGGGGCTGGGCTGTGGTAAGAGCTTTATGAAGCTCAAGTTATTACTATTATTCTCCTTTAAATTTAAATGGAAATTATTTGGCTTATCCAGAAGACCTGGCCTCTGGTCCCAGCTGTGCTGCTGACTCTTGGGTGGCCCTGAGCAAGTCCTTTCCCTTCTCTGGGCCTCCCCGGTGGCTCTCAGATTCTCCTACCCTGGGGAACGTGGCCTTTGCCAAGCAGCTGGGAGACAGCTGTTGGACCGCCTGGCCCATGCCTGCCCTTTTGGAGGGGTTAGAAGGCTGGCTGGGAGGAAGGTGGGGCTGATTCGCCCACAGGAAGCCCATGGTGGTGTGTATGGCCAGTGAAGGGGACACAGGGTGACCAATCTTGCTGGTTTGTCCGGGATTGTCCTGGTTTTAGCACAGAAAGTTCCACATCCTGGGGACCCCCTCAGTCGCCCTATCATGGCAGATGTCCCCTGACCAGGATCCTAACACTTCAGTGTGTAATGAGGCTGGAAGGGAACAGATGTGGCTACTGAGGTGTGGCCCCACTGGCTTTGGGGCAGAGATCCAGGGAGAGGCAGAGGGAGGGCTGCTACCATTTCTTTTTCTGCACATCTTCCCCCCCCCCACCCAAATTTGGCTGCCCTGTGGAATGAGAACTGACTTTTCCATCCTTGGGGCCTTATCCAAGCTCTACTGGCTGCCTAGACCTCCCGACCTCCCCTCCTTTCCTTAAAAGCAACCCCACTAAGGGCTCAGGACCCAGCTCAAATGTCAGCCTCTCTTTCCTGACCCGTCAGCTGGGTGACCCTTCTTGGCACCGTGTCCCAGGAGCCTCGCGGAAAGCCCTCCATCACAAGCCAGTGCCCTCGGGCAAGTTATTGAAATACCTTCATCTCTTAGTCTGCACAACAGATCACTTCTCGGCCTTTTGGCTAAGATCAAGTGTAGTCTGCACAACAGAAATAATCAGAGAGGTCACCTCCTGGGGCCATCTGGATGATTACTGAGATGTTGATGTAAGTTCTTAGAACCTTGCCTGGAACAGAGTGAGTGGCGAACAAACGCTAGTAATCATAATAAGGACAGAAAAGTACGTGGTGACAGAGACGAGAATGATGATCCGTTTGTGTCTCTGCTGTGTTCTCCCTCCCGCCGCCTGCCATCCCTGGGGTCCCTTTTCTCTTACCTACTGAGACCGGCCACACGTATGGGTCCCTCCCAGGCTGGTCTGTAGCTCTCCCTACATGTTTGATGCATGAATGTCAAACCCCAGAATTAAAACCTCTTTTCAAAGGGCTCAAAACGGGGAGGAGGGGGTAACAGAGGGACGGGCATTAAGGAGGGCATGTGATGTGATGAGCACTGGGTGTTATACGAAGCTGATGGATTACTGAACGCTACATCAGAAACTAATGATGCACTATAAATTGGCTAATTGAATTTAGACAAAAAAATAAAAATAACAATGAATCTTGGAACACTACATCAAAAACTAATGATGTATTGCATGGTGACTAATAGAACACAATAGAAAAATTTTTTTTAAAACACAGGAAAAAAAAATAAATGTATGTATTTAAACATCAAAAGACAGAAACAAAAACAAAAATGAAACAAAACACAAAACCAAAGGACTCGAAAGGTCCCTTTTCGAGAATGGTGGGGCGTTTGCCACGTGCCTGGCAATGTCGTAAGCTTCCTGGTGGCTGGTCTGCTGTAGTCTCTGAGTATCGAGTGTTCATCATGTGCCAGCCAGAGTACAAAACACTCCACTGCAGTGATTTTTGGGTGGGGACAATATTGACCCTCAGGGGACAGTTGGCAATGTCTGGAGACATTTTTCGTTGTTGCAAGTGGGGGTGGGGTGCCAGAGGCATCTCTCTAGTGGGTCAAGAATGGGCCAAGGGTAGGGGTAGACCCCCTACAAAGCACAGGGCAGCCCCTTGCCCAAAGAAGTATCCAGTCCAATAGATCAACAGCATCAAGGCTGAGAGACCCTCTTTCTTCTTTCCAATGGCCATGTGACGTAGGGACCACACAGGAGGAAGCAGAGGCTCAGAGAGGTCCAGGTGAATGCCCAGTAGAGCCAAGACGTGACCAAAACCTGGTGGATCTCAGATCCTGTGCTCTTTTGGCTCCTGGTCCGGCAAAGCAGATTCGGAGCGGGGAGCAGAAGCAGCTGGCTCAGCAGGGGAGGAAGGAGGCGCATAGCAGGAGTGGGGAGGACCCTCCTGATCGGCAGAGCACAACAGTCCTGTCTGAAGGGTCACTGGAGGGTCGGGTCCGGGCAGAGTGGCTGGTCCAGAAGCCAGAGCTGGCCCATGGGGAATTCTCCCGGGCAGCCAGAGCAGCCACCAGATGGGAGGCAGAGTAGAATTTAATGTCTGACCATCTGCAGCCCGCAGCCCCCAAACTTGGCCGGCAGCTCTCCCGGCGGACGGGAGGACCCTGCCTGCAACCCACCATACTCGATTCACTGCCGGTGAAGACGCGGCCACTGAAGAGTGTCCCCTGCCTTAGACACTCTCTCTCTCACACACACACACACACATGCACACGCATATGACTGCCGGGAGCTCTGATGGGCTCTGAAAACGTCCATCTCTCTGCCATAAGCTTGTTCTCCGCTATTGATGCTTCTCCTTACGATACTGAGCTATGACGGACGGTCCCTTTGTCCCTTACGCCAACACCAGATTTCTGAGTGGAGGCACAATGCATCCAGGGCGGACATCTGGAGGTGGAAGCTGACATTCGGATCTCTCCTATTACCTGTTCCCAGCCCACCCTAAGCCTGCAGAGAGACCCTAGTCCCCTCTCCCTCATGTGAGCTGCCCGCCAGCGCCCTGCTCCTCCTTGATCTACTTCCAGGGAAATACATCTAGCTTTACGCCTTGGGACCCAAGGGGGCCTTTAGGGCTGTAGAATCGTTCTAAAGGAGCACACAGCAATGGGGAGCTACCAGTAACTGAAGATTTATATCAGGCACCAGACCCTGCGGTTCCTGTGTCACTTTCATGTCCTTATGACAGCTCTGTGGGTGCTGATGGGAACCCCTTTTTCTGAAGCCCACAGAAGTCAAGTCTTCCTTCGAGATCACAGAGCAAGTATGTTATTTCAGGCGTTTCTAGCAAGTTGAGAATTGCCGCAGGTTATTCCAAAGGGCCCAGGGGAGAGTGGGTGTGTGGCAAGCACCCCAGATTCATCCGTGTCCCCATGGGGATCTCAAGAGGGGACAAGAGCTATTGCTAACCAGCCTCGCCCCTGGTTACAGTACAGGCGTTGTGGGTGATCTGCTCTTTCCAGGTGGTTGAAAGACCCGGATTGCCGAGCAGGGGCTTCACATCCTGGACTCCTCTGGCCGAGGCTCTCTGTGGAATAGGGCTCCCGCCCGTTTCGTGCCAACTCTGCAGCTGGGAAAGGTGTCGGCTCCTGAATGTGCCTTTGCTGAGCCTGACCCTTCTCAGAAATTACATTTTTCCTTGATGCCCTAATCAGTTAGCCCAATGGGACTAAGGGCCGAGTCTGTGCCAGGCACGAGGGAGGCAAGCTTGAGAGTGGCACAGCTCTGCCTGGGATGTCCCCCAAGCCGAGAACAGCCCCCGTTGGCTCGGCACCTACTGTCTGCAGGGTACGGCGCAGGCCCTCACGGGGGTCCTGCGAGCTTCCATTACCATCTCTTGCATTTCGCAGGTCTGGAACCTGGGGCTTTGAGGGTTCCGTGGCTTGCTTGGGGTTCTACAATCAGATGGTGGCGAAGATGGGAGGGTGGACCAGGCTGGCTGGGGTATGAGTCCCCATCCCTTCTGGGTAGGAGCTCTGCCTACCTCTGAAAGGCTGCCCCGTCCTGGACTTGTTGGGGGTCAGGAAGGAATAGGACCCTTCCTTTGGCTTCCTTGCTTGTGCCACTGTGCTTTGCCACCTTTGTGTGTGTGTGTGGGGGGGGAGTTCAAGGCAATTTCCTCCCAATGGGATCAGTTCTGCTCTCTTGATTTTCCCCTGAGCAGACAGTGCTGGCTGGTTGCGATTCTTCGGGAACTTTCAAGTCTCCAGTGAGACCAGTGAGATAAGGCCGGGTGTTTGCTCCCCGCTGGCCCAGCGTCCTCAGTCTTCCCCGGTCAAGCCAATTGCGCCACTGAATTCGGGTTCATTTCCAAGGTTCCCCTGACCAGCCAGGAATCAGATAGTCAACTTCCCAAGTTCAGGGCAGCCCAGACTGTCTGTGGCTGGATCCCAAAGTGGCCTGACCTTCATGGAGTGAAATGCCAAAGACAAAAACCCAGTTCAAGTGTCAGTAGCTCTTCCCAAATTCTGGGTCAGTTACCTAACTCCTCTGAGCCTCAACTTTTCACCCATAAAACAGGGATAGTAACAGATGCTGGCAGACTTTTTCTTCACCCTCGTAAATAGAGATTATGTGGGATGATGCTGGCAAGCATTCAACCTGGTGCCTGGCTAACTGTCCCTTTGGGGCAGGTGGCCCCCACAGAGTCCCCCCAGGGATCCCTGTCCCCTTGTGGTCACATCGGCATCCCTGGGCAGCCTCCCCCTCCGGGTGTGACTTGCTTCTAAAAATAGAGTGAAAATAACGGATGTCACTTCGGAGACGAGCTTCCAGAAAGACAGAGGCTCTGTCCCCTTGCCTTCTCTTGCCTTTGCCTTAGTGACGATGGCTGCTGAGGGGTCAACCCAGTCCCCACCGGTCCCTCAGAGCCCTCACCCTAGGAAAAGTTGTGAGCAACCGCATGGAGAGGCCACGTGGCAAGGAAGGGAGGTCTCTGTGGGACAGCCAGTGAGGCCCTGACACCTGCCAAGAGCCCTGTGAGCGGGCCTGGATGTGGATCCCTCCCCAGGGGCTCCTTGACATGACTGCCGGGCTGCCTCCTTTCCCTGGGCGTTAGAAGGATCCACGGGGACTAGGGTGTTCAAGCATCCTGTAACCCCTGAATCCCACTAAGACATTTGCCATTTAGGTGTTAACTACTGCCCCGGCGACTGCCAACAGCACCCCCACTGACCGAGTACTCCCTGTGTGGCGGGCAGTGTGGGAAGCCCATCTGCCTACTTGCTTTTTGAAATTCCCATTTTCCAGATGTGAAAACTGAGGCTTGGAGAGGTCAGGAATCCCGTGCATGGTCATACAGCGGCTATATGCGCAAGTCAGAGTCCACCTGGCCTCTGAGGTTTTGCTTCCTGACAGATTGGGTTGGGCCTTCCGGGGACTGGGCCCCGAGGACCCCATTTCTTGCTCCAGGAAGCACCCTCAGCCTGCGCCTGGGCTGGAGAAGGGCAGCAGTGCTGTCTTGCCCAGAGGGACATCTGAAGCCGAGAGCGGTCCCGAGAGACCTGGAGGTATGTGGGTTTGTGGCATCCTCCTCTTAGGCTCAGGAGCGGTCTGAGAGGTTGAGAGGGGGCTGAGGGACCTGTTTGAGCACAGGGTGACCTGGGCCCCTCCCACATCCTCCTAGACCTGAGCTCTGAGGCCCTGGCCACAGGCTTCTGGCTCTGGGTCCCGGGAGGGCCCGGTGGAGAGTGGCCCTGCCTGTGGCACTGAGGGGAGAAGGACCCCTCTGCCAGCCCCGTTCTAGGGGAATCTCATCTGAGCCAGAGGCTCACGGCTGCTGTGACCTCATCCCCCTGTGTCTGTCCCTGCTTCCCCATAATTTATGTTCACGTCCACATTAACTGATGTTGCAGAGGCCGTGAACCGAGCTAATTGTTTCCAAATATCGAATTGTGAGGTTTCTTGGCTGATTACAGAGCATCAGAGTTGGAAGCAGCAAGGTTCTGTTGTGTCATAATTAATGAAGGACCCAGGGGACACCATCTGCAACAGACGGGACTCAGAAGTCTCCACATGGTGTGCTCACCCAGTGGCCTCGGATGCCCTCTGACCCCAGACTGTGGGAGCGGAGCCTCTCCTGGACACAGCAAGAGGAATTCTTCTCTATGGTCACTTCTTCTACCTCCCCAAGTTCTTGTGGCAATGATGCAGCAGAAAGAAAGGAGCCTAACGGTGGACTTCTAAGCCAGGATGATAAACAGTGACCATGACTACAGTGATCACAGCATCTGCTATGTGCCAGGGACGGTGCCGGTGCTTTCCATAAGAATCATTTAATGAGCACATCCCAGCTGCGAGGAAGGCACCCTTACTCCTCCCACTGTGCAGATGAGAAAACTGAGACCCAGAGAGGTATGGCACACAGCCCAGGGTGAGGCAAAGCTGGGCTTCCAACCCCCCGCGGTCTGGCTCCAGAGCTCATGCTGTTAACCATGACTCCCCATAGGCTGCCCAGGAGGTGGTGTGCCAGCTGCATGAGCTCGTATTGCTAGTGGGAGCTCTGGAGCTGGTTTTTCTACACTTCCTGCTTTTTTCCAGTTGTTCCAGTTTCGGTTCCTGTCTAAATAATCCCTTCTGAACCTTCTTTATCCAGTTATCCCTGCTTTTGTACCTCCCCAGGGTGGATGGCTATGAGTCGGGGAGAGGGTGGGAAGAAGAGAAGTAGGGCCCATAGAATCATTTTGCAGGTATGACCTCATTTAATCCTTACAAAAATCCTACATGATAGGGATGATGTTGTTGCTATAATAATGAGATGAGGAAACCAAAACGACGGGACATAGGTGACTTGCCCAAGGTCATACAGGACACAAGTGGTGGAGGGAGCCAGGAGTGGTCTAATTCAGAGTCTGCTCTTCATTGTGACATGAAGTGTTGGGACAATACCTTTGTTATCACTCTGCATCTATTTTTACCTGGGCATTTTTCACCAGGATGCACGATATTCTCCATTTGATCAGGTAAATATCTGGCATGTGTGCACTACCTACTATTCCCTTGTCCCTGGCAGACATTACTAGTAGATAACAGCATACTGTGATCCTATATCTGCCAAGCCCGTATCTGTAATCAACATGGTGACCCTGGCAGCCATTTCCAAACCCTCTGGGAAGACATTTGAGATGAAAACAAGGAGTTACTCTGTCCCAAAGGTCATCTTGAGGACAAGACATTTCGAAGCCCTTGGTCACTAATCTCACGACATCAGATGACTTCCCAATGACATGGGGGACCCCCAAACCCATCTAAGATTGCTGAAAACAAACCGCACCCAAAGCTTGGCTCTCTCCCCTCACATAACTATTTCTGGGAATCGGCCTTTCTGGAGCAAATATCCATTTAGAATCCCTAAATTGCAATTCTTGGCTTTCACTCTTCTAAGACCTACAACACTGATAAGGCAATATGCCCTCATGGGCAGGCCTGATTTTAAGACCATGAAAACATTTTGCAGAGCAATAAAGCAGTGCGATAGCTGGTAGCCACCAGGACAGCCACCTCCCCCTGGTCCTTCATGGCATCAGGCATGGTCTGGCTGAAATAGGGCAGGTTGGTGGTATCTGTGGGGACTCAAGGTCCTTCTCACCTGCTCGAGGAAGCTTCCCAGTTACCGAAAGGGACATATTTATGGGGACCTCCTAGAGTCTGTTCTGATGTATTTGAGTCGGGTCTTCATACACTTGGGTCCTCTGGTGTCTCTTGGAGGATCCTGGATCCTGACACACCACCACCCTACCTTGTAGGGGGAGAGCCATCACCCGAAGCCATGAGGCCCGAGATGACCTCTCTCATACAGGGTCCCGAGCCTCTTCCCCAACACTGGGCACAGAGGAGAACACGCCCTGTGCACTTGTTGAAGGAGTACAGGCCTGAATCTTGAGAACCTGAACATAGTCCCTGCACAGTTGGAGAAGATCGTCTCCTGGGCTTGCCCAACTGGCTCCCTCCCACCCTTTTCTGGGAATAGCGCCCCATTTGCCTTTAGGGAACAACTTTCCCCTTCTTCTCACTACCATGAGATTGGTCGAGGAGCAGCTGGCTCCAGCCTGGGCAATCAGAGGCACCATACATCACCTACCTCTGCCCATGGCTCTCCGACCCCCTCCCAGTTACAATGGTTTTAGAGAGCTTATTATCCTGACTTACTCATGGCCAGCCTCCACCGCCGGAATGTAAACTCCAAGAGGGCAAGAACACTGTCCATCTTGTTTACTGGTAACTCTCCAATTCTTAGAACTGTTCTCAGAACATGGGAAGTACTCAACAAAGACTTGTCAAGGGGCACCTGGGTGACTCAGTCAGTTAAGTGTCTGCCTTTGGCTCAGGTCATGATCCCGGGGTTCTGGGATAGAGTTCTGCATCAGGCTCCTTGCTCAGCAGGGAGTCTGCTTCTCCCTCTGCCCGCTGCTTTCCCTGCTTGGGCTCTCTCTCTCTCTCTCAAATAAATAAATAAAGTCTTTAAAAAAGAGAGAGAGAGAGACTTGTTCAGTGAGTAAATGGTGATTCAACTCTGGCTGAAGTGAATCGGAAAGAGAGCCTCTTTTTTCCACTAGAGTTACTATACTGGTAGAACAAAAGCCTGCCTTGAGGGCAAGAGCAAGCTTGCCTGAGAATGAAGACAGCACAGAGGAAAGCAGATCTAAGTGAACAGGATCCCACTGTGCCTGAAGCCAGCTTGGAACCACAGAGCAGGTGGCTCTTTTTCTCACTCTACTATGTGTAATTCATTGTGCTGGGCTTTTACTGGTAAATGAAACATCCATGGTCCCCATTTTCATAGTTCAGAGGAGGAACTAGGCAGCGTATATGCAAGCAAATGAACAAAAGCTGTATTTATAAGACATTATAAAGACTATGAAGAAATGCCATAGGGTGTGGTGAATAAGAATGATCAGGGAGGGGCGCCTGGGTGGCTCAGTGGGTTAAAGCCTCTGCCTTCGGCTCAGGTCATGATCCCAGGGTCCTGGGATCCAGCCCCGCATCGGGCTCTCTGCTCAGTGGGGGGCCTACTTACCTCTCTCTCTTTGCCTACCTCTCTGCCTACTTGTAATTTTGATCTGCCAAATAAATAAATAAATCTTTAAAAAAAAAAAAAAGGAATGATCAGGGAGACTTACTTAGGGTAGGTATTCTGGAACATTTACTCTGACTTGAAACCAAACTTGAAGCCCAAGAAGGAATCCCTTACCCCTCATGCAAGAACGGGTTATTCTTGGCAGAGGAGAGAGCACATGCAAAGGCCCTGAGGCTGGGACAAACTTGGTATGTTTGAGGATTCTAGAAGCCTGATGTGGACAGGGTGAGGGCCCACATGGCTTAGGAGGAGGCCGGACAGTAGACATGAGGTCGTCACTTAGACTAGAACTTGGAGGTCAAGGTGAAGCATTGAGATTTTCTCTGATGTGCACTGAAAAGCTACAGAAGGATCTGGAAGAAGGGAATGACAGTCACTCTGTCTCTAGACAGATCTCCTATGAAATACCTATTCCCAGCCTGGTCCTGAGACACACTTAGTCATTTCCAGGCCCAGCGTCTAAGACTCATTCTTTTACCTGCTTTTCTCTCTGTTTTTTAAGCTCTTCATTACCTCCTAATTGTCCTGATTTCAGTTCTCTCTTGTTCTTGTCAAACACCAATTTAAAAAATGAGTCATCATGAACTTCACGCCACTCCTCATTTATAATTAGGCCCATTTCCCTGCTCTTCCTTTTTCTCTCTCTATTTCTTTCTGCTTCGAAAAATCAGGGGAAGGAGAAAAAAAAGATTCTTTTTTACATCCTTTTAAAAAAAACTCTTTTTTTTTTTTTTTTTTTTTTTTTTGCTACCATCAATGCTATTGGCTGTTTGGTTGTCTCACCAGTCCCTTCCATGGCCTGCCTAAGCTGCCTTGGCTTTCGGTGGTTTAAATCACATATGGGGACCCAGGAAGCCTCCAGAATGTCTGGGAAAGCAATGTACTTGACTGTGCCCTTTGATGGCTCCTGGAGACATCTGTCAGGGATCCTGAGCTCCAGGCCTCTAGATTCAGCTTCCCAAAGTGGACAGGTAAGGTGTGAGTCAAGCTGGGGTTAGATCCCTGGGGATATGAATCCAGGGCTCACCTCATGAGCAAAGCCAGCCTGACTTTGAGTTACCACCTGGGAGGGAATCCTAGGTCCCTTCAATGTAGCAACTCCAAAGCCCAGCAAGACGGCTGCTTTAAGGGGGTTCATTTCACCTAGTCAGTCAACAAACACAGATGGCATGTCTAGAGGGTCTCAGGGCTTCACTGGGAGGGAAGGCAGCATAGTCCAGTGGCAAAAGGACAGGCTCTGGATTCACATGGCCCGAGGTTGCTCCTTAGAGGCTGTGGGTTTTGGGGCAAATGTCTTAACCTCTCTGAGCCTCATCTGTAAAATGGTAGGAATATAAACACCTTCCTTAGGGGATGTTTTGAGAATTGGAACAGATGATACAGAAGCCTCTGTCTGGCTTAGGGCAATGAGCAGTAGGAAGATGATACTTATGCACTTTATAGAGAGGAAGAGGCACAGGGAGCTGTCGATGGAGGGAGTTTTTGGAGTGAGTGAGAAATTAAAAAAGACACTGTCCAACTATCAGGAAGGGGCCTATGGCACAAAAAGAACATTCTGTGTGTTTCCATTTTAGCAAGTTCAAGAGGAAGGACGCCATTCCTTCCAGAACAGTAGTTACCTCTAGGGGTAGGTTGTTGATTATGAGAGCTCATGAGGGAGACTGTAAAGTGTGCTAGAAATGTTCTGTATCTTGGGGCACCTGGGTGGCTCAGTGGGTTAAGCGTCTGCCTTCAGCTCAGGTCATTTTCTCTGGGTCCTGGGATCGAGGCCCCTGTCAGGTTCCCAGCTCAGTGCGGAGTCTGCTTCTCCCTCTCCCTCTGCACCTCCCCTGCTTGTGCTCTGTTTCTGTCTCTGTATCTCTCTCAAATGAATAAATTAAAAAAAAGAAAAAGAAATGTTCTGTATCTTGATCCAGGTGGTGGGTATACAGGTGTATATCTATGTAAAAACCCACCAATCCTGTGCCTTGAAAATTAGTATACCTTACTGGACATGTGTTATACTGCTATTCAAAAGAGAGGGCAAGAAATAAATAGAGGGTCTGGGGAAGACTGCTGTAAGGGCTGGGCTAGGGGAGAGAGAAGGGGTTGAGCACCTTCCATCCCAGCCATGCTAAGGTTCCCTCCTCTTCCCAAAGCCACCCCTCTATGACGCAGCTAGGCTCCACTGTGGTCCATGGAGCAGCTGCTCTGGCTGTCAAGGGGGAAATGTATTAGAAATGCACATTCCCAGGCTGGCCTGGGATCAGGTCTCAGATTGGCCCACCTTACAATGAGCCCCTCCCAGAGGAAGCTTTGACTTTGAGACCCCCAGTCACACGAGAGACCCTCCTCTTGTGATTTTCACAGCTGCCTTGTCCTGGCCCCTCCTCGTTCTGTGTCCTCCTATACATGTTTCTCTGTTCATGGCTTCCTCTCTGTCACCTTTTCTCCCTCCATGGCCACTCCCCCCCCCCCCCCTCCGCCGTCCTGTCCCCCCACTGTCCCATCAGGTCACACCTCTGTTCTGAGCTACCAGCAGGTCCCTAGACCCCTGGCTGGCCTGAGTCTCAGTTTCACTGCACCTGAACCAGGGGAATTTTATTCCCTGGGGTGTCAGTTGCCTCACCTTAAAGTGGAAATTGTGATGCCTCCCTCATCAGTCTACTCTGAGAAGTAACAGAGATAAGATATGGATTCCCATCCTGGCTGTGTTGCACACGGGTGGCATGACCTCCACTCTGTTCTGAGTTTCTTCCAATTAAATGCAAGTACTCAGCGGAGCAGTTGGGAGCCCCTCTCAGTGCCTGGAAGGAGAAAATGTTGGCTGGACCTCGGGATTTCTGATTTTGCCGAAGCCTGGGCTGTTGGCTTAGTTGGGGTAAACTTGGAATTCACGTCAAGGTGTCAGGGAAAGGAAACAGCTATTTCTGAGGTAGGGGCCAGCCCCAAACTGCCCCTTATTTAAAAATAGGCTTGATTGATGGATTTGAGAGAGAGAACAAGTGTGCGCGGGCGTGCAGGTGCACCACTGGGGGGAGGGGTAGAGGGAGAGAGAGAGAGAATCTCAAGCAGACTCCCCCTGAGCACGGAGCCCGATGCAGGGCTTGATCCCAGGACCTTGAGATCATGACCTGAACAGAAATCCAGAGCCGGCCACTTAACCCACTGAGCCACCCAGGCATCCCTACTACTCATTTAAAAACGAAAGCCCCTCCAAAGCTTCAGGGGCTTTAGTATAAACCTTCTTCTTTTTCTCCAAACCTGAAAGTGACTCAGTTCCAGCAGAAAAACGGGCCTTAGGCCATGATTAAACATCTACAGCACACTTAGTTATATGAGCAATTTAGATTTAATAAGAGGGTTCCTGGATTGTTTAATAAAATACAACAAGTGGGTTATCAGGTGAGGTCTGATCTCTATTTAATTAGATGCCAGCTTCCTGTGGCTTCGGGGGACAGCAAAGGGCTTCTGGGCTGGATGATAGCTCTGGCAGCAGGGTCTGTGTTCCTCTTCAGGATATCTGTTGAAATTAGCAATGGAATATAAAAACCAAGAGAAAGACTACTGGTGTTGTAAACTAGGGAAGCTTGGTGTTCACATCACCCAAGACTTTAGATAGATTATGCAAAATAGAATATGGATGGGATTAGATTGTGGGGAGGTCTGAACAGATCCATGGGAAGTCCTATGAGGATGAATAAGTCACTGTCAAGTCAGTAAGAGACCTCAGAGCATACCACTATCAGGAATGGGGAGTTACAAGCAGCTCAATTAAGTCCAGCTGGTGCCTATGGGAAGGGTATATTATGGGCTGCAACGTTATGGGGAATCCCAAATGCACACTTCCATCAACAGCTGCCGCTGAGTAAAGCCAGGCAAAGCTGAGCTTCCTGATAAAGTTGCCCATGGTACAAGTCTCCACCCTGGGCCTCCAGGTGGCTGGAATCCAAACCAGAAATGTTCCACTGTAACAACTCCAATTTCCCCCTTCTTGCTTTTCCTGGACCCCAAAGTATCAACAGGATGTGTAATCTTAGAAAAACCCCATTCAGTTCCCTACACTGTATCACCAGAAAAGCACCTGTAGTGAGAATGAGTAAACAGGAGAAGCCGTGCACCCAAAAGAATGGGACAGCGTATCCTTATGTAATGGATCTAAAGGAATCAGGGGAAACTGTCAGATTTCTCATTTGTGTTCTTGAGACAACTCCAAGTGGTGCCACATCTAAGAACATGTGGAAGCATTCAGGAAAGAGGCATTTCTGAGACTAGGGAGGACTAGGGAGAGGCAAACATGATTGCTGAATTAAAAGCTACAATGGAAACAGGAAAAGAAGATGAAGTATTGCCAAGAACTAAACCAGAGAATAAAGGACAAGCAATAAGTCCATGAAAAGGTTGTCAATATCGGTCATCAGAGAAACACAAATTAAAACCACAGTGAGACTCCTCCCCACCCAGAAGAATGGTTGGGATAAAGCAAAAACAACAAACAGCCATTTTTAAATATCCTGGCAATTTCAAGAGTTGTACAGGATGTGGAACAAGTATAAAATGGTCTAACCACATTGGAAAATTGTTTGATAGGTTCTTACAAAGACGAACATTGAGTGTCCCTACAAATCCAGCAGTTCCGCTCCCAAGTGCATACAGAATGTCCACAAAAAGACCAGCATGAAAGGACAAGTCCCAAATTGGAAACCACCCAAGTTTCCATCTACAGGAGAGCAGAAAAGCGAACAGACACATTAATTCAATGACTACTCAGATGGAAAAAATAAAAGGAGTAAACCAGTGACACACATAACAACGTGAATGAATCTCAGACATTGTGTTGAGTGAACTGAGGCAGACATATGGGTCCGTACCGTATGATTCCATTTACATGAAGTTCAAGAACAGAGAAAATGAGGCTATGGTTCTATCAGAACTCATCATGTGGTGGGCTGAAGAACAAATACAAAGACCACAAGGGGAATAGTCTGTGGTGGTGGAGACATTTTATATCTTGATCAGTTGATGGTTACAAGGTTAAATGATTTGTCAACATTTTATTGAATTGCGCACTAAAGATTTCTGTGGTTTGCCATATGTTTATGATAACTGAACGTGGTACTTTCACATACGTGCGTATGTGTGCACACACATAGCCCTAGGTGATGAATCAGGGTCCAAGAATTCTGCACCCTTTAAATTGCCTTTATGTGCAAAGGCACCAGAAATACACTCTCACACATGCACAGACTTACAAAGTTTGCCACTTTTGTGTTCTTAAAGAAAGAAAAAAAAAAGTACTCAAATATAAGCTCCAGCTGACCAGTAATAAGTCAAAATAAATAACCCCAAAATGGATGGGATTGTGGTTTTTAAGCGCTGATACTGAGTGATAAAAACCAGGAAATTTAAAAGATAAAATCTATTTTTTGGTCCATGGTTATCGACAATACAAATATAAAACAATTATCTAAAGGGAGATCTAGTCCACGAAACTATTTTATAATATTAATAATAACAATAATAATAATTTGAATCTAAGCTCCACAGAAATGGGGGAAACAGGGGAAGAAATAAAATCTTAAGGAAATAAACAGACACAGGACAAAGGCAAAGGTATAAGGCAAAAGGCAAATGTATAAGGAGGATCATCAAGTTATGGACCAGAGAGAGGAAACAAGAGAACAATGGGGGATGGAAATTAGGAAGTCCATAAAACTATGTCCTCTTCATTATCTGGTATCTTCTTCTTATAGGGTAGGAAACGTCACATGAGTCTCTTCACCTCTGAGCCTTAGATTCCTTGTCTGTAAAGTAGGATCATTTATTCCAATCTAACAGGGTCATTCATCATTTGTTCACTCATTCAACAAATGTTTTTTGAGCACCTACTAAGTGCCAGGCACTGTGCTAGGTCCCAGGGACACAGAGTGGACACACCAGGTACCTGCACTCACAAAGCTGACATCTGATGTTCTACTGTGTCAGGGTAGTGGTACTCTGAAAGAATTAGGACAGGGTTAGGAACATGATGGGGACAGGGAATGCTGGGTGGTTACTAAAGGTCTCTTTGATGAGGAATCATTTCATCAGAGACCTGATGTAGGTGAGGAAATGAGACATGTGGATACTTGGGGGGAATAGGTTTCTAGTTAGAGGGAACAGCCAGTGCAAAGGCCCTGAGGCATAGACATACTCATTGTGATGGAGAAACAGCAGTGTGGTTTGAGCTGAGTCAGTGAGAAGGGAGGGTGATAGAAAAAGACCCTAGAGATAATGGGGGGCTTATGGATCATGATGAGGACCCCGGACCTTACTCTGAGTCTTCTGGGAAGTTACTGGAAGGCGTGATGGAGAGTGATGTCATTTGACTCCTATTTTAATAGAATCCCTTTAGGTGGGAGAATAAACATAGGCACTGTAAGAATATAATCAATGACCAGGGTCCTGGGGAACACATAGGATATACAGCCACGCTCAGTCATGCTTTTTTTAAACCTTACTTCTCTCATACAGAGGAGGAAGCGGGATTCTCTTTGTTGTAAGGGATGGGAAAAAAAGTGGCCCCTTAAGCGTCCACATGGTCCCTTGCTTTTCTAATTATGTTCCTTCCAGAGGGCTGTGGCTATGCAGCGACTGTTTGCAAGGCCGATGGACATGCCATGCTTTGCTCCCGTGGCTACGGCTTCTGGCAGGCGCCGAGAAGTGTGTGGTACAAGGAGTATGTAATCAATGTGAAATCAGTCCAGAAAGTCCAAATAGTCCCTGTTGCTACACAACGCTTGTGCAGAAAGATGGCACAAGGTGCATTTGATCTGGAGGAGGCTGGAGAGAACAGTGGTTTGCCTCCCCCTCCCCAGGAAGAGCCCTCTGGATCATCTGTCTGCTTCGCATGTTCTGGTGTGTATCCCTCCCACACCCTGTTCAATGTCCTGGACTATTATGGAACCAGCTGAGTTGAAAGGACATGGTGTAGCCACTAGAGTGTGAACCTCAGAGTCGGACGGAGCTAGTTTGAATCTTCGTTCTACCACCTCCCAGCTGCGTGACTTGGACAAATCCTCTCCCTGCCCCGGGGCCTCAACTTTATCATCTGCAAAATGGGGATGGTAACCAGGACGCTCACTTGGATAAGTTGTTGCAGCATTAAATGGGACCATCCCACACCTCCCTGGGCCCTCTACCCTGGACCCCAATGCCAATTATAAGGATGCAACAATGAAAGAGACAAGAATAATCCCCACCCTCGACCAGGGGACACTGTCACAAAATCAGCATGCAATAACTAGTAGCAATCAGTTATAATAATGAAATGACAGTATTCCTTCGCTCTCCTCTGCTCCAAATAACCCAAAGACCCATTTTCCTAGCAGGGATAATCATGTTCTTCTTTCAGTGCTGGCGGCCTGAGTTTTTCCCAGGCTTCTGGAAGACTTGCTGGCTGATCTCTGGGGTCCCTTGCAAGAGGCTCACCGTGCTTTCAGCCAGCCTGACACTCTTCTGCAGACCTGGTCCTGTCCGGGAGGACCCAGCTCTTTTGTGCTCTCCCAGAACCTATGGCTTATAAGATGTCTCAGAGGGCCTGGGTGTGTTCACTAAATGAGAGCCTTTGCCAGTGCGTCAATGAGATGAGTTCAGGGCAAGGAATCTCAAAAGTTTGCTTTTAGATCAAATAACAGAGCCAGAAAAGGGGCACTTGGCTGATGCTTAATATTCAAACTTGAGAAAAAAGGTCCCGAGATTGTTCTGGCAAAACCACTTGGGTTTTCCCTGGGAAAGCAGACAGGAGGATTGATGGAGAACCACCGGGGGCTTGTCAAGCTTTGGCTACTGATGAATTACGGGAGCCTCAGCTCAGGGGGAGAGAGGCACGTGCCCAGCGTGAGCAGCCAGGCTTCCTTCTGTTTCAAGGACAGAAAATGAAATGATAGGCCTTTCTTTCTCCACTGTCTTATGTGAGCTCTATGACACCCGATGAGGCAGGCAGGATGGGTATATTTTACCTATAATAGAAACGGAACAAACAAACAAACAAAAAGCTGAGGTCCAGAGAAGCTAAGTGACTTGCTGAAGCTACCTAGCTAAGTACCTGACAACTTCTTAGAGCCAGGTTAAGTGCTGGTGCCACTGGCCACAAAGATGCCACGTCACCACCTGACCCGGGCCAGGAAAGAAAATGCCATGGTGGCAGATTACAAAAATGACAGCAACCCTGTGTGACTCTTCCTGCTAACCAATTTATTTCCTCACCCCTTGAATCGGGGCCAGTTGTGTCCCCAGCTTTGACCAACAGGATGCAGCAGAAGTGACATTTCCCAGTGCCTCACATAGGCTTTCAAGAGTCCTCTGCAGCTGCTATCCCACACCAGCACAATTACAAGGGTGGACTCACCTGCTGGGGGCAGAGAGCAGCTGGAGCAGACACCAGCCAGCCTAGCTAAGGCTTTCCAGATCAGCCAGACCCTGGTTGCTCTGGTTCGCTGATGCCCTGTTGTCAGTGACCACATGGCATCAGTGAACCCACCGGAAACCAGAAGGGCCACTCACCCGACCCAGCTTACACTGCCAACTTGCAGCATTATGAACTGAAATAGGGACTTAGAACGGTAAGCACTTACATCATGGGATGGATCGTTACACGGCAAAAGCTGAATGATACATGGTGAGGAGAGACTGCTTCGCAGGGCCATCACTGACCCAACATCTGTCCAGCTTGGAGCATCCGTAGGGAGAAGACCTCACCCCCTCATGGGGACAGAGCCTCAGTAATTGCTGTCTCATGGACAGATCTCTCGGGTATGCACCCAGCCTGCCTTCAAGCTGGGACCACAGATGCCTCGTACACAATAAATAAATGTAGTTGAATCCTGTTTCGAGGAAGCGTTCTAAAATCTCTTTGTTAGCTGACTCATCGAGTAACAGTGTTTAAGAGCAAGGACCGGCCAGTCTCAACTGTGCTAATCAACACCACTACCTCTCTGAATCTCATCTTTTTTTAACCTGCAAAGTGATAAAGCAATAATCTAATAACGTACACTGCCCGCTACAGGCCGAGCACAGAGTGAATGCTGACATGGGTTACGTGTTAGCATTTCTGGGCCTCTTCTCACTGTGGGCTTTAAACAGCCCCACCTAGCATCTTGACTTCTCTTTTCTGCGTTTGCAGGAGGAGACCGTAACATCCTCACACTATGACAAAATAAAAGAAGTAGAGAAACCCATGGCCCAGGGGCTCTCAACCTCAGCACCATGGACATTTGGGACCAGAGCATTCTTTATGAATGGGGGACGGCTGCCCTGTGCCTTATAGGATGTTTGCCAGCATCTCTAGTCTACCCACTGGATGCAAGGATCCTCGCCCCAGCTGTGATGGCCAAAAACATCTCCAGGCATTGCGAAAAGTCTCCAGGGGGACGGTGAGGGGGGAATGACAAAATTGTCCCCAGCTGAAAACCACGGACATCGCCACCCTCAGATGCCCACAAACCAGGGCAGAAATTCCTCCACCGCGGAGGACAGCAGAAGGTGGAGAGAGGTGGCTAAAAATAGCGCTGCCCAGTCAAGGATCATAAATCAGTGCGAAGGGAGCTCTCTCGCCCAGATGATGCCATCTGCTTCCAAGTCGGCGGTGGAGGTGCCTGAGTGAGGCAAAGGCAGAGCAGGGAGGAGGCGTGGAGAGCAAGGAAGGGATGGAACCAGGTTGGAAGGGAGGAGCTTTTGGGAGGCCGACGTGAAGAGAGATGCTGCCTTTGGTTGGGTTCCCCAGAAGCAGACCCTGAGATGAGGATTTGCTTGGCTGTGGTTGATTGGGACACATCTCCATGAAGAATGGTAGGGGAGAGAGGGAAGTAGGAGGAGGGAAGGTGAACACGGGAGGCTGTGCTATCAGTAAAGTCCCCAGAGGCTCGGTCATAGGGAAGTGCTGCAGACAGTGTGGACGAGATCCCAGAGTTGCCCCCGTTAGGGCGTGAGGAGACTGCGCCCCTCGATCACTGGGTAGGGATCACCCCCAGGAGGATGTAAATTTCCAGACCCTCCGGTTCTCTCCCACACAGACTGGGTTCTGGCTGTTGGGAGCGAAGGCACACGGAGAGCTGGTGTGCACAAACACGGGGAAGACATCCTCGTGGGGTACGCGCAGCACACCGACCGCATCTGCCACAGACACTCCGAGAAAGAACTAGACTGAAGACATAATGCAGAGAAGCATTTGCCTTTTCTGGAACAAAGTGCCAGGTACTGTGCCCACCGCTTATGGGTATGACCCCATCGCCTCCCCACAGTGACCCATGAGTCGGTGTCATTATTGCTCCTGCTTAAGAGGAAGAGGTAAACTCAGCTTTTTCCTGGCACCAAATTCTGAGCTGTGAGTACCAGATTATGGAAAGGGTAAGGAGAGGCTGAGGCGAGTAAGTGGAACGGGGCGAATCGCCTCAGATGAGGTGGAAGGAGGTGTGGTCCCGGCTTCCTCTTTTTAATTCTCCACCTTCCTTCCCTGGTTTCCCTCTGTCTGGCCCGATTCGCGCTGCCGTGCACCTGACTCAGCTGGAGAGATGCCCAGAGCAGCCTCTCTAGCTATGGGGGCTTGTAGCGGGGGCTGAGAGCTTAGGACCCTCCACGCACCACCCTAGATGCCCTGTTGCCCCCAGGGGTTGCTGACTGAGTATGTGGGGTGGGAGGAGATAGGGCAGCTCCCGGGGTATGTTGGGACCTTGACATGGAGGGACCCAAGGCAAGGACCCCAGCCCCCAATGCCTCCTGGGGCCAGGCTGGGTGCATGTCAATGAGGAAGTGGGCTGGAGATGGGGTGGGGGGCCCCCGAATGAACTGAAGAGACCCTCCCCCATCTACTGGGGGCACCCGTGGCTGCCCCTCAGCTCTGGTGAGAGTGGGGACGTTGCAGTGTGCCCCGACTAGCTCCTCTTTCCCAAGAAGCTGGAAAGCTAGAGTTTCACATTAAAAGAATCTTACATTCTTTTAATGTAAAATCTCCTGAATTTTAAATCTGGAGACCCACCCACCCCAAAAGCTAACCCAACAAGATAGAACACTGCAGACTAAACAGAATGTGACTACCTGAGAGCCGTTCCTGTGTGACAACTGGCTTATTGGGGGGAGGGCAGCAGGAGGGCTGTGGGAATGGTGAGACCATCACACTATGCCTTACTTTATGGGATCCTAAACTTTTTTTTTTTTAAGTCTCTTTTTCTCTTCTGGTTTTCTTCTGTTCGCTCCTTATTCCTATCACCTCCTTTAACCAAAACCGTACACACGATGAACTTTCCAGCTTGCCTCAAATACACTGTTGCCATTTTGTGCCCCTGTGCCTTTGCTGTGCTGTGTGCGGGGGACGCCCTCCCACACCTCTTCCCCTCGCGCTCAGCCTCTCCTCATTCTACGAGAGGCAACGCATTGCTGATTTCTCTAGACTTAGCAAGGCAGAGTCAGGCCAGCTCCAACATCTCTAATACAGGCACTGTGTTGCTCAAGAAATATATCATCCCTACCCTCCTAGAGTTAAGTATATGGAGGAGTATAAGTCAAGGAAACAGCAGATTAAAATAATGGGAGTTACATTCTGTGTTAGCCAGAGATATATGCAAAAACCACAACAGCAATATCTTTAATTAAAGAAAGTCTGGGGGTGCCTGGGTAGCTCAGTGAGTTAAGCCTCTGCCTTCAGCTCAGGTCATGATCCCGGGGTCCTGGGATTGAGCCCCGCATTGGGCTCTCTGCTCAGCAGGGAGCCTGCTTCCCCTTCTCTCCACCTGTCTCTCTGCCTACTTGTGATTTCTCTGTCAAATAAATAAATACAGGTAAAAAAAAAAAAAAGAAAGAAAGAAAGTCTAGCTGACCTGACTTAGAGCATTAAAGACTGAATTCCCGAGTACATCCGGGAGGACATCAGTCTCTGTGTCTGCTAATGCGCTTCTCCGTCCTCAACAGTCCTGCCACGGACTTTGGCCAGCCTCCTCTGGCCAGTTCCTTGCCATGCCCTCCTCTGGGAGCCCCCTCTGTACCCTTCCTCACATGGCTCACACTTGTTCATCTTCCAGGTCCCGGGTTAGACACCTTCCTCTTCCAGGAAGGCCCCCAGGCTTTCCCAGGCTGGCTGAGATGCTTCCTTCACGCTCCCATGGTGCACCACTGCAGCTCACAGATGAGGGATGGAAGCAGAAAAATGTTCACCTTTAGACGGAAAGACTGACCTACAGCCTGCCGAGCTCGGATAAGGATCAAATACCTGTGGGGTAGCCACATTCTTTAAGGTCCTCCTGAATTGCTTGTATATCATACCAGAAGTTCATACCAAACTGAATGATAAGCACCTGGGAAGTCTTGGGAAAGTAGTTTCCAAGTAGAAATCTGAAGAAGACACGTACGATCTAGTACTCCCTGCACAGCCCCTGCCCCGGAGCACCAAGCCTGTAACCATCAGCCTCACACAGCAAAAGGGCAGTCCTTTCTGCCCTCTGTGCCTGTCTCCTTGCAACTCAAATAAACTTACTAAGTTGCCCCCTACATGGTCTCAAGAACTCTTTCTGGGGTCCCAGGACCCTACAACACAACTAACTACCTCTCCCAGAAGTCCCCCAGGTCTCCCTAATGACGTGCCCTCAGGCCTTGCTCTGCAGGGGACGGGGCCTCAAACCCAGACACTGACCTTATCTCTGGGTCAAATGGTGGGCGCTCATACAGCCTTGGAGATGCCATGATAAGGTCCCAAGCGGAGACACTCAACAGACAGCTTTTTTTTTTTTTTTTTTTAAAGATCGTATTTATTTATTTGACAGATCACAAGTAGGCAGAGAAGCAGGAAGAAAGAATGGAGGAAGCAGGCTCCCTGCTGAGCAGAGAGCCCGATGCCGGGCTCAATCCCAGGACCCTGAGATCATGACCTGAGCCAAAGGCAGAGGCTTAACCCACTGAGCCACCCAGGCGCCCCTCAACAGACAGCTTTTAACTTCTTCCCAGCCCCGGGCTATGCCACCTGGGGTTTGTTATGAATTCATATTTAAAATACATCGTGTTGTTTTCCTGTGACCAGCCTACTTCCATTGCCCTGTTGAGGCTGGGTGTTAAATGTAGTCCCATTAGTTCCTTGCAAGTGTTTAAAATACCAGAAAGAGGAGTGCCTGGGTGGCTCAGTGGGTTAAAGCCTCTGCCTTGGGCTCAGGTCATGATCCCAGGGTCCTGGGATCAAGCCCTGCACGGGGCTCTCTGCTTGCTAGACAGGGAGCTTGCTTCCTCCCCTCTCTCTCTGCCTACTTGTGATCTCTGTCCGTCAAATAAATAAAATCTTAAAAAATAAATAAAAAATAAAATACCGGAAAGGTTTCAACACCCTGTTTAGAAATGTCCTCATTTTCCTGTATTTGGGGAACCTCGGGAAGTGAGGGTGGTCTGGATCTCTCTCGAATGCTGAGATGTCCTGCTCTTGGCTCCCACTGTGCTCCCTCTAGGAACACCTTCTCTGCCCAGCCAACACTACCCTGACCCCTCCCATACCCACGCTAGGCGCTTTCCTTAGCCAAATTCAGACCCGGCCCAGGACTGTCAAGTGGGTGGTGGGTACGAAGTCTTGGCAGAAGGCCCCTCCCTAGCAGCAGAAGGGCTGCGCTGCTCCCTGCCCAGCCCTCCTACCTGCTGGGACCCTTCAAGGCTCCTCCTCCTCCTTCTGCTTAGGAGCTGGGCGGGCGGATCCTGTGGGCACCTCTCTCCTTGCTTTCCTGGAGGCCTGGCCTCTTCTTGCTCCTGGAAACCTGGCACTGAGCAGATCTGACCCCTGGCCCTAGGAAGCCCTCCCTCCCAGGGCTCCAGGTCGTGAGAACCAGCCCAGGTGTGTCCCCTGGGGCCCTGTCCCCCGGGCCCAGCTGTCCCCATGATCCTGGAGCTGTACCTGAGGCTCAGGGCCGCAGCCGAGGGTAGGAGGGAAAGGAGGAGCTACGCTTCCCCACACCTACGCAGCACACACCAGCTTGTCGGAACGGGGAGCTTGCTGAACACTCACGGTACTTGTGTGGCTGTCTCCAGGAGAGTTCTAGAAATCTGTATTTTTAGCAGGTGCACCAGAAATTCTCAATTGGGTGAGTCGGGACAAGAGCGAAGGCAGGTTCTGGGAAGGAGCCCCTGGTCTCCTGGGGACTACTCCAGGCTGACGGCGACAGACGGAAAAATGTCAGGAGAGGTAGGAGTGCTCGCAGGTGGATGGTCAGTCGGACAGACAGACAGCAGCCTCCTCATCTTCCCTTGAGTCTCCGTCCAACGTGAGTGTCTGTTTACTTGTAATTGCTGCGCCCCCACGAGACTGTCAGCCGCAGGAAGATAGGTACTGTGTCTGCCGTGTTCACAGCAATGTCCCAGGCCTAGCCCAGTTCCTGGCACATAGCATATGCTCAACTAATATCTGTGGAATAAATGAATGAATGAGTGAAAGGGAGGCATGAGAGGACGGACTGGGGGGCAGACAGGCAGGTCGGAAGGCAGGTAGGAGGGGTGGAGAGTTGGGCGGTTGGCTGTATGGATAGATGGATGAATGGACAGATGGACAGATGGGCAGACAGGCAGACGGGCGGAAGGATAGAAAGGTGAGTGGACAGGTGGATGGACAAGCACCAGGGCTCGTGCTCTAGGCGAGCTCCTATCCAGTCCTGTGCCCTATCTCTGCGTCCTAAGAAACCCTCCGAACCTTGAAGCTGCTCCCACTTTCTTTGCCAACCCGGCCCAGGCCCCTCCCACCTCCTCAGCAACTTGGCTTCTCCTCATGTCCACTCTAGACAAAGGAAATCTACTCAGAGAGAGAAGGTGCCTCCTGGGTCATGCCAGAGCGTTCCATGCACCAGGCCACAGCAGCTGTCCTGAACAGCTCTTGAAGCATCAGACCCGGGCTCTGATTCAGCAGCGGAGGCCCCAGAGACAAGTTCCCTGCCTTCCAACCTCAAGACGGAAGGGGTGGTGGTGGTGACATACTTTTTAAAAAGCACAAATAATAAAAGAGCCACCCTATGTATTCCTACTACCTTCCATTAACTTTGATTAACATGTTGACATTCTAGCTTTTTTTTCCCTAGACATTGGCTTTTTTTTTTAATAAATTTTAATTTTCAGGGTGGTTTTAGATTCACAGCAAAATTGAACAGAAAGTACACTGAGTTCCTACATCCTCCTGCTCCCCACCCTCTGTCTCCCCCATAGTCAACATCCTGCACCAGGACATCTGTTATATTCCATGAACCGACACGGACACATCCTCACCGTTCTTATCAGAGCCTGTAGCTTACACCTGGGCTCCCTCTTGGTGCTGCACATTCTGTGGGTTTGGGTAAATGTATAATGATGTGTATCCTCCGTCACGGTATCACACAGAACACGTTGCCTGCTCTAAATATTCCTCGTGCTCTGCCTATCCATCCCTCCCTCCTCACTAACCCCTGGTAACCACTGATCTTTTTATCTTTCCCCTAGTTTTGCTTTTCCAGAATGTCCCAGAGTTGGAATCACACGCTGTGTGGCCTTTCAGATCGGCTTCTTTCACTTAGTAATAGACATGTAAGTTTCCTCCATGTCTTTCATGGTTCCTTCCTCTTCCGTGCTGAATAATATTCTACGCTGTGGACGGACCACAATTCATTCATCCATTTACCCATCGAAGGGTATTTTGGTTGCTTCCAAATCTTGGTAATTATGAATAAGGCTGCTATAAACTATAAACATCTGTGTGCAGGTTTTTGTGCGGAAAAAGATTTCAACTCCTGGGCACCTGGGTGGCTTGGTTGGTTAAGTATCTGCCTTTGGTTCAGGTCATGATCTCAGGGTCCTGGGTCCTGCATCGGGCTCCCTGTTCAGCGAGGAGCCTGCTTCTTCCTCTGCCCCTCCCCCTGCTTGTGTGTGCTTTTCTCTCTCTCTCAAAAATAAATAAATAACAATTTAAAAAGAGAGAGAGAGCTTTCAACTCCTTTGAGTAAATCCCAGCGAATGTGATTACAAGATTGTATGGTAGGAGTATGTTTAGGCATACATTTTTAAAAACATGAAAACTTTGTCCCTCTAACAATACAGCTACCATTATTGAGCTCCTAGTGTATGCCAGGAAGCGTTTCTACACATTTTATACAAATTACCTCACATCATCCTCATAGCCACTCTCGGACATAGCATTAGCTCCACGGTACAGATGAGGAAAGCATGACCAGAAGAAATTAAGTAACTAACCCAGGGTCACACACCCATGGGGCCAACTGGAACCTCAGAAGTCTGACTTTGGAGCCCATGTTTTTAGCGACTATGCTGGAAAAAGTTAGAAAATTACAGGTAAAGCCGAAGTCCCCTTTGATCCCTAGCCTCGACCCTGATCTGTCCCAGCATTCCCTAGCAATGATGAGTACCAAGGGCAGGACTTGAGGGGGTGGCCCATTATGAAAGAAGGCAATAATGAGCTGTCTGGAGAAAACTTTACAGTAATAATAAAACTGGCTGAAGTCAGTCTGCTTTTTATTATCACTGAATACTGTCTATTGTAACTGAAGTCAGTGATCAAATAAATATTCCACCCCGAGAAAGTATTTTGTTTGTCTAAACTATAAACCACCGCTGCATTACTGTTCAGTTTTTTTTTTTTAAGATTTTATTTATTTATTTGACAGAGAGAAAGAGATCACAAGTAGGCAGAGAGGCAGGCAGAGAGAGAGAGAGGAAGGGAATCAGACTCCCTGCTGAGCAGAGAGCCTGATGCAGGGCTCGATCCCAGGACCCTGGGATCATGACTTGAACCCAAGGCAGAGGCTTTAACCCACTGAGCCACCTAGGCGCCCCATCATTACTGTTAAGTTTTAAGAATAAGTTTCAAATGAGTCCATTTTTATTACTTATCCTTTAATGAACATGGTGTTCTACCTGTAAGCAAATTCAGAGAACCACCCCTCGCCCTTGCCCAGATTATACACTGGCTCCTGCCACAGGTGGACTCAGCTACATGTAATCATTTCAGAAGTTCTTAACGGTTTGGAACTGTCCAAAGTCACTTTTGGCTTGGTTTGTGTTTCCAACCTCTGAGATAATACTAATACATATTCCTACATTTAAGCAGCAGATTAAAAATAAACAGTGATTACAGACACAAAGAAATAGCACTTGAGTGACTTCTGTCATTCTTCGTCACTATCTGGAGTGGCGTTTAAAATATACCTGTTTAAAATTTAAGAGTGAAGTGAAATACAAATCACTAGGTGTCATAGGTTTTGTTTTTTTGTGAAGTGTCAATGTTTAGTTCATTCATGATCTATTTTAGTGAATTTGAATCTATCTCTAACATTGAGATTTATTCTTTTAAAATGACTGGTTTAAAATAAAAGACCAAGCCATGGAAAGGCTAATTATTAGTATAGAATTATTACTGCAAATGATCTTGTCATATAGAGGAGAAGGGTGTTTGAAATCAAACTGTTGTAGATATCAGGGTCACCTGGGTGGCTCAGTGTTGGTTAAGCCTCTGACTTTGGCTCAGGTCATGATCTCAAGGTCCTGGGATCAAGCCCCACATCGGGCTCTCTGCTCAGCATGGTGTCTGCTTCCCCCTTTTTCTTTGCCTGCCTCTCTGCCTACTTGTGATCTCTTTCTGTCCAAAAAAAAAAAAAAAAAAAAAAAAAAAAAATCTTAAAAAAAACCACCCTTAATTCTTAAAAAAAAAAAAAAATCAGTCTGTTGTAGATAATCAAATATCCTCTCAGTTAACTGCTTCCCAGAGACTCTCTATGCTGTGAAGTTTCTGTGTATCTCTCCCAACTTGCTTTATGTGGCTAAATACAAATGTATGTATCAGTAAAATATATCAAATGTTATTTTGTATATGTACACGTGTTTAAATAGGCGTAAATATTGACTCCTTTTACACCATGCCCCCAGACTTTCTTTTCTCCATCTATGGGCTATGTTCGAGATCTCGTCATGTGAATGCTTACAGATCTCGCTCTTTTAAAATCACTATCCATGAAAGAAACCACATTTTACTTATTCACTCCCCTCCTGATTGGCATTTAGGCTGTTTCCAGTTCTTTACTATTATAAGCAACACGTCCCTCTGTGGCTGTTGCCCTAGACATGGCAAGGTCGGGGGCAGGTGGGGTTCTCGGGTTAATAGGTCCCGTCAGGTGCCCTGCTGGGGACTGTTCCAACCTTCGGATGGTCCATGGTTATTTGCACCCTTGCCCTTTTCTCAGGATGGCCCTGGGCCAGGCGAGGCTCAGGATGCCTTTCTCGTCTCCGGCGGCGCCTCCTGCCTGGATCCCGTGACCCTGTGGTTGTCACAAACCCGGCACCGTGAGCCTCGTGATCTGGGCTATTTAGGCAGACTCACCTACACCAGTGCGCGCGTGTGCGCACACACACGCACACACGCCCCATCCCTTGGTCTCTCCGTGCCAGTGAGGGATTTCCAGGCTTGATCACGTTACTCTGCTCTGTGTCCCGGGCTGACAGCTGGCGCTGGGGATCCCAGGGGCTGTTCTCATTGCCTGTCTACACCCACAGCTTCTTTCTCTTCCTGCAAACCCTGGCCATTGTCCGTGCCCGTGAGGCATACTAGGGCTGATTCACTCTTCTCTTCCCTTTTTACACATGTCTGCTTTCCCAACTAGCCTGGGACATCCTTGAGAGTAGGGTCAGGATCTTGTTCACCGTGTCCCCAGAATGTGGCACAAAATAGGTACTGAATCATTGGAGAGTTAACAATTGATAAATGAAATAATCCCTGTGACTGTTTTGGGTCCTCACTCTTGGGCACCATACTTTATGTGCATTTTCTCCTCACGCAAGAGTAGATGATGTTATGTTGCCTGTGAGGTAGGTTAATTATCCTTATCTTATGGTTGAGAAAACCAAGGCTCAGAGAGCTTAAGTGTGTTGCCTAAGGCCACACAGCAACATCCTCTGTGACGGGGATCTGACCCAGCATGTGCCTGACTTCTGCTGGGGATACTCTCTAGCCCTTTGCCATCTGACTAGGTCAAGTTTGGAAGTTCAGAGTTGAGACAGGCACCATTTTTATCCTCAATTCCTCAGCCACATGAGAAAGCCTTAGGCTCCCACCATCTTTCCCCAAGATTGCTGTGAACCCCTGCTAACTGGTGTCTTGCCCATCCTTCACTCCCATCCGGCCAGGGCGGTCGTCCTAAAGTACTAATCTAAATTCAGCTCCCTTCTTCCTAGCGCCAGTCCTCTCCTTGATTCCCCACTGACCAAAGTCCTCAAGATGTCTGACTGCTGCTCCACGACCCAGACCTGCCTTTGTCCTAGGCTCACCTCCCTTTACCACCCACCCCCAGGCTCCATGTTCCAGCCACACCTAGCTGCTTACAGTTCCGCAGTTGCTTGGGCCACCCTCTTCCTCACCCCAGGGACTTTGCACATGCTCCTCCCTCCACCAGGAGCACGTCCCTCTCTCTCCTGACTCAGCCTTCAGGTCTGTCCCTTGAGAGCTGGGGTCTGGCCCTTGTTATCAAGCTGCAGCCCTGACCTGGGGACTCTCCACTCTGGGGACTTGTCTTAGCCACAGGGACATATGGTAGCAGGAGCAGAGGAGGGGGATGAAAGCCATGATTGGCAGCCCCAGCTGGGAGGTTGATGCCACCCTGCAGATACTCTGATTTCTTTTGTGCCTGGAAGCCTCTCCTTCAGGAACAGCCATAGAAGAGAGAAAAGAGTCAACGCTGTATTTGCCACATGCTGGGAAAAAGGGTGTCTACCTGAGGGATAGGGAGAGGACCAGGCAGGAAACAGTGCCCAGTACAGGACCTGCCTCATTTGATCTTCAGAACAGCCTAGGAGGTAAGTAGTCTTGGGCCCAGTTTATAGATGAAGCAGCTCATGAAATAGAAAAAGGGAAAAGTGGGGCACCCTCCTGGCCAGCAGCCCCTCTCTGGTTCTCCTTCTGAGCCGGACACATCGTCACTCAGGCAGGAGGCCCTGGGCCCCAGCTTTGCCCCAGAGCTGCCAGTGTTCACGGGTTAGTTGGTGGCACATGGTATCTGTGTGATGTTCATAGTCAGGGTCTGGGCCCAGGGCGAGGAGGGGCCTGGCAAGCAGCACCAGGGGGCAGGGACCCCATAACCCCGGACTCTCTTTATGGGGCGGCCTCCCTGCCAGTGGCTTCGGCCCCAGGTTTCCAGTGGCAGCTCTGGGTTCAGCGGTCATGTGAGGATACCAAGGCTGGACAGGTGGCCGCTGGGGCCCCCACTGTGGGTGCTGGGGGTCACACCATGCTTCTCAGGCCCCCTGGAGAAGGGCCTGTTGGGGAGCAACTAGAGGTGTCTAGTGGGGAGTTGCTCCTCTAGACACCCTGGGAGCCACTCTGCCTGATGTGGGCCTGGAGCTGGAGGTGTGGCCTCAGACAGCCACGGGCCTCGTCTTACCCCTGGACTGGCTCTGCGAAACCACCGTCCGCCCACCACTGCCACCAGCTGCAGAGGCAGGTATCAGAGAATCGAGTCCCACTGTGGGCGGATGACGGTACAGGTGCATTCTCCACATGGGTGATATGCCCTTGTGTGACCAGCAATGGCACTGACCAGTGGGGACCAAAGGTAAGACCCCCCGTGTGGGGGGCCCTCAGGGGATGCCCTTGCCCCCCTGCCCCTCAGGGGCTTAGCTGGGCCCCCCACGCACGCTGGGCCTCTCACCCAGAGGACCCTCGGCTTCCAGCCTACTGGGGGTGGGGGGGAGCTGATGAATCTGGTGGTGAACCGCTCCCCCACCAGGGGGCAATGGGGGCCAGTGGCTGCCCAGCCCCCTAGCGCGGCGGCCCCTCTGGCACATAGTAAACTTACACAGTACGTCTGTCCTGGTTTCCTGCAGCTGCAAAACAATTTGTCACAAACTTGGTGGCTTCAAGTAACAGCCTCTTACTGTCCCTCAGCCCTGGAAGCCAGAAGTCCTCCATCAAGGTACCTGCAGGCTCACACGTCCCCTGAAGCTTCTAGAGGGACATTCATTCCCTGCCTCTCCCATTTCTTCTTCTTCCTTCAGGAGCACGTGTATCTTATTCTTTTTTCTTAAAAAAAAAACAACAAAAAAAACAAACCCCCCCAAAACCCACAACTTTTTACTGGGAAATAATTACAGAGTCATAGGGGGTTGTGACACTTTATGGGGAAAGGGGGTTCCTTGCTATCCGCACCCTTCCAGGGTTTGCTGGCAAGTCATGGTGTTCCCTGGCTTCCAGGAAGGAAGGAACCCAGTCACTGGATTTGGGGTCACCCTACATCCAGGATGATCTCATCAATGAAATCCTGAATTTAATCACATCTGCAAAGGTCATTTTTCCAAATAAGTTCCCATTCCCTGGTATGGGGGAATAGAAATTGGACATATCTTTTGGGGAACACTGTTCAACCCTCAGCAAGAAGTAAAGATAAGAATGAGAATTAAGGGGTACCTGGGTGGCTGAGTGGGTAAATGCCTCTGCCTTCGGCTCGGGTCATGATCTCAGGGTCCTGGGATCGAGCCCTGCATCGGGCTCTCTGCTCAGCAGGGAGGCTGCTTACCCCCACCTCCGCCTGCTTCTCTGCCTGCTTGTGATCACTGACTGTCAAATAAATAAAATCTTTAAAAAAAAAAAAAAAAAAGAAGAAGGAGAAGAAGAATGAGAATTAAAAGCGGCTAATTGGGTACTAAACCTCACTGATTGATTCCTGTGGGGGTTCGTGGCTGGAGGTGCCCAAACCAACCCCCCGCCTTCCACTTCCCCAACTTCTAATTCATACATTGAAGTCCTAACTCCAGTTAATATGAGGTCCCCCTGGGGTCTGGGGACCCCTTCAGTATGACTGGTGTCCTCCCGTAGAGAGCACACGTGAAGAGCCAGACACGCAGAGAAGAACACGATACAGAGTAAAGTTAGGGAGAATGTCACTTCTAAGTCAAGGAACACCCGAGGCCACCAGAGCCAGCAGAGAGGCAGGCAGCACATTCTCTCCCATGGCCCGTAGAAGGACCCCACCTCTGCCAGCGCCTTGATCTTGATTTTCCAACTTCCAGAAATTTCTACCATCTAAGCTTTGCCATCTGTAGGAGCTTATTAAGGCATTCTAAGCAAACGAACACATCTCTTATTCAAGACAGCTCCTGCCCCGCGCCCCAACTGCAAAGTAGATACTGCCCCCCACATTTCAGTAGAGGGACTGTGGTGCTCAGAGATGTCAGTAATGGGCTTGGTAACCCCCAACTTCCGGGCCTGAGCAAGGGACCGACTTGGTACATTTCCAGGCTGCCTCTTTCCTCCTTTGTGTTGTGATGCATCTCCCACGTTCCGTGGGTGGAGGTGACAGAGGGAGACAGAGTGTCCACTGGCAAGGGCTCTAATCGGCATGAGCTGGTCTTTTGGGCACACCCCTGTGGATGGCGGCCAAGCCCAGACAGGGACTGAAGCTGTCCATTTCGGTGGGTCTTTCGGCCTTTTGTGTGGGAGGACACGGCCATCAGGCTGTCAGCCTGGTACTTTTCTGCCTATCAAAGTCATGGCAGAGAAAAACCCACTACTGCTTCCCTTCCAAGAGACAAAGCATTGGGCAACCAATTTCCGATGACAACACGGCCTAGTGCTTTCTCCTATTATTAGACAGTCGCAGAATTCGAGGAATGAGACTGGCCCTCCGATTAAAGGATGCCCGTGTGCTGTCATTAAAATGCCCTCCGCTGTTCCCGGCCACTGTCAGAAGAGCAGCCCGTGTATCTCCAGGCTGGGAACCTTGGGAGGCTTTGGGAACAATGGACTTAGGGAGCTTCGGGTCAGCGCGCAGCCCACACAGTGTGTCCAAGGCAGGGGGAAGGTCATTATGGCCACCTCAGGGGTCTTACTAGAGAGGTGGGGGCTTTCACTGTACCGTGCTGCTTCTGATCTAGCCCCGCGAGCTCTGCTCCAACAAGGATGCCGACTTACTACATTGGTCTTTGGGGTGTGAGTGGCGACTGGCCACCTTAGTCTTCTCACATCAGAAACACGACTATTAGAGATTTTATTTTTGTCAGAGAGAGAGCAGAAGCAGGGGGAGAAGCAGGCAGAGGGAGAAGAGGGGAGCCCAGTGTGGGACTTGCTCCCAGGACCTTGGGATCATGACCTGAGCCAAAGGCAGATGCTTAACCAAAACACGACTATGAAAATTAAATGCATTCAGGTTCGAATCCTGGCTCTGCCTCTTCTTGAATGATCCTGGGTAAGTAACCACCTCTCTGAGCTTCCGTGTCTTCATCCATAAAATGGGGATCACAGCTGAGATGACTTTGTTCAGAAAATGCTCACCCACGTAAGAGTCTTTGTGTCACGCTCAAAGCACAGGAAATGTTCAAACAATGGCAGTGGGGCTTTGTTGTTGTTGTTTTTTTGTTTTTTAACAATTCACAGATGCTTTACATTTTCTTGCTTATCCATAGAGAGACTTTCATCTATAGCCCCTTGGGTTTCCAAAATCCCAAATCACCATAATGCTAATGTGAGTAACTATATGACTTACACCTTGGCCTTAAGATCAGGAGGTCTGACCTTGTACCCGCATTGGCGTGCCAACCTGCTAAGATGACGCACCCAATTCGAGATGGATTATATATTTTGGGTTTTTTTGAGAGAAAGTTTCCAGGGGTGCCTGGGTGGCTCAGTGGGTTAAGCTGCTGCCTTCGGCTCAGGTCATGATCTCAGGGTCCTGGGATTGAGCCCCGCATCGGGCTCTCTGCTCAGCAGGGAGCCTGCTTCCCTCCCTCTCTCTGCCTGCCTCTATTTCTACTTGTGATCTCTCTCTGTCAAATAAATTTTAAAAATCTTAAAAAAAAAAAAAAGAGCGAGAAAGTGTCTAGCTATTTTCAGACTCTCAAAGGGATTCTATGTCTTCAAAGGGAAGATCTCCGAGAATGATCTGAGCAGGTTGCTTGTGCCCAAGAGCCAGGAGAAGGGACTCACCATTTAGTGAGCCCTACTATGTGCTGGGCTGACATACATCGTCCCTGTACTAACAGTTGGGCAAAATAGACACCATCATTCCCATTTTCCAGATGAGGAGACAGAGGCTCTGAGAACTCAACCTGGAAGACCAACACCAGGCTTAGTCACTTCCCTGTCCCATGGCTGGCACAGGCTTGGGATCCCAGCTCAGGTCTCTCTGACCCCAAGCTGGGCCCCATTCTCAGCAATGTACTGCCTCTGAGATCCAATGGAACGAAGTAGCCTAACGGGGAATGTCCTGACCTTGGACAGAGTCTCAGCTCAGGCTTCACACCAGGGAGTTCACCAGGCACTGAGGTATCAGGGACCACAGGACAGCTCCTCTCCAATTCTGTGAACGAGCCCCCTCGAGTCTGCAGAGCACCCACCACCCTGAGTGGGTCTCTGCCTCTCCTCCAGGAAGAGTTCCACCCCGACTTAGACCTCTCTGGGTCCTTCTCTCGTGTTCTGCTGCGCCTGTGCCATGGGCTGTGTGGTTCTTTAAAGCCTGGGCCCTTGACACAGGGAGAATTCCAGCTCTGACATTCATCCACTAGCTGACCTTGAATTAGCCCGCTAAGCCCTCTGTACCTCACTTTCTACATTGATACAGTGAAGCTAATAACATGTACCTCCCATGAGGGGGTATTGTATTTTTCTCGTACTTTCTCCTGTCAAGGACACTCTTCCTTCTTTCTCCATCTATGTTTCACTCTCCTACTAGTCAGAGTAGCAACAGAGCCAACTAGCCAACTAGCCAGTGGCAGCAGCATTGACGGCCGTTGTCTCCCACGCTGTCAACTCCAAGAAGGGGGTGATTTTCCATCTCCACATCCCTAGCACTTACCATAGTCGCTGGGGCATAGTACATCCCTAGGAAATATTGTTGCCGAACAACAGACTCAAAGGAAGTCCTGCTTATACCGTTGATAACACACATCTTAAATTAAGGGCTCCAAATTCACTCTATAAAAGTATAGGTTCCATGAAGGTTGAGAGACATTAATGAATGAAATATCCCTCATGAGTTACTGCAGAGCTGGGAAAAGTTGAAACATGAACTTAAACTCAGCACTCCATGAAACAGGGTCAAACAATAGGGCACAAGCTTTGATGTCTCCATCCATGACAGAATTTGAGGATAACAGAAATATGAAGTTTTTTTCCCTGTGGCATTTCTTATTATGGATACCTTTATCGGGGACCAAAACGTCATCAACGGTCTGTCTTTCCAATCACTAACCTTTTCATTCACATGCATACCTATCCCTCATTCCCTCCATCTAAATATCCATCCATCCCTCCAGTCCTCCATCCACCCACCCATCCATCCATCCATCCACCCATCCACCCATCCATCCACCCATCCGTCCATCCATCCATCCATCCATCCCTCCATCCATCTGAATATCCACCCAAACCTTCATCTCTCTGTCCATTTCTTCCTTTATCCATCCATCTATCTACCCATCTATTCCCACGTCTATCAGGTCATCTATCCACGTATACCCTACCACGAACATAGGTACTGAACACTTTCTACCTTCCAGGCACTGTCGTAAGCACTCTTGCAACCTAACACTAAGGGACATATGGATTCCACCTCCAAGGAATTTACATTCTAGAGGGGGATACAAATAAGCAAATAGGCAGTCTCGATTCGGTGGGCTATAGGTTATGATTGGGATGCACACAGAGGCTAGGGAAAGGCACAAGACCTAGGGGAGTCAGGCACAGTGACATCTCAGCTGAGGCAGGAAGGCCACGGAGAAGACACTGAATGGGGAGATGGGCCTTCCAGGCAGAAGGAACAGCTTTTCTTGGGCACAGAGGAAGGCAAGACAAAGTGTGCTGAGCTGGGGAACTGTGGGGGCTCTGTCTGACTAGATCAGGCGAAGTGAAGCTGGTAGGAATGAATGAGTCGGCTGGAGTCCAGGGCCTTGGGTTGAGCTTGAGTTTGGACCCCATCCTGAGACCCTGGGAAGCCTTGGGTGGATGTTAGAGAGCCCCGAGTGAAGACAGCAGGCTCTAGAAAGGTCTCTCACAGGAAATGGATTCCCTTTTTGAACAAGAACACTACACAGGAGGCAAGTCATCCAACTTGCAAAAGATCCTGAAATGACTTCTTCCTTCTGAAATTTGGTCTTGCTGTTTCCTCTCCCAGAGCCATTTTATGCCTGGCTGAGAATCTAGTGGCCCTGGCAGGAGGGAAGCTAATGATTCAGACAGTCATTAACAGTCTCCCCGAAGAAGCTTCCTTGAAGCTCTAGTGGGAAATTCAGACCCAAGACCAGGAGAGGATTCCTATGGTGCATAATTATGGGCAATGATGTCCTATGGTCAGTCAGGAGGGAGAAGCTTGCATTGCATCAGTCCTTCTCTGTCCCCTGGTCATGGTGGTGGCTGGGGGGGGGGGGTTCATTGCCCAGACAGGCAGCCAGGGTAGGGGCTACATATGACAGCCAAGGGGCAGTGCACAGGACACAGACTTACTGCCCCCCACTATGTCCCAAGAACTGTGCTGGGATAGAGGAGAAACCAAGCGAGATCCCTACATTCTGGAAGCTTAGAATGATGTTAGGTATACAGGACCTCACATTGAAAAGAGTGGGTTATGAATGGTGCCAGTGGAGGGAAAGGAGGTGCGGAAAGGAAGATGAAACGGCCAACATGTATCTGAAAGAGTGTGGAGTCAGAGTACACTGCCTGTACTTGAGGAAATCAGACGTCGTAGAGTGAAGGCATTTCTTTACGTTGCCAAGGTAACCGATGTAAACCTAAAAATAGTGATAGACCTCTATTGGGAGGACAGGGTGGGAAATGTTTGTAGATAAGATCCAAGGTCTGTGAATCATTAAATATCAGAGAGTTGCAGTTAACCACAGAGGGGGCAGCTGGAAAACACAGGAACAGGAGCCCCTGGGAAGCAGGCCGAAGGGAAGAGATGAGGCGGGCAATGGCTTCCCAAGACAAGACTTGTTCTTACCCTTGATTGCTTTTTTAACCACGCGTGTGTGCTTAGATTAAAGATTTTTAACATTTGAACAGAGATAAATTGTAGCTTAATAGAGTCAGTGGCCAAGAGCCAAACCCATGGCCCAGGCAGTTAACACCACCGGATTTGGAGCCAAGGGGTCTATGGATACAATTCAGAGAGGCCGTGAACTTGGACAGGAAAAATAATTACATCTTTATTTTACTAACCCCTCACTGAAATTCAGCACTTGCTTTCCTGACAAACGTAGGCAAAAAGGCACGGTGGTGTGACTTTAAAAGGCACAGACCTGTGCCTTTATCACTGACAAAAATCATAGGTATTCTCTATCGCCTTATCATTGTTGTAAATGGTTCGAGATATTTCCGCACATCCGTGCTGCAAGACGAGAGAACTGGCTACACTCAGAGCTTGCTAATGCACCGATGGAGAAGCATGCTTATTATCATATTATGTTTGTTTCTTTAAGGTAAAATTTTGATAGCTCGTTGTCCATATACTTTGTTCTTTTCAATCCGGCGCGTCTTTTGGTTTTTGTTTTTGTTTGCGTTGAAAAATATTCTTCGGAGGAGTCTGTGGGATTTCCCAGATTGCCAGCACGGCAGGAAGTAGGTTGAGAACCCCCTTCAACCAAGAGGAGAACAGTTGGGGGGTGAGTAAGGCATTTGGTAAAGTCGTGGAGGCAGAGAGCAGGACCCACGTGCTGAGGGAAGCTAGGACCAGGCAGATGGAGAGGCAGAGAGCAGGTGCATGAGGGAATACGGCTGGCACAGTGATAACCATCATGTAACAACATCATCTGGACCCTGCCCCAAGCCCTTTGCAAACGATGTTGGGTTCAACCATGACAACAACCATAGGAAGGTACAAAGGCGATTTCCCTTTTACAGCTTAGGCTACACATCCCCAGACGGGTTTAGGGACAAGCGCAAGGCCCTGTAGCTGGTAAGGCATAGAGTAGAATTCAGACTGTGGTCCGCTGGACTCCCCAGCTTGTGCCCTTAAGGGGTCATCTCTACTGCCCAGTATAAAGGGAAGTCTTTATAACCAATAAAGTAATCGAGGATCCCACAAATCAAGTGTAGTAAAGCCCAGGATCCCAGCACCCTTGGGAACAGCCCAGCTGAGGCTTTCTCCTTGCCCAGCTGCCTGGGGATTCCTTCCTCAACCCTCATGGTTTCCTGGGGCTCTGAGAAGCTCAGGGAAGCCGTGTCAGTTCCCTGGGCATCTGGACCAGCAAGCTTATGTCCTGCCCACTTGCATTGGCACACTATTCAAATCTTCCCTCCTGTTCTAGCCCTTGGAGCACTCTTGGCATTCATGTCACCTTCATTCCACCATTGCGTCCCAATTGGGCTTCCCAGCTTTGATGCACCTGCACCCGAGTTCCTGCAATCGGGGTCCCCTGAGGGGTTGTATACCACTGTGATGGGGGTGATCATTTTTAAGAGTTAGAACTGCATTGTTATTTGTAGGACATTACCACCAGCCCTTCCTGGACTCCCCGATAACCATCTCATCACTAAGAACTGCCACCTGGCTTCGGTGGCCGCTCTGTTTATGGTGGCACCTGGGCTGAGCCTCTCTGTTTAATCACAGCACAATGGTAAGAAAAGGCTGCGGATGTAAGACGGGAACGATTCTCTCCATGCCTGGCTATAAGGCCAGCCACATTGTGCAGACAGACGATCGCAGCGGGGTGTGGAGAGGAGAAATGGCAGGAAACGGGGCATCATGGGGCCTACCTCCAGGCTGGGGGAAGTCTGAAAGCCCCTCTGGACAGCATGTCCTACGCTCACACAGTCAGTAAACCCCTGCTCTGCCCGCTTGCATTACAGGCTTTGAATTCAAATTGGATTTGTTTTGCATTGAGATTGCATCTAATTTGTGGATTCGTTTTGGTTTTACTGTGCTATTAGGGTGACAGACTCATCATACCTGCTGCTTTGCTACACGGGCAGAAGCTGCCTCGTAAAACAAGTATTTCACGGCCGTGCTGGGAACGCAGTGTCTGGTGCCCTTTAAAAGTACTCTGTTTGCACATGTCATTTTGCGGGCCAAACCCGTTGTTCAAAAATCGTGGTGCATTTGGAGTTAATATTCCAAGTGCTTAGCCCCCAGTCCCCGTATCCTGCTGATCGCCGGGGGCAGGCCCTCCGTGCCTATTCAATTTTCGTCACCTAGTGTGTGCTAGCTCCCAGCCGCGGGAGGTAAGGCTGGGGTGTGCCAGGGGCCCACGGCAGCCCCCAAACCCTGATCAGTGTCTGATGCATGGTGAGCCCTGGGAAGACTAGTACTACTCTGTCTCACGGGGCTTAGGGAAGAGACATCTAGTGGTGTAAAAATACCCTCTCCTGGTGTTCTTGTCTCTGTCTCCTACATCTGGGTCAAGAAAGGAGAAGGAAAATGGAGATGCAGTGGCCAACCAGAGTGGAGAAACACCTGGGAGGGAGACACGGGAGCTCTATGATGCTGTCAGGAGGAAGCTTCTGGACTGGAAAACAGATCAGCTGGAAAGACACAACTCTGTGTGACCTCGGGCAGGTTACCTAACCTCTCTGAACCTCTCGGTCTCTCTATATGTTAAGGAAGACAAGGAACCATTCCAGCCTCCCCCCACCCCCCCAGCGCTGCGCAGCAGGTGGGAGGAGCCATGGGGTCAGGGATGTGACAGGTGTAAGTGGCAGGAACACGAAAGGTTACTACTATGAGAGTCACGGTAACAGGGCCGAGTCAGAGAGACATTGGGGAGTCAGTGAGGGATGGGGATCCAGGGCAAGAGAGAGTCCCCTGAATCCATGGAAATTGCTGGCCAACAGCACTGCCGGCTTGCAGAAGACTGAATTTGTGTTCCCTGCTTTGGGGCTTAACTCTGTGAAAATATTTGGTCTTTATTTGAGATCGTTTGTTTTCCCTTGTAAGCATTAAATGTCTCTTTATAATGCATTGTTCTTGGGGAATCATGGGGAGCATCACTAACCAATTTTTTTTCCCCCTAACCGTATTTTCTTGAATAATGAACTCCACTTTGGTTTAAACGTTTTTATAAGAATTTTCCTCTTAATTGAAAAGTGATTTTTAAAATGCATTTTGGCAGAGCAGGAGGTGAGGGATGTTAAAGTTACGGTCTCATTTATTCTCGGTGGAGTGGAACCCAGGGGAGAAATCAGATACAAAAAGAAAGTAATAGAATCAAAGGAGGAAAGAAATAATACAATGAACGCATGAGGGCTTTGAACGCGCATCTAGTCACCTCCATAAGCACCCGAGGTAGAAGAGATATGGAAATGAGTAGTCAGAGCGGACATCTGACCCAAGACCAGTTCCCGTGACTTAGCAACACTGCTATCGCCTTCGAGACTCTGGGTCTCAGTTCCCCCATCTGTGGAATGGGGCAAAGCCATTTTTACCGGATTGCGGCGAGGGTCCCAGGGACAGTGGGGTCAAGGGGGAAGTATGCATTGAATAAGCTTCAAGACTCTTCTAGCTCTAAGAATCCAGATTTTGGAGAAAATGCACTAACACAGAACACACTCCCAGGTACACACACACGTTCACGAACAGATGCATACTCACACACAGATAGACACACACCCCCTCACACACTCATTCTCGCACATCACTGTACCTGTGTGTAAACCACATGCGTGCCAGCTAATTCATACACACCCTCGCACACCCATATACACACAATTAAATACACATGCCTCACATGTATACCACCCCCCCCACACGTTCATAGCCACACACACTCACTCTCACACACATTTTTGCACGCAGTTCCCCACACACACATGCACAGACCCTCACAACTTTCTCATAAATAACACCCCTACATCTTTATACACAACCTCCCGATACTCCCTAACGTGCACCCTTGCACGCACACACTCACCCCACACCCCCACCTCAGTCCTCCATACACAGCCCTGCACACACACACCCTCACACACGCACACACCATGTTCTTCCATTACACAGTTCCTAGCTGGAGGACCGTGTCACCTCCACCCCTTCCCAGCTGAACTTGGGTTGAAAGCCGAGCGCCTTCCCTGCCCACTCCCCATGCTGAGCTCACGTCCTCACAGTCCCACCACCGGGCTCTGCCCCAGGATGCCCAGAAACTGCCCAATGCTTCCGGTCCTTGACAATGTCTCTCTTGTTGATCCCTAACCTTGGCATTCGGTGACCTCCCTACTGTGAACTCTGAGCTTCCGAGTAGGGGTCCTTCCTGCCTTATTCAGGAATGCATCCCCAGTGCCTCACACAGTGGGTGTTAAGGGAGTGAATGAATGAATGAATGAATGATTGAATGAGAGAGACCTAGGGAAGGATACAGGCTGCTCAGCCCAAGGCTCTGGGCTCCGGAGTGGGCATGGGGAGAGAAAGGAGGCCTGCCCCTGGGTCAGCCCCAGTGCCCTGCCCTCTTGGGCACTCGGTCAAGCCCTGAGCCAACTCTGCCCCGTCCACACACATCCCACCTTTGCCTCCTCCTGAGGGACCCAAAGTGCTGGTAATATTTGGGACCTACCCCTGGTAGCTCATCTACCAGGGCCTCCCAGGTGCTTTCGGAGTTTGCAGGAAAGGACACTGTTCCTCGGGAGCACAGGCATTCTGCCATCCCAAATGACCTCCACACATGCTCACCAGCACGGCCCCCATCGGTTACCATGGGCCAGAACGGGGCTGTGTGATTCCCACACAGATCCTGCCAAGTGGCATCTATATTCTAGACCTGAGCAAACACAAGCTCCAGCAGAGACATAACTGGCCCAAGGTCTCGAGCCGGCAGGTGGCAGTCCTAGGATTTGAACCCAGGCCCCAAAGTCTTCGATGCTGCATTCCCCTGACTTGCCCACATTGGGTCTGGCACGCCATCCTGGGTTCCCTCAGCTTCTGTGCTTCTCCACTGGGGCAGCACACCCTCCATATTTTCCTCAGCTGTCCACTCACTGCCTGTCTCCCACGCTGGGCCAGGAACCACCCAGGGGCAGTGAGGTAGATGATTCTGGTGCCTTGTCCGGGCCCCCTTTGCCGGGCCAATGCACCCATTCCCCAGCTGCTGACTTTTTTCTAGAACATTGCTCAATATAGGAAAGCTCTCTTGCTGGGGAGATTATGACACCACCTGCCCAAACTGGAGAACCAGTAACTGACGGGCAAGGGGATACACACCAAAGGCCGCCTCCCTTTGCCTCCAGGTGGGATCCACTCTGGTCCAATTCACTCCACACCTCCTCATGGGATCCGGCTGAGGCATCTCCTGCTGAGACCCCAGCCTTACTAAGCCCCTTCGGCCCTCTCCTGCTTTCCTCGCTTGCAATTTCTAGAAAGTTCTCCTTCCAGAAACTAGGTGCCCCAGTTATCACGTCTCAGGCTCTGCTTCAGAGCTGAGAAAGGCAAAGACAAGCCTGATGATCACTGAGACCCCAGTGCCAAGGCATTTGGAGGTCATGAGTATTTACTGAATGAACAAGCCATTTTTCCTATGCTCTGTGCAAAGCCTCTGCTCTGATCAGGCCTCCTCGGTCAGGCCGTGCAGAGAATCATCTCTTGGCCATAGGGAGAAGCTTGGTTCCCTGTGGTCCCCCCTCCGTCCCTGTTGCCTAGACCAATGCCTGGCACAGAGTAGGAGCTTAGTGAGCATTTGCTGAATGTATGGATATGCACGGAATGGCCGTCTGCTTTTCCGGATTCCTGTTCATACCCCCTCCAACCCTCCAAAGCCGCCTCTACCATCACCTACCAGGTAACCTTACCTGCCCTGCTCACCCTGGCCGGCTTTGACATCATACCAAAGTGCTTTGCCAGCTGTCTGCATACCTCAGGGGTTCACCGAGGGCCCTCAGGGGTCCCCCAAGGGCAAGGGACGGGGGGAGCCTAGGGATCAGTGTTTCCCACGGAACAGCTCTGTTTGACCTATTTCCATGAGGTTTTGTTTGGACTAAAGGGCGATGTCACTGCAAAGACTAAGAAGCCGGTCTGCTGTCTTGAATTTTTTTTTTGTCTGTCCGCACCCCCTCTCCTTTGACGTGGGGCACACCCTCCCTCATGCTGCCCTGTCCAAATTCTGTGTGTGGACAGACATCCTCTTAGGTCCCCATGAACTGGGGGCTCTAAGTCTGGAGGTTGAAAGCACAGGCTTTGGAGTCAGAAAGGCCTGGGGCCAGTTACTTAGTCCCTCCTGGCCTCAGTTACTGTACCTATCAAATGGGAAAACAACAGAGCTGCCTCTTGAGAAGGTTAGGTAAGAATTCAATAAGATTGATCATGAAATGTTCTAAATGAGTGCCTGGCTCCTGGAAAAGTCATAAAGGGTATCTTGTAAGATTTTTTCATGACCCAAGCAGCGCTTTGGGCATACTTGGAAATTAACTGCCAAAATTATCATACCCTCCTTTGGCAAAGGGAGCTCAATCATGGATGTGCGTGAAGTTTATCTTGTCTCTGTGTGTCTCGGACACCCAACACCATGTATCATGGCCATGATCACCGGGTGCTAGTGAAAGCCACTAACCCCAGGTAGACAGTGGGGACATTCCAAGAGGCAGCTGCATGGCTAAGTAGAGCCCTCGTCCCTTGCTGTCCCTGGCTGCAAAGGGCCAGAGAAGGAACCCCAGTGTTCCTCTGCTTCTCAAGCCTCTGGCGCATTGTGTTTAGACGTGGGAGAGTCAGTAGAGAATATGATTTCTCACTTCCCGGATCCTGGTGTCTAAGGCAGCTTGTGCACAGCGAACGCTCGGTGAGTGTCGCGGAGCGAAGGCAGGCGTGAAGGAATGCGTGGATTCGAGCTCTGCCACATAAGCTCAGCGTCTAGGATAGGTGTGTCTCCATAAACGTTTTGGAGAGAATGAATGAATTCTAGTTTCGCCGCCCTAGTCTTGGTTCTGAGCCGGAGTCCCAGCACAGAGGCCGGTCATGAATATTTATGGCGGGAAATGAACCAGATACAGTATTTCCCTGGATAATAACCGGGTGTCAGCTGTGGTTGCCCCCCCTACCTTCCCACTCGCCCCAGAGTCACAGAGATGGGTTCCAGGGACGGAAGGCTTGAGTCCAGCCACCGGCCCAGCTTGGCCTCAGCCAGGGGCAAAGGGGTCTGGAAAACAGCAAGTGAGTCTCCCCAAGGTATACAATGGGGAAACTGGCCGGCTGGCTTGCAAGTATGCTCACCGGTTAGGCCCTCGGGAAATGCTCCCCCCCAGACGGACTGTGCTGGAAAGAGCAGAGCGCGGTGACCCAGGGGTGCTTCCAAGGAGCCCTCGCCTGCGCGGCGTTAGCATCCATATAACCTCACGCGCATGCACAGACGCGGACACGTGGCCATGCCCCGATGGGCACAGAGCGCTCTACTGTGACCCATCCTTCCGCCCCAGCCTACGCGTTGCAGCCACGGTCCAGCACAGGCTCAGAGACCCACACGAGGGATCCCGTTCATCTTCCAGAGGCAGCCCAGGTGGCACAAGTGGGTGGACACACAGCCAGCAGCCCCTGGCATCCCCCAGCCCTGGCATCCCATCCAAACACACCTTGCCTCCACCCCAAGCAGACGGTGGCCACAGACCACCCTGGGGTACCACCAAGAGATAATACCACCTGTCACGAGGGACCCCCCTTCCTGGATCACAGAACGCCCAGCAGCCTGGGGATGAGGCTCAGAGTTCACAGTGCAGAGCCAGAGACATGTCATGTGTCCCCTCATTTCTTGGAGGGCCGGAGCTGTCCCTCTCCAGCCCCTCGCGCTGTGCCATGGGCAGGCGGCTGCTCCCTCCTTTGCCACTGCTGGGATTGATTCCCCACCCCTCCCCTCCGGGAACCAGGAGGTGGCTCAGCCCCTAGAGTGTTGCCTGGCCTGCAGGCTGGACCAGCGTCCCCAGAAGTATGTGGATCCCGGGCCAGGGCCCTACTTGGCCCCCCACCAGGCTTCAAGACACGTGGTGCTGTGAAGCCAGAGGCCTCCTCCCAGGCTTGGGCTTGCGGGGCCGCAGCCTCCCCCTGCCTGCCTCCTGCAGGGGTCTCCAGCCAGTCAAGCAAATGGGGCCTCCCCACAGCGTGATCCCGAGAGCTGGAGGAACGCGGCCTTCGAAGCCCAGACAGGCCAGCACAGAGAACGAGCCCCACCTGCCGCGACGAGGAGGCGGCTGGGACCCTGACGCCTCAGTCTGCGCCGACTGGTCCTTCATTCACCCACCAGGTTCCCTGTAGCCATGGTCTGGGGTTGGCCCCAGCAGCTGCACGGTCCGGGGGGAGATGCTGGGCTGGCACTGGGCCCCCTGAGGTACCCTTATGGAGGACGGGGATGCTGGGAGGCCCCAGAATGCCCCAGGAGAGCAAACCACACCAGGGCCCCTTCCCGAGATGCCCGGGCCCGGTTCACCACGCCCGCCTGTCCCAGGGGGCAGGGCCCCCGCTCGGTACTCACCGGCTCCGGAGAGGCCTCGCCCCGGCGTGGTGGCGGCCACCCCCTCTCAGGCGGTGCTCCCCATCTGGAGAGCCCAGCGGCACTAATCAGCCGCCTGGCGTGGTGCGGCCGAGTGGCTGGGGTTTAATTGACACCAGGTGGCCCCTCCCCAGGGGCAGGCTGGGAGGCGGCTCTGCCCGGCAGGGAGGCCAAGCCCTGGGCAGGGGGGCTGCACCCAGGCCTGGCCGGTTCAGGCCTCCCCTGGAGAGACCAGGGCGGTCAGGCAGCCGCGGGCCACCCCTCCCCGCCTCTCCTCCGCTGCTTCCATAGCACACCCCAGCCCTGCTTCCCTAGGCTCTGACCTTTCTTTTCATTTCAGAGACAGCAGGGACAGTGACAACGTCTGCCCAGGAGGAGCGTGGCTCAGGTTTCTCCCTGGCTGGCTGTGGGCAGCCAGAAGTGCGTGCCCTGGGTCGGCCGTGGCCAGGCCCGGCCGGCTGGATCCTCAGGAGGGCCACCCGCTGTGGTCGTCGAGGAACCCCCAAACCACCTTTTATTGAACACTTACTATATGCCAGGCCCCGCACGGGGCCCGCACGGGGCTCTGAGGGATGGGTGTTTATTAACTCCACCTTGTAGGTGAAGAAAGAGAGGCTCAGAGAAGCTAACGTCTTCCCTCAGTCACACAGCAGGAGAGATACCTAGTCAAGGATTTTAACCTGCAAAGCAGGCCACCATCTTTCAGATCAGGTGGCTGGGGGAGGCAGTTCCCAAGGGCACACAGCAAGGTGTGGTATTTGGATCTGTCACCAGATGTGTTGGGCTGCCCAGAAAAGCCAAGCCCAGCGCCGGAACATAAGCCTTCTCTCCTGACCCACGTGCGACCCTGCTTATAGTAAGGTTCCAAGTGAGCCAGAACTGGGGTTTAAGGGGAAAGAACATTGGGAAGTGGAGTCAGAAGACCTGTGTTGAACCTGCTGTGTGACTTTGAGAAAGTGACTTGACCTCTCTGGGCTTTGCTGCCACCGTGGTGAGCACCCAACAGGAAGCCAGATGGAAAGTACTTCATGACTGGGACTCACTGGGCAAGACTGGGGATTGCCGAGATGGTGCCTCTTCTGTCCCAGTAGCCTTGCCCAGCGACCCCCACCCCTGGTTGTCTCCCCTTACCATCAGAGGCAGCGAGACCCGGCAGTGAGAGCACACGCGGTGTCTGTAATAACACACCTGGGTCCAAATCCTGGCTCTGTGCCGCATCAACCACATGACCTTCAGAGGTCACTTCACTTCTCCGGGTCTCAATTTCTCATCTCCAAAGGGTGCAGAGGAGCCCTCCTCGCTCCCCACCTGGGCTGTGTGAGGGCAAAGGAGAAACTGCCCAGCAGCCCCCTCTTCAGTCAACACTGTTTACTGAGCACCTACTATGTGTGGGTCACAGTGTTGGGGACATAATGGTGGGCAAAATAGAGTCAGTCTGTGCCCTGGGGGTGGAGAGACAATACATAAAAGAACACACAAAAAATTATGTAGTTCCTGGTCGTACGTCCTTGAGAAACAGGTGGTTATTGTTCACGCACTTACTCAATAGAAGAACTCACGCCCCTACTATGTGCTAGATAACTCAGGACCACAGGGCAATGTAGCAGTGAGCAGGGTGGACAGGTCCCCGTGCAGAGGAAGCTGGCACATTCCAAAAATTAACCATGACAACATATAGCAATAATAATTATTGTAATAACATTCTCAGGCAGGACGCCCCCCCCGGCCCCCATCCCTTCTGTCTTGGTTTCCTTCCTGATAGAATAACGTGTCTCTCCACTGGATCTGCCCCTTGGGGAGCTCCAAGGTACAGTGTGGGATTCCAGAACATTCCTAGGTCTAATCCTCAGTGAGGCTCATGGGCTCCTTTCGGTCTGACTTACGGGCACCCTGGCAGGCAGCTCATCCCTCTGGCCCAGGCCCAGGCCCCACGTGGGTTGGGAGGAGCTGAGCCTGTGACTCAGCCTGCTTGGCTTGTCAAGCGGAGAAGGGAGCAGGCAGCTGGCTAGGTTGTCAGCCATGGGGCTGTCATGAACCAGACGTGGGGCAGGTGCCCAGGGTACAGACTGGACTCTCAGGATGGCAAGGGAAGGGCTCCGAGCTCAGGTGATGGCATCCCGGCGCCTGGCAGTGTGTGTTACTCCTAAAGAGAATATTCTGGTACAAGGCAGTGAGAAATCATGGAGTGGACTGCTTTGTGAGTGAATGATCTCCCTGTCAAAGTGTTCCAGTGTTGTGTAAAGGGGACTCCAGAAATCGGGAGAGGGTTCTGGAAAAGCAAGTTGATTTCTGTGCCTAATTTTGGACATCACCTTCCCCTGGAAGCTTTTTCCGAGACCATCTCCCACCCAGGCAGGTGCTTCCTCTGAGCTCCCGCACCCCAGGCTTCCCCCTACCCTGGCACTTACCTCCTCGTGCTAAAATGGCCTGTTCACTTGTGTAATTAAGCCATAAGACCGAGCTCCAGCTTTTCTGTCTTGTCCACACTGAAACACACCCAGCGCCTGTCCTCTGTCTGGGCTCGCCAGCCGGCTGTCCCCAGTCTTCCGGGCCCGCTCTGTGCCTTCTTGCACACGGCAGGGACCGGCACCCAGCTCTAGAGCAGTGCCATCCAGTAGAAATACGCCGTGAGCCCCAGATCTAGCCATATGTTTTCTAGCAGCCACATTAAAAGGGTAAAAAGCAACAGGTTACTTTATAACCGATTATAAAGTATTTTTTTTGAGGGGCACCTGCGTGGGGCAGTCTGTTAAGCATCTGACTCGTAATTTCGGCTCAGGCCCCGAGTCGGGCTCCGTACTCAGAGGGGAGTCTGCTCAGGATTCTCTCCTTCTGCCTGTCCCATCCCCTCTCTAAAATAAATAAATAAACTCTTTACAAAAATAAAGTGCTTTCTTTAACCCAGTATGGTCAAAAATGATCAATCACATCGACGTGTAATCAATATAAAATTTTTTAATGAGATACTTTACATTCTTCCTGACTTTTTTGAACGCCTTAGACATCCGGTGGGTAATACCACTTTCATCTCAAATTAGACTTGCCGCATTTCAAGGTGTCCATGGCCACATCTGACCAATGGCTGCACTGGGCAGGCCTGGAAAGTCTTGTTGACTGTGAGAATGAGGATAAGAGGTAAAATATTCTCAGCTCAGTGGGTAAGGCGTCCCTGAGCTCACAGAGACTGTGGGTTGCCATGCTCTCTCTCTCTCTTTTTTTTTTTTTCCTTATTACGCTTCTCTTTTGCTTGGCCGGTGATTCCTTTATGTTCTTTCTGTCCTTGAAGATCCCAGTGCTGAGATGGAAATGAACCAGCTTTTTCAGAACTCTCTCCCGATTTCTGGAGTCCCCTTTACAACAACCCACTGGGACACTTTGACAGGGAGCTCACTTGCAAGGCAGTCCCCTCCTTGTTTTCTTACGGCTTCTTACTAGAATATTCTCTTTACTACTGACAATAGATCACCCAGCGGTTTGAACTCAGGGGACTGAGTGCCAATCCTGGCTTGGCCACGTAGTTGCATGACTCTGAGCCTCAGATTTTCAGATTTTACTTGATGAATTAAATTTTAAATTTAAATCGCTATGTGGTGGCTACTGGCCATCAAGTCAGGAAGAACAGCTTTCCAGTGTCGTGGGAGTATTGAGGGTAAAGCCCCTGGCAGAGAGCACAACTTCCTCTCTTGATGCCCCGTGGACCTGGCTACTGTGTCTGTAAAGATTGTGGAGGTCCCTCTTGAGTAATCACGCATCCTGATGGTGAGTGGAAGAAAATCACCCAAGGCTGGGAAAGAAGTATCTGAGGGAGTTAAGGATGCAGAAATGGCAAAAACCCCTCAACTCTCAGAGACCCTCCTCTCCCAGCATGTTGGGAGATGGCAAGTTCCTTCCAGCAAAAGCCTTGAGTATTAAAGGTCAACTGTAGATGAGACAATGAGAAGGTAAAGATGGACCAGGTAGCTCACAGACTTGGGGGAGGTGGAGACTGCAGGATTGCAATGGAGGTAAAGAGATGCATTGGAAATAGCATTGACCTTCATCTGGGTGGCTTATCATAAAATTGTTCACCATAGCCAGCAGGTATCTGGTTTACCACGTGCCTGGCTCTGTGGTAAGTGGTTTACATGTATCACCTCATTTAATGTTCACAATGACCCTGTGGCATAGAGACTACTATTATCTCCATGTTATGAATGGATGGTGAAATGGAGGCTCAGAGAGGTCAGGCAACTGACCCAAAGTTGCCCAGCTAGTGAGTGGACAGATCTGGGATTCCAGCATTAAGTCTGGCTGACTGTGAAGTCCTTGCTCTTTCTCCACAGTGTGTTACTGTTTTCCTGTCCAACCCTCTTTATATTTCAAAGTTCCAAAAACTTTGCATCAGTCTTGAAATTCATCCTATGAGGTCATGTCATATCCGCATTTGACAGCGATGAAAAAATTTGAACCGCCAATAGGCTCAACAACTTGCCTAATAAAATATTAGTTTAAGGGAATATTTAATGAAATTGCCTCAGAAATCATCTTGAACAATTTTCTTTTATATTTAAAAATAAACCCTTAGTCATATTCTGCTCTGTTCAGATCTTTCTAATTTACTTAGAAGGTAATTGTCTTCTTCTTTTTGGCTCTGGAGTTTTGCAGAGGAGAAATGACATTAAGACCTGACTTGGTATCATATGGATCTTGAGCAGAGTTCTGGGCTAGAGACCAGGTCACTCCTCAAGTTTGTTTGTTTTGCAAGTGGTGAAAACGATTCTAACTAAGCTTTGAAGAAAGAGGAAGAGGGAGAATTAATTAGAATATAGAGCATCTGGAGAATCCAAGGAATCAAGGAAAAGAAGAAACCATCTGCTGGGGCGGGGGGGGGGGTGTCAGTAAGAAGAAATTCTCAGACCTTCTTTGAGCAACACATTTAGCTCCTAATACTACATAGCCCCCAACCCCTGCCTGCAAATCCCAGGTCAGAATTCCAAATTCCCAGGGAAATAAATCTGATTGGCTCAGCATGGGTCATGTGTCCACCCCTCTGAACCAATCAGCTTTGGTGGGCAGGTGGACTCATGCAGGGCTGTCTTCCCAGGGGCTACTGGGGATGCATACACCTGCAGGGTGCAGAGAAGGTGAGCAGCCGGGCTGCTAGGGGCTGCTAGGAGAGCAAAAGAGGGACTCTGACATCTGGGAAAGAACCTTCCCAATCCCAATCTACTGTGGCTGGATGTCCTTTCACTGTCCCCTGATGAACAGACTTGTCTCCTCCTTCCCTAGAGAGTGCTGACCATTTTGTAATGCAGGAGTCAGCAAACAATTTCTGTAAAGGGCCAGATAGTAAATATTTTTGGCTTCACAGACCATACCTTGGGCATGGCTGTGTTCCAATAAAACATTATTTATGGGTGCTGACATTTGAATTCTATATAATTTCCATATGTCATGGAATATTCTCCCACTTTCCCCCAACCACTTAAAATATAAGAATCAGTCTGTGCAGAAATAAGTGGCAGGTCAGATGGGGCTTGGGGGCTGTAATTTGCCAAGTCCTGCTGTAATGAAAAACAGCACTAAGTCCTTTGATCTAAATGTTTATGTTGAGATAGAGAAATCAGCAATGGAGGCAAATATCATTTCAAGTAGGTTGCAAATGCAAACTTAAAAATCAGCCATAAAAGGACTTAATTTCATATTTAATACAGTAACTGCAAAGGACATCAGTGAGTGATACTGACCAATCTACCCCCCCCCCCCAGGTCAGTGTCCAGGGGACATCACTCAGCAGTGTTTCATATCTGCATCCTGGCCAAAGTGGTATCAGCAATGAGCAAATTCTGGTTTCCTGAAGATCTTCTGGCCATTGTTCCTTAAGTTCCTTAAGATCTGGGGCACCTGGGTGGCTCAGTGGGTTGGCCTCTGCTTTCGGCTCAGGTCATGATCTCGGGGTCCTGGGATTGAGCCCTGCATCGGACTCTCTGCTCAGCGGGGAGCCTGCTTCCCCCTTTATCTCTGCCTGCCTCTCTGCCTACTTACGATCTCTCTCTCTCTCTCTCTGTCAAATAAATGCATAAAATCTTTGAAAAATAAGAAAAAAAAAGTTCCTTAAGATCTGACTTTCCATTCTTTAAAAAGATCTCATTAGGATTGGAGAGTGTCACATAGAACCAAGAACCAGGATAGAGCCAGACTAGAACACAGCAGGCCTGCTGCCCACCCCCTCCCCACCAAGCCCGACCCTGCAGTCACACTGCTGGTATGGAATTAGACGTTAATTTAAAAAAAAAAAAAAGAGGAAGAAAAAATAAATCAAAATCCTAAGATATTTTTTTGGAGGTGTTGAAGCTCCATTCTTTCTGAATAAAAGTCAGAGGGAGGGGAGCCCTGTACTAGAGGGGACTTGGTTCCAGAGCCTCAAGCTCCAGCCCCTGTCACCCTGGCAGGAGTGGGGAGGGCATTTGCAGAGAGGCTGAGTCTGCAGCTTCGGCTGAGATCCCAGGTGGGTCGGGACTCCACAGTCGGTCTTTCTTGTACCAAACTGATCTCTTGGGTTTCTGGACTGGGGAGAGCTGCTGCAAACCCCAAAGACACATGGGTTTCATTGGCAATGGAAGAACAATAGCAAATATCAGCCTTTCTTAAATTAGGAGCTAGGCTCCCTGCTACTGTTTATTAAGGAAGCGTTCCCAGGGGAGATGGGGAGGGGAAGGGGCGAGGGAGGGGCTATTTCAGGGGAGGTCCCAGCCTCAGTGTGACACTGCGGGGTGGGAAGCCTGGAGTATAAGTTGCACCTCAAAGGTCATCCTCCTTCAAGGGTTCCGACTGGCTTCTACACCACCCGTCACCGCTAACGGCTGCCCTGGAAGGATGTGGAAGCTTCTCCAGCATCCCAAGGACAGTCTTCCCAAGAAGTCATAGGAGCAGCCTGAGAAGCAAAGGTACTCGGAGGTCAGAGAGGGGAACCCCTAACTGCAATTATTCAGGGCCAAGTTTCCTGAGTGGGAGAGCTGGGTTCAAAGCCCTGGTTTCCAACTCCAGAGCTTGGAACTTGAACACGAAGCTGGTGTGCCCCCCCCACCTCTTCCAAACACTTGTATATGGCTTGTATATGGACTCCTGCTGCATATGGACAGGGCTTTGGAGAAATGAGAAAAATACAAGTGTATTTGAATTTTATTCCTCAAATTATGGTCACCTTATTTTTTATTTTTTATATCTTTGTTAATAATAGCCTTTCTCTTATAAAACAATGGTGACAATAAGTTGCAGAAATCATATTTGTGTTTTGCTTTCTTCTTCTGATGTCTTGTAAAATAAAAATCTGAGACAATATACCAGTGTCCCTAAAGTTTTGTTTTGTTTTTTTTTTCTTTCTCATTTAATGGTCCAGGACATATGAACCGTCAGGGTCCAAGAATATACTTTGAATTTTTTCCATGGCTGAGACCAGTGTTTCTCAAAGCATTCCATGCAACAGGAATCCCCTAAGATACAAGGTTCTGGGACAGATAAGTTGGGAAATCTATATCCTCTAGCCCCCTCTGGGAGAGTTTATAAGGTACGTGAGCATATTAAAAGCTCTGACAAGTCCTGCAGCAAAGAAACGTACTTAACTTACTTTCACCCAGTGTCCTTTTGCTTTTTGATCACACTCATTTACCTGCCATGAACATATTTCAGGAAAATTCCATACACCGGCTAAAGCCACTGTTCCTGGGGCCCAAGACTGTGTTTTTCCTTGTTTGGCTCATTAGTGGCTGAGGTGGCATTTCACATGAGCGTAAACCCCCAGGAGAGCCTCCCAGTTATAAATGGTGCAGGGGAAACAATGACCCAATTGTCAGACACTGTAGTGATTTAGAGCCCTTGGAAGGGCAGAGACATTTACGACACGGCACAGAGCTGGATGCAGGCAAGTCCCAGCCTGCCTGCCTGCCGGCAGCCCCAGAACCCACGGCCCACTCCAGGAGCAATGATCCTGGGTTCTTCAGACAAGCCGTGACCTTCAGGCATGTCTTAGCAACACAAATGGCAGTAGTCAAATAAGGCTTGCAGGTATCCAGCTGCAACCAGAGGGAAGGGGTGGGTTGGGAGAGTGGGGGTGAGTGAGCGTGGGGACCAAGGGGTGTGGGCATGTGGGTGAGTCATGGGAAGTTGAGCGTTCTGAAAGTGGCTGATTGCCATTGTGTGTGTGTGTGTGTGTGTGTGTGTGTGTGTGTGTTCATGTGAACACACAGAGATCAGCTCTGGCAGGTAAAGCAGGTAAAGCGGGGGTTTGAGGGGGGTACACCCCTGCAAGCTGTAAGCCCAAGAGAAGAGGTTGTAAGCCAGGGACTAGGGCCTCCTCTTTGCCCAGCTCCACTCCTCCTGGAGCTTGAACCTCCTGCAAAGCCCATACCTTTGGGCGCTGCCTGGACCTCTCGGAGCATCTTGGAAGATGTAGGAAAGGCCCAGGAGGTATCCTTCCCCCAGGAGGGGGGGAAGCTATGGGACTCATGGGTCTGACCACTTCCCATCCACTGACTGGGACTCCGGATTCCCACCACTCATCAGGCCCAGCCCCAACGCCTCTTCCTGGCAATTGAGGCCCTCCACACAGTCCCCCATCCAAGTCCCAACACTGTTTCCCAGAACATCCCAAACTAAAATATGCCCCGCGGGCTTACCCTGCACTAAACACTAAGTATTTTGTGCCATGTCACTGAGTCATGAAGGAGACACTGTCGTGATGCCCACTTTAGAGATGAGCAGACGGGGTCTCCAAGGGACAAAGTGACTTCCCCAAGGTCACAGAGCTGCTAAGTGGTTTATAGTCCGGACTCGAATGCAAATCTAGGGCTTACCCCGCTGCCTAGGCATCAGGATGCTTCTGGCTCAGGCAGGCCTCTCTGAGACTCAAGTTTGCTACATCTGCATAAGGGGGACAATGAAGTATTTGCTTCAGAGGACCACGGCGACGGTTAAACGAGATGACAAGTGTAACTTGCTTAGCATCGTGTCTGGGAACAAGCTGTGGGAGATGGGAGATGAGGGTGTGCTCTGGAGGGTCTCAGTTGAAGCAAAGGTGAGGAGGAACCTAGGGGCCAGAAGGGTCTGCAAACCCTTGTCCCTGCTACCTGGACAACGGGGTGGCCTCCTCTGCGTCTTGCTTCTGGCTCCCAGGTACTTCCCCTGCAGCGTGTGCACGGAGGTTAATGAGCTGTTCAGTTCCGTTGACTTGCAAGGCCTCCCTCACTCACTTCAACACCTGCTGTGCCTGATTAATGGTGGCCCTGCGGCCACAGAGGACCACAAGCCAGAACCAGGACAATCAATTAGTTCCAGGCCCCAGGGAAGACTCTGGCCCCTTCTCTTCTGCTTGAAATAGGAGCAATAAAGATGGAAGGTTCTGGTCTCGTTCCACACCTCCTCCCCAAGTCAACGCTGTCCCAGGGCTAAATGTCAGATCTGGGCTTGAAATAAATAATGTCTATTGGTTGTTGATGCCAGGAACGGTGTGAAGTGTTTTACTTACCTGCTTTCAATTCTGAGCGCAGCTCTCTGAAGTAGAGCAAGTATTATCCCCATCTCACAAATGAACCAGGGCTCTGAAAGTCGCCATCCCTGTCCAGCCGGGTCACACAGCCCGCGTGAGTGCTACAGCCCAGGACTGAAGCCAAGACACCACACGAGACTCTGATTTTCTGGAGCCTCAGTTTCCCCATCTGTAAAAATGGGTCCCCTCATGCTCACCTCCCAATTTGACTGTGGTGAGTGGGAGGAAATGGCCCTCGAGAAGGTGGGTTGACAATGTTAGAGCCCGAGTCAGAGTTGTCCTCTGTTTCCTTCTGCTCTTGGACGAATGGAATATTCCCTGCCTCACTGGCTGGTTTTCCAGATCAGAAGAGGTCTCGTTTCATAGAAGTACTTTAGTGGGCTTTAGCCATCCAAGGTACCTGGGACCCGCTGTGCTGCGTGTGTCCTCAAGAGATCATGAGCTCTGGCTTCTTGCCTTGTGATGGGTCAATTACTCCATCCCCTGAACCCAGCTTCCTCATCTGTCAAATGGAATTGGGAGGTGGTGGGGAGGAGTGGGTTGGGCACAGAGCAGGTGGTTAATACGCAGAGCCATATTTGTGTGTGCCTATGTATATGTGTACATGTGCGTGCACGTACGTATGTGTGGGTGTATTAATCACCCCGTATTACCCCTAGGGAGAAAACTCACCTATGGCTGGCTGGCTGGGATACTTGGCCAGGCTACGATAACTTGCATTAGTTACCGTTCAGCAAGCCCTCACTTCCCTCCACTTCCTGGTCTGGGTGAAGTTTACGGCCCCATCCTGTTGAAAGTCTGGGTCAGGGGAGCCTGGGTGGCTCAGTCCGTTAAGCGTCTGACTCTTGATTTCAGCTCAGGTCTTGCTCTCAGGGTCGTGAGACCGAGCCCCATGTCGGGCTCTGCACTCAGCGCGGAGTCTGTTTGAGATGCTCCCTCTTCCTCTGCCTCTCCCTCTGCTCAACTGTGCCCGCTCCTCCCCTCTCTCTCTCAAATAAATAAACAAACAAGTAAAAAGAAGGTCTGTGTCCTATGACTCGATTCAGCCACTGGATTATAATGAACATAATTTGAGAAGAGGCTTTGAATGTATTTGCGCAGTTTGGCTTGGCGCTTCCAATCTGGTGATCAGCTAGAGGATGAGTGTGCCCCAGGAAGCTTCTCCTTCAGGGAGACATGTGAAACAGACTTGAAGTTGACCAGACACCTAAAGGGGAGACTTGGTTAAGCCAGCCAAAACCTACAAACACAGGAGCTCGAGAATAAACGCCAGTGGTTGTAAGCCATGGAGTTTTGGGAAAGTTTGTTATGCACTGTTATTGTGGCCAGAGCTGACTAATACGTTGGCCAGTGTCACATCTCAGGATTTCTTCCGTACGGCAAACAACAACAGAATTCACACTTATTTTGGCGGCAGTGTGATGCAGTAGTTCTCAAATTCTTTATTGGCATAAATAATTCAGACAATTGGATTCTCACTAAACATTGCACTAAACACAAGAAACAATAGTCTTGCCGGCTCAGAGGCTCACAACCTGTCCAACAGCCCAAGTTAGAAATACTTTTTTGAGAAGTGTAGAAAACTTTATAAAGGATTCTGTACACATATACACAGTGGACCCTCTATCCATCTGGCCTTCTTTTCCTGGATGGCATCTGAATCGACTGTTCTTTCCCAGCGACGAGACGTTGGCAATGAGTAAGAGAGAGACAGAGACTGAGACAGACCAAGATAAAAAGGGAGGAAAAGAAGTGGCCCCAAAAGGAAAACATGAAACCAACTTCTTACATTAACCCATTCTGCAACAGTCAGCACAAACACAGAGAAAACAATTTGGACCATTGGTCCATATCAGTCTGTACAAGAATTCATCTTTATATATATATAT
>NC_081564.1:13491641-13510308 GCF_022355385.1 Mustela nigripes
ATATATATATATATATATATATATATATATATATATATATATATATATATAATATATATGTATAATATTTATAGGTATATATACTTTTTGTATAGAAAAGGCAACAGCGTAATTTACATAGAGAGAAAGCCTTTTTACAATTGAGAATTTTCCTAAGTTCAATAACTTTGAGAGTAATCAACCGAATGAATCATGCGGTAAAGTTCATGGAGTGGGCCCCAGTGCAAGTTCAAAGCACAGGGAGAGAGAAACAAGCTCAGGGTGGGACCCGATGGCCCACGTTTGGGGCACTCACCACATGTGACCAGACTCATCCAGCCCCAGTGAATGCCCTTGGCCTCCATCTTGGGGCCTTGGAGAGGACTGATCTTGCCAGAGGCTCTCCAGTTTCCTAAGTTTGAGCCTCTCCCCTATGCATGATGACCCCACAGCAGCTGGAGGGTGTCTTTATGAGTCTTGGGTTGCCCGCCCCATGTCCACCAGAGCACCAGCCCCTAAGAAAATGGATCACACCCACCAACCACCTCCCCATTCCAATCCTCCATTTTTTTTCCTAGAATAATTTTCTGGAAGTGGAATTCCTGGGGATGTTTTGGTTGGGCCAGTGAGACGAGAAACCACATTTACTGAGCACCTACTGTGTGTCAGGTATTGTGCAATTCTATTAACATTCATTATTTCGTGTACTCCCTCCAATAACCTTGAGGGTTGGGGCATACTAAGTGCTAGTAGGCTGCATGAAGCCAAGGAAAATCCAAAGAACCCTTTGGGGGAACTGCTGGCACTGAGAAACTGATGGTGAGGTCATTATCCACAAGAGGGGGTGGCTTAAGAAATGCACGTTGAGTCAAGTTGAAGCAGGTAAACCTGATAAATTAAGCAACCACACGCACACCACGGGAGTCCTACAGTCAGCAAAGAAACTCTGTTTCCCATCTTTCAAACCCTGACATATATTTATAAGGATAGTGGGATACAATATCCCACCAAGAGGACACATCCCCACATTTTATGCTATATTACAGACCTGGCCTGTGGCCCACTCTGATCCCTGGGTCTTCTTCAACGACTCTGTAACAAACAGTGTTTTGCCCATTACACCTGTAACGGTTAGTTGGAAACCCCTAGAGTGGGGTCTTTCCATCAGTAAATTTCCATATTCACGCACATCCTCGACCTCAATGCTCCAGTGGCCTATGCCACAGAGTAACATAAACTCTCCAGGAAAGAGGCCACAGTGAGACAGCTTTCTGTTATGGCAAGACAGTGGTGTGGGCCTCAGAGAGATCAGAGACACAGGCCACAAGAGGAGGTAGGAAGGATTGTGAAGCAGAAGCAAAGACAGGGAAGAAAATGCTTTAGAGGGAAGGCTGATCGCCAACCTATCCATAGCAGAGATACCCGTGGTTTGAAGAACCCAGTGAAAGGTCCTAAGACACAGACAATGTGTGCAGACAGGCAGGGACACAGAGGGAGGCCCGCATGGCCAGAGAGGGCTCCAGAGAGAATCTGAGGCAGCCAAAGGACCACCTAACTCTAGCAAGCACGAAACCCTTCCGGGACATTATCTTCTCCAGGAACCCTAAGTCCAGTCGCCAGGACCAAAACACGGCAGGAGGTGGTGAGGTCTCTATGCGCCAACGGCACCTGTGTTTGGGGATGGGCTCTCTCAGGCCCTGATGCCATGCTTAGGGGAAAGCAGTTAAGAACAGAGCAAGTACCCAGCATCCAGCTTTCAACAAATCATGATGTTGCCTCTGCCCATGGGCTATTCCCTCTACGTGACACACTGTTCCCTACACCGCCCACTCCTCTCCTCAAATCTCAAGAGGAGGTGACGTCCCCTCCTCTGAGAAGGTTTCCTGGAAGGCCCTTGCTGGGTTGGGTGCTCCTCTGGGGTCTCAGGATCTCTCTCAGAACTTGTCTGCCCCCTCCTCTAGATTCCGGGGTTCCCTAAAGGCCGGTGCCACTCTCCTTCCCCAGTTTCCCAGGGGGCACAGGAGGCACTTAATAGATACTTGTTGAATGAGTTGACATGCAGTCTTGGGGACTAAAGGCATTAGGGTTGCTTGACGCTGGGGAGTGTGGCTGGGGACACAAGCCTTGGAAATATGGGGAAGATTGTTCTAGAAGCCTTCAGCAGCTCAAATGGTGGCACTTAAAATCCACGGACAGGCCAAAAAGTGGAGCATGTGGAACACGGCATGGCAGCAGTGCCTTGTGGAAGGTGGGGCTGATGCACGAAGCCACGGAGTCTGATGCATGGGGAACATGGGGCCCTCAGGTGACCCACAGCTCAGCAGTGGGGGTCCAACACGCTTGGGGGACCAGATGACTGTATTGGGGCTTCCGGCCACTCTGTACCAAGGCCTGGGGCCTTCTGAGGACTTATTTCTGACAGCAAGCTTGGGAAGCATGTGCGGGGGTGCTGGGAGAGGAATAATGGACAGCACTCCCTGGGGCAGGGAGCACAGGGACCCCAGGGAAGGGCTGCTTAAGAAGGGGGAGAAAGGAGCCAGAGAAGACATTGTGCATCTCCCAGTTGTGCTCAGGCCGAGCCTCAGGCAGCCCGCGTCGGCCGTGCCCTCCCTCAGCACCCGCTCCAGCCGGGCACTGCCCAGCTGGCCGCCCAGGACTTGCAGGCCGCTGCCCAACACTCCGTAGGAGGCTGGTTGGGAGGCCAGTGGGCTGGGGTGGGAACCTTGCTGTGGCTGGGCCAGTCCGTGAGGGTAGCCTGTGTCTACACTGTAGCTACATAGCAGTTACTTGAACTTACACAAGTTCATATGTACCCATTTTAGTATTATTATTAGCAACACAGATAGAAAAATAAACAAAGGAAAATGGCTACAATCTTGGATGACCAATGCATTGCATTAATTGTCCAAGACACACTGAAGCGGCCACTGCCCCCGAGTCGGGCAGAGCTGGGGTGGGGAGAGGTCAGCCCCCACCGAGGGAGCAGGACCCCCATCAACTCGGCATCCTTCTTGGAAGGTGCTTGGCTGAGTATCCCCAGCTTACCAAAACAGGTTTCCCAGCCCCAGTCCTTTTGCCGTGCCTGGCTGCCTTGCTGCCCAGTCCTGGGACCGCTGAGTCCGTGGGATCGGATTCTAGGGTTAGAGCCACAGGCCCTGCAGAGCTCGACCACACCCACTGCCCGCAGCCACACCCACATCAGCCACGTGGGACCGGATCCAACTGCCCCCTCTCATCCACACCATCCATTTTGCTGCTTATGCTCTGCCAGAGACACCTGTGTTAACTCCTCAACAGTAAAGTAGGGGATCGGAAGGAGGCTGGCATGTCTGGGGACTCTCCTTCCCTGGGGAAGAGAGGGGATTTCCCTGAGTGGCCCTGGAGAGCAGCACTAGGGTTGCCTGAGGCCAAGGTCAAGGAGAAGAGCCGCTTCCCAGAAGGACCATGGGAATGTGGACCAGGACGGAAGGAAGGGGAGGATGTGACCGAGATTCCCACCCACACCTTGTCTCGTCCGTGTAGATGGGGAATGGCCAGTCAATGCCCTCCCTCCCTAGGCCGCCTTCAAACCACTGAAGATGCCAAATATTCCATTTAAAGCCCATTTTGGTGCCGCTGACACTTGAGGATCTTCTTCCCCGAGGTTTCCCGTTTCCCTTTGTCTGATTTCCCCTTTTCTCTGCAAGGCTGCAGATGGCTGCAAGCTAGATCCGTACCCTAGTGACCTGGCCAGGAGACAGCACACTCAAGACCTCGTGCCTTGCCTCAAACCAGTGAAGATCAGATGATGACACGATATTCCTGAAACCCCCCAGTGCTCTGCCACTGCCCTCAGAAAATCTCCGACACCCTCGCCAGCCTGGATGCTCCCATCGGGCCCCCAGTGCCCAGCGTGGCTCATCCCCTGTCCACCCTGCTCGCCGGCGCTGGCCTCTGCCCTCCCCTGGGGTGTCTGTGTTTGCAACTGCTTCTGTCAAGAATGGTGGTTCTCAACAAGGTGGTGTCGCCCAGGGGACATGTGGCAATATCTGGAAACATCTTTGGTTGTCACAACTTGGGGGTAGCAGGAAAGGGAGGGTGCCATGGGCATCTAGTATGTGGAGGCCATCCTGCCACGCACAGGACATGCCCCCACCATGACAAACGGTCCCCAGTATCAACAGTGCCGCATTTGAAGGACCTTGGCCTAGAAGGATCGTCCCTTCCTCTTTCCCCTCCTTGAGAGCTCCACTCAAATGTCACCTCCTCAGAAAGATCTTTGCACCTGCTCCCTCCACAGCAGGCCCCCCCCACAATCTCCTGTTACCGGCCGACCGTTGGTTTTCCTTCCCTAAGCCTCCATGAGTTGTGATTCATATATTGCTGAGCGGTTCCTTGTCCAGCTCCCCCACCAGGCTCTAAGCTCAGAATGACTTTGTTTCCCTCATCACTGAATGCCCAGGGTCCAAGATGTAATAGATGCTCAATAAATGATCCATTGAATACACGGCCAATGACGAAATAAGCCCACCGCATTCCGAACCAACCCGGACGTCGGCATCTGCATGAGGACGCAAAGACCCCTCTCCCGCCTTCACCAGTCATCACTGTCCAGAAAGGCCTCTCTATTGTCTGCCTGTGTTTCTTCCCACTATCCTAGCCACAGGCTTTCCAAAATCCTCACTCTAGCTCTGGAAGTCAGGGTATTTTTAAACAGGAGGAACTAGCCAAGCTGGTGGTTTTTCTTTTCTTTTTTTTTCTTAAGTGGTGAAAAAGAAAAACTAAGATTTGTTTTTAATCATTAGACTTTCAGATCTAAGAAGGCACGATGCAAATAGCACGTTGGCATAAACAATTGCTCAATGGAGGGAGGGCGCCTTTCTTCTGAGCTAATTCAAGCTGAATACATGCAGCTATTTTTCGTCTCTACTATTGTGTGACTTTCTCCTCAGCTCATAGGCCAGCCGGGGCAGATGTTATCTGGCAGGAGGTGGTGGTGGTGGAGGATAAGGGGAGGAAGGAAGCAAAGAGGCAGCACCCGGAAAGCACACTCTCAGCCTCCAGCTGCTTATTAGAGGCATTTCAAGAGTTTAGGGGTAGAGCTGGTGGTCCACTAGGACCCCGGGGAATTCCACCTGGGTGAAAATTTGATTTTGAGCCTTCCTTGCAGGGAAGAAACCAAAAGCAACTGGAATCAGATTCCTTTTCCTCCTCCTCCCTCTGCAACATTCCTTAACTTCATAGATGTCCAGATCGAACCACAGAAACTTCTACAAAGAGCTCCAAGAACAGTCTTTTTCCACTCCCCTGCCTAGGACCACAACACACACACACATATTGTATTTCCTTAAGGTCCCCAGGCCTTCCAGCCCAGCTGTTACGTGGTTGGTGGCAGCATTCCGGCCCGAGGAGAAGACACTCCCTGGAAGATAAATGATGTCTCTCTCCAAGCAGGCAGATGCCCAAATAGAATCATACACTGGGTCTTAAGGACAGACTCTTTCTGCATTCTCCAAGTTTCTGGATTGAAAATAAACTTCTGCAAAGTCCTTACAGCTTGTCGCCAGCTAGAGCCAAGACTCCAAATGACTGGGCTTTTGGAAGTTTCCAAGGCCTTAGGACCAAACCCACCTCTGCCTCTGAGAAAGGACCTAACTTGGGAGAGTTTACCTTCCTCTCTGGGCCTGAGCTCCTTCTTCTCGGAAAGGAAAGCTGCCATGAGATCAGGGATGGTTACCCGTGTCCTCATCCAGTAGCAGCTCTGATGCCCTGAGGCTGCATCTGTGCTCCGCAGAAAGGCGCGCTGTGATTGATTAGTAATGTCTGCCAAGAGTACAGGACGGGGCAGTGGTGGCAGAAAGGGGGATTATTTGCCCTCGTTGGACTAGATCACTCATCTAGATCTTCTAGATATAGATCATTCTAGATAGTCATCCCAATAACCTAGCTGACCCCCCTAAGAGTATGACTTGTCTATTATTTCCACATTGGTCATCAAGCTGTTTTATGTTGGGACAGTTACCCCACACAGCAGATTTGACCCATCCATTGAAAGACAAGCAGCCATAGTTTTCTGCTTTGTGGCATCCTTGTGCATGGAACCACTGTCCACGTACATGGAACTGGGGTCTCCCATCAGCAGGCCTGGAAAGAGGACATGGAGTGGCAGGAGCAAGGTTTCCTGGGGCTCAGCATTTCTTAACAGTATGGAACGGAAAAGCAGGTGCGTCTGGTGGCCAGTGGTCATCCCCAGCCTCATCTCTCTGCCCAGATGCATCCATGATCTTCATTGACCTTCCAGGTTCACCATTCACAGTGCCAGCCTCCTGGGGAGGCCAATTCTGAGCAAGTTGTCTGTAAATACTGGTGATCAGCTGCTGTCTGTAAATACTGGTGATCAGCTGCTCTTTTCCGTGGGCTAGCACACTGGCCTTTGCCCTCTGTGCAAGGTATCAAGTCAGACTCACAGAGATTAATCATGTGGATTCAGAAATAAGCCTGGGAAAGCTTGGGAAGAGCAGCCTGCTGTCAACCTTTTAAAGATTTTAAAATCTTTACCACACAGTAGTGTGTTAAATGCTCTGATAAGTCCTACAACCAAGAAAAAAATTTTAATCTTATTTTGCCTAAGCATTTCCCATGTGTGTTTGTCCCAAGACCCTTCTAATAATGCAACATTTTTTCCATCTAGTCTGCTATGAAATTAAAGGTCTATGGAACATCTTGGTAAACTGCGCCTAACCTAGATCAGGCAAGCTCCAGGCAAAGCCCATTTCCTCCAGTTCGGTCCTCAACAGGACAGCAGCGATCTCAACCTCATGGAGAGGAATCCTTCGTATTCTTGGGAATAAGCGTTAAGGAAAGGGGTTGTGTGATCTCAGTGAACAGGAAGGAAGGAGCCCTTCCCAGCCCTGAGAGGGAGGAGCACTCACTGGTGAGTTTCCTGGGACAGGGGATCACAGTTAAATGTCTAGTCCAGTACAAGAGACACAGAGGGCTGGGCTGATGGTGCAGGCTGCCTGGAGCAGGGGAGCTGGAAGGACCCAGGGGCAGCTCTGCCAACCCAGACACACACTTCCTGGAAACCCGGGCCATTGCTGGCAGCCGGTCAGTCTGGGAACACAACAGAGAGCTTCCATGCAAACTCCTCCAGGGGTCCCCACCCTCTCCTGCACCCTCCTTCAATCACTTCCTGTTTTCTCTCCCTCTCTCCTGGTAACAAGCTACACATAACCACAGAAGCCGGTAACAGTAACCTCCTGGGGGACAGTGGCACACAGAAACCACTCAAACAGGGCTGGGTTCCTTGGAACCCACGAGGCCAAAGACTCATATTTAAAACGTTGGCTCTACCTCTTAACAGGCTGGCTTGCATTTGCCGCAGTTTCTTCATCTGCGAAATGCAATAACGGTACCTATTTCCCAGGACTGTTGGCCTGGTACATAGTAAGTGCTCAGTGAATAGAGGCTCTAAGGGATGGACGACTACTCTTGCCCTTCACACTTAGATGCCCTGGGACACCTGGCCAATGGGTCTCTTTATGAGTCACATCCATGGAACCTGGCCAATGCACGTTGCGGGGGGCGGGGGGTGGAATCCATAGCACAGAGCCTGGTTGTGGGAATCTCATTACTGCCCGGGCCCCACCTGTGGAGCCCTTCCGCCTTCCCTGCAAGGAGCAGCTTCTGACCCCCTAGACCAGTGCCTCACCCTCTCTCTGCATTCTGTAAGCATTTACTGAGCACCTACTATGTGCCAGGCCCCATATCAGGCAAGGACCTCCCCCCGACTCTGCCCCAACTGTTTAGAGAATGACGTAGCTGGTAGGACCTCAAGACAGGAACCTGTCACTTGTGCTGATCATCAGGGGCAGTGACTGGAGAGGAAGGTGGCCTACTTGGCGTGACTCAGAGAGAGTCGGGGAGAATGAGAACCTTCAAGACCCTGGTCGCCATGTTCCAAAGCCCACCCCACATTTGCTTCTCCTTGCCCTCAGAGGTCAGGACCAGTCCCATGCAGGGGCGTGCAGCTGATGGCAGGGGCAGGGGGCAGTTAGCGGAGGCTGGAGCCCAGGGCTGGCATCCACCCGAGCCTGCTCAAAACCTCACAGGCACGGCCGAAGAAGGACACGGCAGGCACACGGCTTGCCATGATCCGTTCCTCTGCCGCCGAGCCAGAACGTAAATAAAAGCAAGTGTCAGGCCACCAACCACTTCAGACCGGGCAGAAGCACTGGCTCAGCAGTCAAGTGCATGTCACGCAACAGACCCGCTGTCCACCCCCACCCATGGAGTTGACGTCCAGGACTCTCAGACCTAGGGAGGAAGGGATCCCATGTGGCAAAAGCAACATCAGTGTCCTGGTCCTCATGGCACAGGGGTTCTGGGATCTTTCTCCCCAGAGGTCTTCTGTGACCACAGTGACCAGTCAGGGTGTGAGAAAATGCTTCTTAGTGGGTGTTAGGGGTTGAATCATGTCCCTTCCACATACACACACACACAGAATAAATACGTTGAGGTCCTAAACCCCAATCCCTCAGAGTGTGACATTACTTGAAGGTAGGGTCATTGCAGGTGTCATTAGTTAAGGCGAGGTTAAGCTTGAGAAGGGTGGCAGCCTTACACGAAGAAGGCCATGTGAGTTTGGAATCAGAGGTGAGGAGATCCATCTGCAGCCAAAGACGACCAGCAAACCACCAGGAGCTAAGAAGAGGAGGCCAAGGAAGGACCCCTTGGCAGAGGTGTTGGGGATCAGGGTGCGGCCCTGCCGACACCTTGATTTTAGGGTTCCAGCCTCCAGAACAAGACCAGTCCTTGGAGGAAGGGGATCAGGAAAGGCTGGCAGGGCATGGGGACGGGGAGGGCCAATCTGGGGACTCAAGGTTGAGCACAATGTGGGAACAAAAGCCAGGAATAAGAGTGTCGCCCGGAAAGTCCCTATAGTCACAGTCTCAGGAACACCAAGGGTCTTCATGGAATTGGAATGGGATGGAATTGTGGCCCCCTGCCGCAATGCACACCTCCCCCTACCCCCCACCCCGATCCCTAGGTCAAAGTCCCAACTGCCAAAGTGATTGTATCTGGAGATAGGGTCTTTGAAGAGGTAACTAAGATGAAATTAGGTCCTAAGGATGGGGTCCCATCCAATCTGACTAGAGAAACAGACCCCAGGGTTGTGCGGGCTCAGAGAAAAGGCCACGTGAGCACACAGCGAGAGGCAGGATGACTGAAAGCCGAGGAAGAAGGTCTTAGGAGAAACCGGTCCTGCCCCCAGAACTGTGAACCATCCTGCCATGGAAATCCCCCTACCTAAGGTGTCTTGTTATATGCCAGCCTGGACGTAATAGGGTCTGAAATAGAACCACTCCTTCCATCCTCCAAAGCCCGAATTCCCTCTACATCACGTACACCAACCAGTCCTCACGTCTGCCCAGCCCTCTCCAAGGACAGGGAGCTTCCCACCTCCCCAAGCAGCCCATCTCGCATCGAGGGTCAAGCTGCTAGAAAGTTCTTTCCCCACTGGAATGAGTTCTCTGCCCCCCTAACTCCCAGTCTGGCTCATGTTCCTCCCTTGGGAGCCCTATGCAAGTTGGCTTCTTTTTCAGTAAGCCAGTCCCCTAGATCAGAGGTTGGCAAGTGTCTCTTGTAAAGGGCAAGGTTATAAATATTTCCAGCTTTATGGGCCACGCTGCCTCTCTCATAACTAGTCAGCTGTGGCAGCACAGCCCGCAAAACCCATGGTTCGTCTGCAAACGAATGGCGATGGCCACGTGCCAATAGGATTTCATTTATTGACATCTGAATTCTATAGAGTTTTCATGTCTTATGAAATCTTCTGGTTTTTTCCCCCAATTAGAGAATGTAAAAACTTCTTGGGGGCGGGGTGGTTGCATATGGCCCCAGGCCATACTTTGTTGACCTCAGGTCTAGATTTCACAAGACGGGGATTGGGCCTGGGCCAAGTGTATACCATTTCCTTGGTGTTTCCTTAGATGATCGGCCACTGGCAATGCGGGGGTAGAGGTGGGGGACAAAAATGGTGGGAAGAAATGAAGCCTGGTTTGGTGGGGTGGGAAAGGGGCAGGACCAGGGATCCTGGATACAAAAGTCTAGTTGTCAGAGACCAATCCAGGGCTCCTATGGACCAAAGAACTGAAAGAGGAGGGCTCTGTGGCAAGATGGGGTTTTTCCCTTTGACCAGCAAAAGGAAAACCCGGATGAAACACCATTAGGTAAAGACTTTGAGTCTCCAGCTTCATGCTTGGGGATAACCCCACATATGACCAAGGGGTGCTGGAAAGGTGGGGGCCGTGGTAGGAAATGCATGTGGTCTGAGAAATGGTAGCATTCAGGGTGCAAATCCATGTGCCCTTCGGAGATGGTAAGTTCAAGGCTTCCCAGGCATCTTCACTCTGGGGACTGGTGCCCTTGGGAAGCCTGTGTAGGTAAGGGTTTGCTCAAAGCAGGGCCCAGAGTTAAACAGCTCGCTGTCGGCCACAGGGCACAAGTGCACACACACACACACACAGTCTTTGTTGTGCGAATTCTATAGAATGAATCACAGGCAAGGCTGGCAAGTACTATGTAAACACACACACACACACACACACACACACACACACACCCCTCCCGTTTGTTTTTCCTTTTTCCTCGCAGAAGATGAATGAATGTGACCTCCTCCCAGTACTTGACTCATGAATAAGACTGAGGTCAGGGGGGAAAGCAGAGGTTTGGTTCTTCCTGAATTGCAAGGTCTGCAAATGAAAACTACCTTCTAAACAATTCAGGGTGGCGACGCCAGGAGGAGGGTGGCAGGAAGGGGCTTTGGACGTCTGGATGCTATGGAGACCGACGAAGGTGAGGGCAAGGGAAGGACGCAGGTGAAGGTAGAGAAGTCAAGAGCAGGTGGTGTGGGGCCAAGGACAGATGCAAGGAACCCTGTTTTGCAAAGCAGAGACGCTCCTAGGGAGCAGGGAAGGCGGGGGTATCCCCCTGGATCCCTCAGACCTTGTCCTTAATCTTAAGCTGGTACTCACGAAACAGAAAAATCAGCCTTTGGTGACTCTCCTCCACGGTCCCCCGCATTGCAGGTCTTGCCAAAGGCTCTGGGTGGCCATCTGAGTGAATTCTGGAAATGACAGCGGCAGGAAGGAGCAGTCCTGGCGAGCCTTCCACCAGCAGGGTCGCCGTGTCCCGCCAGCTCCTTCCCTTCCTGACTTCCTTGCCTGCACTCAGGTCCCCAACGACGACTGGGGTCCACAGACCCCAGAAGTCCTGGTTGGATTAGAGGAACCAGGACTGGATTCCAGGTCTCTGGGGAGCTGGTGGGCAGAGCCAAAGCAGGCCCAACCCCATGTTCAGGGTCGGCCCTTCAGGTGGCTTGCTGGGATTCGTGTGGGTGTGTGTAAGATGGCCCGAGATACACAAGTGTTGAGCCACAAACCATAGTCATGGAAGTCCCCAGAAGAGGAACATCCACTTAGAATAGCCCACAGGGGTGTCCTTAGTCTCTGGTCCTGTGCAGGTGGGAGCCCATGCGGGAAGGCCCTCTGGGAGGCTCAGGCATACCCCTTGGCCAGAGGTTCCAGAAGCATGACCATCTCATTATTTTTTCCAGTTTGGAAGCAGGCTTGGCCCCCACAGCATGAATCAGTCTGGGATCACCCAAAGTGGGGAAGACCCCCACACACCCCTTACATCAGGTGGGGTGCTGAGTCTGAGCTCGGGTAGGATTTTTGAAGTCTTAGGTCCCCTCTCTGGCAGGGGGATGTCGGGATAAGGTTGAGACCAGAAGAAAACCAAGCCTGAGCAGTGCCTAGGGAGGACAGTGAGGCTGTGGGCTTACCCTGGGTGTCCTGTCTGCCGCCCAGCTGCCTGGCTACCACCCTGCTAGGGGACAGGCCTCCTTTCGCTGCCAGGTCAGACAGGCTTTGTGATCAGAAGACATCCCCTCCTAAGGGCTGGGACCTAAGAACAAAAGACAAGAGGCTCGCCATGTTATTCTGCCTGACTGACCTGCTTCCTGGATCCTTCCTGCATAACCCTTGGTCCCAAGGTGGCTGGGAAAATCCACCAGCTCAGGAGGGAGTGAGAGGGAGGGATGGAAGGCATGAGCACTGAGCAAGCGCAGACAGACCTCTCATGGGGAAGCCGCTCTGGGACTTGGCACCAGGTAGGAGCTAAGAACACAGACCCTCTTACAGTCTCCCTGCTTGCCTCCCCAAGAGGACTTACTAAGGTGAAAGCATGGGGGATCCTTTGCGAATTTAACCCAACACACGTCGATCAGGGACCCACGTCCGTCGCTGTGGTGGACAAACTTAGCTGGTGTCGATGCCAGAGCAGGAGGGGAGAGAAGGAATGTTCTAGAACTTCCTCCCCAGACCCCCCAGTTCTCAGGCCCCAGACTTCAGGGCGTGTCAAGGATAAAGGTGAGCTGCAAGGCGCCCCCTGAAGTCATCTTGGCCAGGAAGCCATTGTGCTTTTCAAACGGCAGGGGAGCGCAGGGGCAGTGAGACGACAAGGGACGGCGCTCTCACAGAACAGGAGAAGGCGGCAGAAATGGGGACCCATGCCCCAGAGAGGCCCAGAACTCAAAGACATGCAAGACTGTTTTGTGCACTTCGGAGCTATGTGCAAAGGAGCCACAGATCATGACAGGCTTGGGTGAGAGCCTCTGAGAACAGATGTTTACAAAGGAACAACTGAGCTCCCCGGCCCAGGTCTTGGCCCCGTGGCCTCCACGAGGTGGGTGCTCAGCCCCAGACCCCACCCCATCTTTCCAGACAGTGCAGCTGGAACCCACAACCCAGGGACTGAGTCAGCCAAGGGGCGCTCCAGGGCTGTGGCAGCAGAGTGCTCCTGCTTGTCGCCGGGGATCGAGAGCAAAACGGTGTCGCGCACGGAGACACACATGTACACACAGACCGGTCCTGCGAGCCTGCCCACGCGGGCCTCTTGCTCTCGTCTCCATGGCCTAGGGGCTCTACCGACAGCCTCCAGTTTTCTTCTCGACGCGGTCTCTGGGCCTCACGCATCAATCTCGCTTCTCCCTGGCTGGTCCTGGTAAGTCCTAGCTCAGGGGTCCCGAACCCTGCCCGGGCAAAAGGGCACAGGTCTGGGGAGTGGGGAAGCTGCCGAACTTGGCCGTGCAGTGCTCCCAGGCCGGCCGGGGTCGGTACCCTCTGATGGTGAGCCTCTGGCCTCCTGAGCTGGCAGAGGGCAGAGCAGGGAAGGAGAGGTGGCTCGGGGGCTGAGGCAGCTGAGTGCTGTCCCTTTGTCCAATGGTCACAGCCTGGAGTGGGGAGAGAAGAGAAGGGCACGAGGTCACTGGATACAGCAATGCCATCTTTGGTGAATGAGCACCCTCTTGGTGGGCTAGGAGGCTTGAGATGAGCTCTTTCTGTCTACAAGAAATGGTGGAAGGAATACCCCTTTATACCTAGGTCCTACTATGTACCAGGTTCATGGACCTAATCTCATTTGAACCTGAGAATAACCTGCAAGATAGGCACCTTATACCCATTTCACAGAGGGGTATAAGATGGAGGCACAGAGAGGTTAGGTGTTTTGCCCAAGGGTGCACAGCCAGGAAGCAGCAGGGTCAGTATTGGAACCTAGAACTCTTCCCACTCGGAAGGGCTCCTTAAGGGCTGGAAATACAGGAAGAAGAGGTGAGACCAGGAACCACCCCATACACTCCTGCTAGGAGCGAGGCTTTGCTGACCACTGTTGAACCAAGGATCTGGGCAATCGTGTCATATGTCAGTGCCCACTCTCCCAGCAAGGTTCTGGAAAGAATCCTGAAGGGACACAGGTAATCTCTGTGTAGAAGGAGCAGGGTAGAGGTATCAAGATGATGGATTTGGGGTCCAGACCAACCTGGGTTCCAAAGCCTCCTCTCCTCATTAGCTGTGTGACCTCTTGGAAGGTACTTAGCCTCTCTGTGCTTTGGTTTTCTTCTAAGGAAAAACATAATTGTGCCTCCCTCCTAGGGGGAGCTTCGAGGAGTCAGCAAGGCAATGCAGATAGAATGCTTGACCTAGTGTCTGTCACATATGTTTGGTAAGTGGCACCCAGAGGATGGAGAGCATGCTGATGGTCATGGGGAAGATCTGGACCAATGGCATGCAATAGACATACAGCGCTATTGAAAAAAATCGGAAGCAGGGACTCCAACAGACACTTGTATGGCACTGTTACGGCAGCCTTATTCCCAGCAGTGAGAATGCAAACAACCAGCGTATCCACCAACAGATGGAAGGACAAGCCAAACACAGTACATATGTACAACGGATTAGTGCTCAGCCGTGGCAAGGAGTAACGTTCTAATATGCGTCATACCGTGGATGAACCTTGAAGACAGTCTACGTGAAGACCCCAGACACAAAAGAACAAATATCGTAGGACTCCACGTGTATGAAATGCATAGAATGCGCCAGTTCACAGGGACAGGAGATGGGGGAGAGGTTACTGGGGGCTGGAGGGAGGAGGGACTGGGAGTTATGGTTCAGTGGGTCCCCTGTGTTCCGAGGGGATGAAGGCTTTGAAAATGGTGGTCGTGGTGGCACAGCACTGGGATGTGATCTGTGCCACTGAACTGCACCCTGAAAAGTGGCTAAGATGGCAAATTGTATGTGATATATATTCCAATACTTTTTTTCTTTTTTGAGTAGGCTCCATGCCCAGTGTGGAGCCCAACACGGGGCTTGAACTCGTGACCTACACGGAGATCAAGAGTCGGATGCTCAGCCGACTGAGCCACCCAGGTATCCCTCTACCATCATTTGTAAAAACAATGTCATATACCCATGCCCTCGGAGTTGTGTATTTTAAGTAGGAGGATTATATGATGTGTAAGCTATATCGCAACAAAGTTGTTTTTTTAAAACAAAGAAATGCCATGCAAGTCATGGAAGTCATAAATTTTCTATTCATATTTTAAAAGGTTAAAAAAAGGGCGAATTTAATAGTGTATTCTATTTAACCCAATGTAACCCAAACACTGGAATTTCAAAGTATCACCAGTCCTATCTGTGTAATGGGACAAATTACTGAATGTCCTTTTTTTTTTTTTAATCCTAAGTCTTCAAAATTTCCTGTGGATTTTACATTCACAGGACATCCCATCTCACTATATTTTGAGTGTTCGAGAGCCACATGTTGGGAGTGGCCACTCTCGGTCAGCGCAGGTCTGGACCCTCGCACCTCAGAGGGTGGTCCATGGACCAGCAACACCAGCATCACCTTGAAGCCAAATCTCGGGCCCCTCCCCAGACCTACAGAATGGGAATCTGCAATTCCCCTGCAGGTTTGGAATGCACAGGAAACTTCAAGATGCCTTGCTCTGAAATGCAGGCTTGTCCCAATCTTCTCTCCAGTTCACCATGTGGCAAGGTGTACAGGGATTCTGGAAAACCCAGCTCCTCAAGTGTGACCCACTGGAGAGGGAAACCCAAGGCCCCAGACGTAAGTTTGGAGTTAGCTGCTCACGTCCTTGCAACATGCTGGCTACTGTGGAGACCTCCTGGTTGGCCCCTCCATGGATTCCCAAGACCTAGATAGGATCTACTTTAGCCAAGCCCTCGGCTAATCCCCTGATGACACAGCAGGCTTCTGGAAGGACTCCAGCATTGACCGCACCACTGGAGTGACCATCTCCAAGCCAGATGAGTGCGATCGAGAGAGCCATGGGGTCTGATGTTGTGGGAAGAGAACATTTCAGATTAGGAAGTTGGAGCGTGACCTGTGTTCCCAGCTTTGTCAACACCCCATGTAGATGTGGTTGAGTTCCTGAATGTCTCTGGGCCATAGTTTCTCCAAATGGAGGAGGTTGGATCAATCTGGAAGGTGTAATGAAGGCATCCCATGCATTGATTCTGAGTAACTGGTGGTGGCTAGCAGGTGGGGTGAGTGATGGTGGATGTGCTGTGATTGATTCGCCATGCCTGCCACAGGTGCAGGAATAGAGCACAGATGCCACACATATCTGCATCCATCCTAGGTAATCCCTCTCCGAATACAAAAAGACACTATAAATTGAAGCCTAAAAGGAACAGAAGTCATCTTTGTTTCTCGGTATCAAAGTAGAAAAGTCCTGGGGATTACAAACCCCCATGTGGAGGCCTGGCTTCCCTCCAAGGGCTTTGCCTTGACATGACCTCCTCCGAGGGGCATTCCCTGACCCCTCCCTTCCACCCAAAGCCCCCAGTCATCCCTATTGCAATTTTGTCTTCTTGTCTTCTCAACACAACTCTATCTGAAATGATAACCCTTTTAAAACACATCTACCTGCCTATTATACCTGCTCTAGAAGGTCAGGGAGCTGACTGACTTGCCCTTGGATTTGCACTCTGAGAACCAGGCCTGACACAAAGCAGGTATTCAACACACACAGACAGAGTAGAGAACGGAATGAGTAGGGGCGCCTGGGTGGCTCAGTGGGTTAAAGCCTCTGCCTTCGGCTCCGGTAAAGATCCCAGGGTCCTGGGATCGAGCCCCACATCGGGCTCTCTGCTCAGCGGGGAGCCTGCTGTCCCCTCTCTCTGCCTACTTATGATCTCTATCTGTCAAATAAATAAATAAAATCTTAAAAAAAAAAAAAAGGAAGCGAATGAGTAGAAAATTTCACTGACCCTAATATCCCATCCTGCCAGACAACAGGGTCTCTGTTCCTGTCTCAGTTCCCTGTTTCTCAGCCCAACTGTTTGCAAAAAAATGGAAAACAAGGCCCCCAGCTCTCCCTCCAACCAGAGAGCTTTAAGCCCCTCTATTCAGTTGACTTCTGCTCTCTCCTCCCTGATGCCCGAGAAAGCAGAGGCCATCCGGGTGATGGCCCAAATGACACTGGTGTTTGTTACACTGGGCACTCTTGGGACCCCATCTGGGCTCTGACACTCACTGGCCAACTTGCCTGCACTAGGTTAGCTGGGGAGAGTCCTTGCCTGTCAGAGCCTCCCTCTCTCTGTTCTCACATTCAAGCCATTCCCAGTCCTGGAAGGCCAGCAGGACGCGGCTGACCCTCCCTGCCGGCAGACAAAGGCTGCTCAAGTATACGGAACACCTGCTGTGGGGGGACACTGTACCAGCTGCCCCAGCTCCCGGGCTATGGTCATCCTCACCACACTCCTGCTAGAGCCGTCTGCCACCCTCATTCTTTAGAGGCTGCCACTGCTGCTCAGAGAGGCCAAGTAACACGCCCAAGGCCACACAGCTATCAAGTGACAGAGTGGAGATTTCCAATCCTTATCTGCCTGATCAGGGAGGTCTGTGCTCTTTCCAAGTGTCTAGGGAGAGGCTGGGCCGCTGGGGCCTGTCCTCCAGGCTCAGCAAGGTCAAATGGTGGGGTGAGGGGTAGCCTAGGGCCTCTCAGGTGAGATGCTGACAACTGCTCTGGTGTGCCATGTCACTCTGTGTGTGTGTGTGTGTGTGTGTGTGTGTGTGTGTGTACACCTGAGTCTGCCTCCAGGTGTGGGCTTTGAGCACAGGGCTGTGTATTCCTAGAATGTTCTTGTGCAGTGTGTGTGTGTCCCTAAGTGCTCCTGTATGCATATGTGGATACAGGTGTGTTTTTAGCTTAAGTTTCTGTGGTGTGTGTGTGTGTGTGTGTGTGTGCGCATGCGTGCGCCTGGCTGTGTGTGTGAGTGTGCACAACCATCTGTGCCTGGAACAGCAGGGCTGCGGGAGCAGGTACCTCTTGGAAGCCTCATCCGAGCCAGTCTTGCTCTCACCTTCTGGAGAAACCACTAAGGCTGGGCCTGGAAGGGAGGCCCCCAGAGAGAGGCCCCATGAATTACCTCATTGAGAACCACTGATCTCCGTCTAAGAACGAGGCGGGGGAGGGCTCCAAGGAGGAAGCCTGAGAGACACTTAGGGCCAGGAGAAGCTGAGAATCTTCCCTGCCCTTGTCTTCGTGCAACAGAGAGTTCTGGAAGCTGTGAGATGCCATGGTGGGGAGAGCTTGCTGGCCCCAGGGGGACATTTCCTGAAAGCCAGGCCTCCTGGAGGAATCCACTGTGTAGCAGACATATGGGGCTTGCTGGGTTCAGGCCATCACCTCGCACCTGATGATCAAACTCCCTGGGCCATCAGCCTTCATCAGGAAGAGATGGGCAAGGAGGTAGCCATGGTAGCAACAGGGACCAAGGCCCTGGATGGCAGACCCTAGACTCCCCTGAACAGGAACCCGGTAAGAAGGCTGGCAGCCGGGAGAGGAAGGTGGGTGTGTGGAAAGGAGATGGCTGGCACAGGTATGGGGGAGGGGAGCAAAAAGGCAGCAAAGGCCAGAGGACAAAGGCAGTGAGGAGAGATATGAAAGGAGAACACCTACTCTGCAGACTTCCAGAAATGTCCGGGGTGAGACAGGCGGCGGTTTCGCTTTGGCAGTTTCTCCAGCATGTCCATGAGCTTAGTGAAGGTAGGTCTTTCTTCTTGTTCAAAGGCCCAGCAAAAGAGAAGAATGTCCTAAAAGAAGACAACATGTGGTGATTTAGTGTAAATAGTGATGTCTTGATACCCTTTGGCATCTCATTGGGTCTATTTTTCTACCCATTTGTTCCACTTGCATATATCCCCATCATCCATCCACCCCCCAATTCATCCATTCCTCCATCCATCCATCCACCTACCCATCCACCCATCCATCCACCCACCCATCCATCCACGCATCCAGCCATCCATCCACCCATCCATCCACCCATCCATCCATCCA
>NC_081564.1:13510408-13779187 GCF_022355385.1 Mustela nigripes
CCCATCCGTCCATCCACCCATTCATCCATCCACCCATCCCTCCACCCATCCATTTATCCATCCACCCATCCACCATCCATCTATCCACCCTACCCATCCATCCATCCCAATTCATGCATTCACCCTCATCTATCTATCTATCTATCTATCTATCATCATCTTTCTGTCTTTCCTTCCACCCACCCATCCATCCATCCATCCCCTCATCCAACACATGAGCCCATAGAGCAAACTAAGTAGGTCCTGTTCTAGAAGGTCTAGGATACACTGAGATCAGTAATGCTCCCCAAGGAGTTTCTTGGCCATTTTTTTTCCTCAAAGGGAGGGAGAAAAGTGTATCCTGAGGTCTCTATCCATATCCCAAAACCATAAGTGCTCTTCAAAGTTAAAGCGTTGGAGGTTACTTTTTTTTTTTAAGATTTTATTTATTTATTTAACAGAGATCACAAGTAGGCAGAGAGGCAGGCAGAGAGAGAGGGAGAATCAGGCTCCCTGCTGAGCCGAGAGCCCAATGTGGGGCTCGATCCCAGGACCCTGAGTCATGACCTGAGCTGAGGGCAGAGACTTAACCCACTGAACCACCCAGGTGCCCCTGGAGGTTACTTTTAATAATCACCTCATCCGAGATAGGAAAGCCTATATATAGGTAATCCTTAAAAACATACCAGGTAATTACTCCTTCCCTGATTTATGTGTCTTCTGATCAAAAGACAGCACTCTTCCTGCTGTGTTTTAGAGGGTGATTATTAATTTATACTCAGGCTTCTCTGTTTGTGTGTATCTTATTCTGAGATGGATCATGACTTAAAAATTTTTATGTAGAAGCAAATAAATTAAAATCATAGCATGGGTAATATTTTAATGAATATCTTTTAAAAGTAACAGAAAAGGAGGAATTCACTTTTTCTACTTGATGTAGCAATTCATTGCTAGAAATAGTCTGGACAAGTGCTACCGCACCCTTGAGGCGGGAGCCTGAATTGCAGGCATAGTTCAGAAACCTCCCTTCCTAAGCTCCAAATCACGTGATCTGAAAAGGCTGTGGACTGGCTTTTGTGCCACCCTTTGGGGAAGCATTCGTTACCTTAACACATGGGAAAAAAGTTGCTCTGAACTGTGTCTACCTCTCTCCTTGACCCCCAGAGCACTGTCCCGGGACTTACCGAGATTTCTTTTCCCATGCCAATCTGGCTGAGGTTGGGTTTCATGCCTGTGCCCATTTGCCAGATTATTGCCTCTGCTGGTTGAGTCTTGAAAGGCCACTCCCTGGCGTGGAGTTCATACCATATTGTGCTGTTGGCAGATATAAAAGAGGTCGTTGATGTGGTATGTCACTCACGACCCTATGTCCCCTCACCAACACACATCTACCCAGCCCTCCTGCTGGCTCAACCCCTCCACTTTCTAGTCTCTTCCTCACGGGACTGTTGTTTTGCTAGCCAGGACACACCTAAAGCTTTCTTGATGTCTTTGAAGTCATGCTTGTCCAAGGATACCTTCCCTGGTATCCTTGAACACCTTGAACCTACCCCTAAATTAAAATGAGTCAAAACCTAGAACCCAAAAGTGTAACAGAATGTGGTTAGGATTTCTGACCCCCACACTTGTAATTCTAGGAAACCACTGTAAGGAAATACTTCAGAGATACAAAAAAATCACTTCCAAGGATATTCTGTACAGCATTATATATAATATAAAAACAAGGAGAAATGACACAACTGTTCATTGAAAAGAATAGGTTGCATGTATTATGGCAAATCCAGAAAAAATGGAATATGATATTATTATTAAAACACTTCAATGAAATTTTGCCGACATGAAAAAATGTTTACTATCTAATTTTAAATGAATAAAGCAGGATAGGAGACTGTATATAAGGTAGTACCTATTCTTTTTTTTTTTTTTTAAGAGTTTATTTATTTATTTGACAGTGAGAGAGACAGAGAGATCATAAGTAGGCAGAGAGAGAGGGGGAAGCAGGCTCCCCGCCAAGTAGAAAACCCAATACAGGGCTCGATCCCAGGACCCTGAAATCATGACCTGGGCTGAAGGCAGAGGCTTAATCTACTGAGCCACCCAGGTGCCCCAGTAATACCTACTCTTAAAAAATTATATATGTATCAGCAGAAGAATAAAGAGAAACTGCAAAATGTTAATTAATAATGGCTAATTCTGGGTCATAGCATATGATTTTTTTAAAAAATAATTTTGTTTTCTAAATATATGGCATCCCGTGGAATAGTGGGGGAAAATGCTGGGGGATAAGGGTGGCAGTGATGGCCTTGGTGGGGTGCCATGGGGTGCTCACAGGATGCTGCGAATTGCTGAGCTGTACGAAGGGACTAGGTCTCCGCTCACCGGGAACAAAATTCCCCAACTCAGGAAATATCTGAAACGAGCCTTAGGGAATGATCTTTCCTCTAATCTAAATTAATTTATGCAAATTTGCTTTAGATGAGGACTGTTGTCATCGTAATAATCAGTAACACTGAGTTGTTGTTTTTTTTTTTAAGGTTTTATTTATTTATTTGACACAGAGAGATTACAAGTAGGCAGAGAGGCAGGCAGAGAGAGAGAGGAGGAAGCAGGCTCCCTGCCGAGCAGAGAGCCAGATGCGGAACTCGATCCCAGGACCCTGAGATCATGACCTGAGCCGAAGGCAGCGGCTTAACCCACTGAGCCACCCAGGCGCCTCAGTAACACTGAGTTTTGACTCCCGCTAGACCCTATTCTAAGCCCTTTGCATTTATTATGATTACAGCTGCAGTGTTGCCCCCCTGCCCCGAAGGGGAGGTGTGAGAAGCATGCTTTCGTATTTTAGTGATTTGACATCTGGGGGTCTCCCTGACCCCTGGAGGGACTGCCCTTCTCCCCAGGGGCCAGCTCATTCCTCGAGATGGTAAATGACTCTCTTGCGAGTGCATCTTTCATATGCAAACTAACCAATCCAAAGCCCCACCCCCACCTCCATCAGGCTTTCACTGGGGCCCAAATTCTCTACCCTGGATACCCCACACCCTGGAGTCCACTGCATTAGGCAAACCGGCCCATCTTAGCCTGCTTACCCTGTCTCACCGGTTCCTCCCTGAGGAAACCACACTGAAATCTCCTGCTCGCATTTTCCTCTTGCTCCCTCTGCCTTCTGACCCTGGTGCTTTCCCTGTGTGGTATAATGTGCTACCCCCCCCCCCCCCCCCCCCCCCCCCCCCCCCCTGCCTCCCCCCTTTCGTCATATGATCTCCCCCCCCCCCCCCCCCCCCCCCCGCTTTTGGAAATCATGAACAACAAACCATCTTTCTAATGATCCTTGCTTCCTACTTGATTGCCCTCATCAGACCCGAATCAAAGTAAGACCTACATTTTCAAACAGGAGGCACGATCATCATCCCCATTTTTCAGAAGAGGAAAACTGAGGCTCTGGAAGCTTCTGTATCTAACCCAGGGCCACACCGCTGATAAGAGGTGCAGGCGAAGCTGAATCCATTTGATCTGACGACAGAATTGCAACCCTGGCCATTACGCTACGAGGAAACTATAATTGATCCTATTTCAGAGTCCTCTGTGAGTGTAAGTGTAGGATTCGGGGCAGGGGGGCAACACTGCAGCTGACTGTTAGGGCCTTGGGAAGGAGGCACAAAACAGACTGCAGGCAAGGGCTCATGCAGAGGGGGAAGGGAGCCTAGCAGGAGCCTGGGTGCAGGTGCCTTACAGGCCTTTTCTTGCTGGGTCCTCAGTGTCTGTCATGCTGGGTTTATTATCTTTTATTTATGGTTGAGGGAAATAGAGTTTTTTGTGGTGAAATGATTCTGAGGTCCTAAACCCTCCAACTCCGGGGTTAGGATGTCCCAGGGTGGCTCCCAGATCCACCCCGGATTACCATAAGACAAGTCAGTCACTGAGCCGCCTGGGGCCTGTTCCCTCCTCTGTCATTCGGATGCCTGTCAAGATTTCAGGAGACAGCACCCACAAGAACCTAAACACGGTGCTCCACAGGCTTTTAAAAGTCCAGTTTTGTTCTAAGTCATGCCTAAGCATGATGTTCCCAAGCAACGAGAGGCACCTAATTGACAGGAAACCAAGAGCACCAGGTCCCCCAGAATTCAGCAGTGTCAGGAATAAAAGCCTCATTAAAACTTCCTTTCAAACCCAACTTCCAAGAGAAACTCACACTAAGAGAAAAATAAATTGCTAAAGATCAAAACTCCAGTGGAAAACCAATTACTTATTTTGGTGCATTTGTTAATTACATTCTTGTTTCTTTTGCTAAATTTACACTACAATATATACCAACTTAATTACTGCAGCTTGGTTTCAGATAACAGTATTTAACTAGATAAAGTTTTGGGCGTACACTAATCAAGGCAAACGACATCTAAAGGGGTCGAGGGATGAACGTCTAGAATCCTGATGTGCCCGCAAACACCCCCCCACCCCTCCTCCCCGGGCTTTACAGAGAAGACATAGTGGGGGTACTTTTCCATGGACGACGGTCTCTCTAACGTCTCTTGGTGGTGCTAAGTCTAATTGGACACACCTGCAGGGCTGCACTTTGCCAAACAGCTTGCCCAACCTTGTGTCTGTTTGTAACCAGCCATCTTCGCAACTGCTCCAGTGGACAGGGTAAGGCAAAGATCAGCATGGCTATTTGAGGGATGGGAGCCTAGGAGCCTTCCTAGATGCACCCTCTTGGAGCCCTCATCCTGTACCTCCGGGCTGAGTCCTGCACCTTCTATCTGTCTCTACACTTCCAAAGACATCCCGTTCTCTCTCATGAGTGCAGTTTCTCTCTCTGCGGAGTAGCCCTAAACTCTGAGAAGCCCTTAAACAGCTGAAAAGCCACAACTCCAGTTGTGTAGATACAGCTGCCTTCTGGTTGGTTCCATTGGCCATCTCCAAGGAAGCCCAGACTCACTGTGTCCAAGACTGCTTTCTTTGCCCTCTTAGCATAGCCTACATGTCCCCTCCAGGGTCTCTACCTTGGTGAATGACACTAATCTCTCCCAGTTGCCTAAGGTAGGTATCTGGGCACCAACCACATTCAACTCAACATCAGACCCCATCCTCCCCCCACACTTCTCCATCCATTTCCAGGGTCCAAACCCACTGGCAGGGATTTGGTAGAGAAGGTCAGCCTCTCCGCCTGGATTGGTCGCCCAGCCTCCTAATCTCATCCTTCCTCCCATTCTCTGCACAGAAGAAGGATTATTCTGAAACTCAAAATATTATTACATCCCCCGGCTTAGTAACCATCAATGGCTCCCCAGTGCTGTGAAGATGAAGTGAAAACTCCTTAACTCAGCCTCTTAGTCCCTGTAGGATTGACTCGATTTCCCATCCTAGTCTCTCCTGTTACCACCCCCAGCTCATATTTTCCTGCTTCCCCATCTCTCAGCTCCCTCCCCTCTCCACACCCCATATGTTCCTTCATTGTAGGAAATCTGTATTCTATGCTAGGCCTCTTCACATGTTCCTTCTGTGTAGACAACTCACCCTACCCTCATCAGGCCCACTTATATTCAACCACTAATTTAGGTGCAGGAGTCACCTCCTCTGGGAAGCCCTCTCTGATCTCCCAGGCTGGGATTAGCTCCTCCTTTACTCCCCCAGTCCTGCTGAGGCCTTGTGTCAACAGCCATGTGAGGGGGCCCCCTTGGAAGTGGATCCTCAACCCATCTAGCCTTCAGATGAGACTGCAGCCCCAGCCAACATCTTGACCATAACCTCACGAAAGATCCCGAACCAGCTCAGAACCATTCGGCTAAGCACCACCCCCACCCCCAAGTTCCTGACTACAGAAACTTGAGATCACAGATGTTGCTTTAAGCCCTCAAGTTTTGGGTAACTTGTTAATGCTATGTGTTCCATACATATTGCTTCAGCAAATAAATGAATGGGTCAGTGACTTGCCACTGTCATGTAACCAATTAGAAACCCAGCATATTACGGTTTGCTAGAGTCACTGTTTCTCCTACACCCCACTTGGATACCCCCATCTCACCCAGAACACTGACCACCTAGGCCCCAGCAGGTAGGTGCCCCGTCTCTTCCAAAAGAAGAGAAGGAAGGGTTGGAAATTGTCCCTCTGCCTGGGCTGGGGCTCCCCACAGCCAGCATGGGCCACCTACCCTAGTGCAAAGACATCTGAGTGCTTGGAGAAGGGGAGCTTGTCCTCTTCTGTGTCGGGAGACAGCTGGCGGATGATCTCTGGTGCCAGGTGGCAGAGCCAGCCGTTCTGGATGCGTAGCTTGTCCTCCCGCCTGGAGATGCAAAACACAGAGTGAGCCCGCTTCCCAGCCCAGGGAGGACGAGTCCCCCAGCACCGACCCCAAGCCTCTGGACCACTTCCACTGGCTTTCTCACATCTCCTGCAACTGGGCACTGCCTGCCCAGCAAAAAAGGGGCAAGGAAATCTGGTCTGGAGGGAGACACTCGACACCCAAACCATCCTCGGGTCCCTCTCCCTCTGAGGCATCCCCTCCTGCATATTCATTCCGCCCATACAGCTGAGTCTTGTTACTCGTGGCAGTTATGTTGTATAAAGTCTCTGCAAAGAGAGAATTAGCAAATACAGAATCCTGGCTCCGAGAGGAAATATGTATTCACGCACACACCTCACATCGGGTATATCTTAAATCCTAAAAACAGCTCATTCTAGTACATTCTATTTTCATTATTTTAAGGAAGAGAAAACAAGGCTCAGAAGCATTGAGTGATGTATCTGGGGCGGCCCCACAATCACGTGCCAGAATTGCAAATCTCTGTCCCACTGGCCCCGAGGCCCAGGGCTTCCTGCACCACACGGTCCCCTCCTGTCTCTGTTCCCTGGTCTTCTCTGCCTGCTGGTCCTCTCTGTACGAGAGTTCAAGCAAGAACGAAGGGCAACCCCTTGTCTGACCTCAGCTGGGAACACATACACCAGGTGATGCAAACTTTCACCACTCTGCATGGCTGGGAATGACTGCGAGGTTGCCGTATTGATTTGGGGGTGCAAAGAGGTTGCAGTGAGTAGGCAAATTCGCAAATGTGGAATCCACGAATAATGAGGATTCACTGGATTTCTGGAGAACTGCTATGCCTAAGCTCTCTGGTTTTGGCACCGGGAACACAGAAGTGATGGAAATGTGCAGGGTCTGTGCCCTCCTGGAGCCTGTGCTTTGGTAGGAGAAGGGGGTGACAAATGAATTCAATAAATAGGAAAAATACAGACAATGATAAGCATTATATGAAAAAATTTAACAGCGGAATGTGTCAAAGATAAGAGGGATCTCACTTTAGATAAAATTGTATCTGGAAAAAAATTTTTATCTGTATTTATCTTCACGTGGTAAGACTTCAGTTAAGTACAGAGTTTTCCATTTGAGACTGAAATCTGAGCAGATCTCCTACAAGGCTTCCACTGACTCAAGACTCCCAGGAAAGGGCCAGTTAGTTACTACAGGGAGAGGGGGCAGTGATGGGGGATGGGGATGGATATCTCCAACCATAGGGAGTGAGATCATGATGGCCCAGAGCCTCCAGAATGTGGAGAGCTGGGGCTGGCTGGATTCTCCGGTTCCCCTAGGGTGGCTTCTGAGTCATGTCAGGTGCGATGCGCTGCTCCCTGAACTGCACCCATTCATATCCTGTGACCATGACTCCTGCCCTATCTGAACATCTTCTAGAGCAGCACTATTTCATAGAACTTTCCAGGATGATGGAAATGTTTTCTGCCTGTGCTATCCAATATGGCAGCCATGAGCCGTCATGGCCATTGGGCACTTGAAATCCAGCTAGTGTAACTGAAGAATTAAAGTTTTAATTTAATTTTAATCAGAGTTAATATTCGGAATGCCTGGGTGGCTCAGTTGGTTAAGCATCTGCCTTCAGCTAGGGTCGTGATCTCAGGGTCCTGGGATCAAGTCCCACATTGGGCTCCTTGCCCAGCAGAGAGCATGCTTCTCCCTCTGCCTACTCTGCCTGCTGCTCCCCTGCTTGTCCTCTCTCTCTCTTTGACAAATAAATAAATAAAATCTTTAAAAAAAAGTTAAAATTACATAGTCTTATGTGGCTGGGGGTTATTGGACAGCACAACTCTCAAATATTATTTACTACAAATGGGGTTTTTTCATTTACTTCTTACCATGACCATACATAGGAACTAGAATAGATGATGCTTATTAACATCATCCCTAAAGTTATCTTGTGGACCACACGGGGAAAGAGAGAACCCAGAAAAGAGAGGTCTCAGGAGTTTGGGGGTTGGATCATTCTTTGTGGTGGGGGCCTGTTCTGACCAGCATCCCTGACCTCTCCCCACTGGATACCAGTCTTCCCTCCTCCCCTGTTGTGACAACTAAAGAGGTCTCCAGACATTACAAATATCCTGGCGGGAGACGGGGACAGAAGAGCCCCAGCTGAGAATCACTGTTCTCATTTATATAGAAAATAAGGAAATGGTCCAAATGTCAGTCTTTTAGCATCAGTAACATAGGACTTGTTACACAGCAGACCCAAATCCACTGGAAAGCCCTGAGTTGGCAGGGCCGTGTGAATTCTTGCTTCTAGAACTAGGGATGCCTTCAGGAACTTAAGGATCTATCTGCTGCTTACTAGCCATGTGACCCTGAGCATGCCCGAGTCTCCACTTTCCCACCTGCACAATGGGCACATTAATCTCACACGAGGCTGACGCAAGGCTGTGTCAGCTGCCAGGGTCTCAGGATTACTAGACAGAATTATTACCTATGGATATGTTTACATCTTGAGGATTCAGAGATGGAGTTGAGACTATAGCCCAAGGTAAGAACATCACGTAAGAAGGTAGGGCCATGGCCTGAGCCAGAGGACACTCTCCAGGTACAGCCAGGTCATGGTGGGGGGCTGTGGTGAGATGGGGTGCCGCTGCCAAAAGAGAGAGCACCCCAGTTCTGATGGCATTCTGACCGCCCCTGCTGCCTATTCTGGACTCGATGGCTAAATGTCAGTGGTTTGCAATTGCTGGCTGGGCCGGGAGGAGGGATGCTGGCCACTCCCCAGCTATCAGCCCAGGGTGAGAGGGGGCACACACCCGGGAGGGGGCCGGATGCCAGGCCTGGGATGTCCTATTCCCTTGGCGATGGGCCCACCGGTGAAAACTCAAATCATCGTCATTACGGTTATTATTATGATTAATAACAGCCTGCAGGGCGCTGGCATGATAGTGCTGGCGTGGAAAATGATACCTTCTCTCGATGACAATGGCAGCACAGCTGTGTGCTTGCAATGCTGGGGACCAGCTCACGGGGAAGCCCCGGGGTGGGTCTGGATGTCCAGGACATGCTCACTTCACCGGGTAACCCCTACCCCTGCCCAGGCCCAGCCGACCTTCCACTGCTGGGAACCCAGCCCTGTGAATGCCCCAGGCTCTAACTCGGGAAGGAGGGGAGAGGTAGGACATCCAGTAGCCCCTGCTCAGTGCCTCCTGTGCACCAGCTTATCTAACACACTGCATCTCAATAAGCCCACTATGGGATGGACAAGATCCTGTTCTGTGGATAAGGACACATAGCTTCAAAACACTTAAGCGATCTGCCCAAAGCTGCAGAAGTAACAAGTGATCCCAAAAACTCCCAACCACAATTTTCCAGCAGTTCCTGGGGAAACAGCACCCTTAGGGAGCAAAGTGAAATCCTACATGAAAACTAAGCTCTACATATAACTACAGCAGGAAACACTGAACCACCAGAGGAGATCCCCGATGGGGACTCGTGGGAAACCAAGAAATGTGGATTCCTTCTAGGAGAGGTCGCTGAGAGCTCCTTGGCCTCTCCCAACACTGCCCGCGTTTGTGTTGAGGACGAGGCTGGGCAGGGGCGGGAGTGGGGGAGTACCGGCGGGACAATGAGGCCAGCAGCCACCTTGCCCTTGACTTGAACTTTCTTCCCCGGTTGACACTGGGTCTCTGTGAATGAGGTAAAGGAAAGGAGGCTCACGTCATTCCACTTCCTTTCTTCCTCCTTACCCTGGGGCTTTAGAAAAGCGAGAACCAGAAGGGAGAAAATCAGAGGTCTTGCCCTCCTTTTCTCCACCGGCAGGAGAATTCTCTGCCAAGGACGAAAGGGGGAGGGGGAGGGTATGTGGACATGCCTCTGGGTTGGAGGAATCGGATTTTTGTTTTTTTGTTTGTTTGTTTGTTTGTTTTTAAGAGCCTTGAAGCAGGTTCCACGAAAGCATCTGCTGGGCCTCTTTTTGTCTGGACACAGATATGCGAGTTCGTAGCGATGTTACCAACTGCTTCCTCTGCCCCTTGGCCCGTGTGATGGATGAATGGACGTGTGGACGTGTGAGCGCGTGCGCGCCTTGCAAGTCCTGTGCCCGCAAACCCGCTTCTAAGTGCTGCTGGGAAGACGGACGGAAGAAGGAACACGGTTCAGCCCTCCTGGCTTTCTCATCTTAGGGCCTTATTGATAGTTTTGGAGACGCAGTGAAATCTTTTGGGGCGGAGTCAGGAAACTTAATCTTCTGTTGCGCTTTCTGTATCTAGATCAGAAAGCAGCTAGATCAAGTGTTGCTGGTTTGGGGATGCTCTTAGATCCAACGTATGATGCAGCATGAACAAAATTCACCTTGGGGGGCCCTGGGGTGGACCTCAAAGAGATCAGTACCGCACAGCAGCTGAAACTGAAGTAAAAGGAGAGCGTGGGGCTGCCATCCGGAAGAGGTTCGGGCAAGTTATAAAAGGCGTGATTAGAGAAAACCTGCAGGATTTCAAAGTGTGTGTGTGTGTGTGTGTGTGTGTGTGCCGTGCCAGCACATGGCTCGTGTCCACACTCCAAATTAAAAGTCAGGGAGAGCCGACCTCCTGAATCATGGGATGTTTATTTGGAATAAGCTGTTTCTCCTGGTCAACTCAAGGCAGCTTGCCCTCGGGTGAGTGGCTCCTGAGAGTTAATTACTTAAAGACGGTTAATGATTCTCCTGGGTGACACCGGGGGAGGTATATGCAAATCTATAGTAATTACAGCAGCTCAGCAGCAGCTACTCTGTGCTGTGTGCCCCGTGCTCTGGGCACTGCTGTTGGATCCTTGATTGTGTTCTTTCGGCCCCACGAGGATCCCATGGACGTAGGCGTGATGACATCGTCATTTTTTCTTGCAGGCATGGAAACCAATGTTTGGGGAGGTTTCGGGAGTATAACTAAGTCTTAGTGATTAACGGGCAGAGTCCAGGGTGGGGGCCACAGGTGGGTCTGACTTTAAATCCCTCAGTACTCTTGCTGCATAAAATGGATCAATTCATAAGAAAACTTCGAGCAAGGACTGTTGAGGGATTCCAACTTCCAGGTGTGTCCTCGGGGCAAAGGGGGATCTTCCAGTTAAATACAAGGGCAAAGGCTTTCAAGCATTCAGGGATGCTCTGTGCCCAATAATGCCCATGCGTGGGAAGAGCACCACTTGAGAGAAAGCCTCCCCCAGGGAATCACAGCTTGCTCTAGCATCGGCAAGAGCCTAGCTACCCAATTCAGTGACCTCAGGCCCTACACCCAGTCGTGGTCACTGATGCCATTTGGGTGGCTGACTTCCCGTCTCCCGACAGTCATCGGCCAAGAACTCTGCTGGGCCCTTGCCCTGCCGCTCACCTGCCAGCCTGCAGGACCCCGGAAATGCTGAAGAGCCCGAAGTCTGTGATCACCACTTTGCCGTTGTCATAGAAGACATTCTTTGACTTGAGGTCCTTGTGAAGGATCCCCTTGGCGTGGAGGTAGCCCATGCCCTGCAGGGAGCAAGGAGATGGGAATTTTCAGGGAACACCTGCGCGGTCGCTGCTGCTACTACTCTGGCTTGGGCTCACTGTCCTTGCCTTTCCTATAACAGCGCCCCAAACAGCCGCAGTTCCGGGGACCCCAACGCAGAGGCTCAGAGGCCGGGTAAGAGAAGTCACGGCAAATGGGAACAGGAAGGGTCCCCAAGACACACATCTGCCACCACCCTCAGACCCCCACCAAACTGTCCCCACCTAGCTCTTCTACCTCCTGAAGAAGAAACAAAGAAAGATGGCCCTAGTGGGGGCGGGGGGCAGTGAAGACAAAAACTGAGAGGTCCCCAGAGAAAGGAAGTCCATTCACCACCTCCCTGCACTTCCTTTTTGAAACATAACTTCTCTGCAGAAGATGTGTTTTATATCCTCTTAACCCGTATCAGTGCAGAAACCCCTGCCCTCCTCCAGGGATGGATCACGAGCCAGTGATCAAGACCATGGAGGGGAGAGTCTCGTGGAGGTCTCGATCAAGGGTGAGTCTCTAGATTTTTGGTTTTTCGCCTTTATGAGCAGTCACATTTTATCTCTTCTAACAGCTTAGTCCTGACACTTCCAATGGGAACTCAAAGCCCCAGTCAACTGACTAATGAGGCACCTGCCAGAAAACACAGGATGTTCCAGTTTGTTTTAATCCCAAACAACTTGCAACAATTGGATGTTTCCCCAGCAGCTGCGGAGAGAGATGGCATGTGCTCATGGGGATTCAAGCATCGGAAGGGTAAGGGATTCTAGCCGCACAAACTTCCCCGGGTCCCCACGATGGGCCCAATTATCATGATGATGAGGCAACAGATGGCAGCCAAACATCGGGGGACCAACCCTAATGTGGTATCCGGGCAAAACCCCTCCTCACCTACAGTCTGGTATTTTTCAGATCGAGTCTAAATTTTTTTTTTTTTTTAATCCAGACTGATGCTCTGAAGCCAGACCATGCATCTCAGGAGGGAGCCCCAGACCCTACGGTACCTTCACAATTTCTTGGGCAATCTGCCTCGTTTTGTTGACATCCAAGACGATTTTGGCGTCCCGCACCACAGAATAGAGCGTCCGTCCCTTACACAGGCTGGAAAGCAAAAGGACAAAAGAAACGATCAGCAGTTGTTCAAAGGCGAGTGACCCCCAATGGTGGCTGGACGGGACAAGTGCGACGGCAGGTGCCACCAGTTTGCCTATCAGATACCGAGCCTGTAAATGGACCTCAGATCTGGCTCTAGGATGCAGATTGGGGCGGGGGGCACGTTCTGTCACTGACACGCCCACCCTGGCACCGAGGTGCCTGCAGAAGCTAACCCAGTCCAGAGGGCAGGCTTGCCACTTTCCATCTGTCCCAGACTTGCACAGAAGGAGAGCCACGCATAAACCAACAACTTCTGGGGTCCTCAGACAGCACTCAGACAGCACTCTGCCAGCCACTTGTCGCAGCTGCTCCCGCTCGCCCGAAGCTGCTGAGGGACAGTGATAAAACCCCAGCAAAGTGGTGGCTCACGTCCACCAAGTACCATCGGCCAACGATGCATTCAAGCCTTCAGACGGCGGCGTGTCAACACCGGTACTCCTCCCCCCACGCCAGATGCCTGTTGAGATGGAGGGCTTCACTTTTTCAGCCTCACTGAGTTCATTGCAAGGACCAGTGGTGTAAGATAAATGACAAGATGACAGAGGACGTTAATGCAGGGACGGTGACACCTTCCCCGTTTAGTTGCCTGCATACCCCTCCGTCTGTCCCTCCCGCAGTGAGCTCAGTTCCTGGCACACACACACGCAGCCGGCCCTCAGTACATGGTCACGGAACGGGTGAGGGGATGAATGATCTCTAGATTCACCACCACATTCCCAGCCCCTGGCACCACTTCTGGCTCACGGTATCGGTGTTGGCTGAAGGAGGAAGGCATGGTATTAGGAAAGTTCATGTTCCATCTCGTGTCAAAATAATGGCTTGAATTTTTCTTTTAATCTAGGTCTTCATCGCTAAAAGACTCATAGTCCTTCCTTTAGTATTTTTCAAGCCCTTGTTACATGCTGGACTTAACTGAGATCGTGTGCTTGGAGCTAGAACTGTTGGCAGAGGGACCTCAGTTTGGATCCCAGCTGTGCTCTTTACTGTGTGCCTTTGGGTGGGTTACTTAAACCCTTTGGGCTTTGGTTTCCACAGCTATCAAAGAGAACACCTACCTTGTAGAGTCACTATGAGGACTGAATGAGAAGAGGCCAGGGAAATGCCTGGCACCTGGTGGAAAGGGTAGCACAACGGTTGGAACAGGGGCCTAGTCAAACTCTGTGGGTTAGAATCCTGACTTGTCTGTTAGTGGCTGTGTGACCCCAGGCAGGTGAGTTAACCTCTCTGAGACTCATTTTCATGATCTGTAAAATGGGGTCAATAGTTCCTGCCTTACAAGATTGTTAAGGAGACTCACATGGAATCAGGTATGTAAAGGGACGGGCATCTCTCCATGCCTGACATATATTAAGGGCTGGCTGTTAGGAGAAGTAGTAAATGATCAGTAAAATGGCAAAGGCACACACACCCTTGTGCAAATATGTATTATATATTAATACACATATCACATCTGTTTGTCCAGCTATTATATTCCTGCCGATATACCTAGCTATGTATCCACTCATCCACCCATATATCTGTCCAAAATGCTACCCATGATCTTTGACTAAGATTCATTTCTTCACTTCCTTAAGGTGAGCTGCTCAGGGAAGTGGACTCCCAGGGAGTCTGATTCACCTGTCCAAGGTCGCCCAGGAAGCTGGCAGGAGGCAGCCATGGTGACTCAAGGTTGTCCCCTGCTGTTGCTGTCCTAGGGAAACATTTGCTATGGCTGCTGCGGGAGAGGGGGAGGGAGGGGGCTGTGCAGCCAATTAAACCATACTGACATTTAAATATTGGGGATGGTGGAGACCGTGGGCGGATTTCCTCCCCTGGATACTCAGTTCTTGAATAGCCACCTACACTCATTATAGGCCGGAGCGCAGAAAAGACCGTCCCCACCGCATATGGCAGAACAGATCACCGCACCAGGCTCCCAGACTTCCAGACTCTCCTTCCTAGGGTGGCCGCAAACAAGTCACAGGCTTCAAATATCCATCCCATCTTTTTTCTCTGCTCACATCTTCCTCTCCAAGAGCAGCTGCTGAAACCTCTGCTTCTCGCTACCCTGTGGTTTCTGGGGCTGGTGGAGAAACCATCAGCCACTGGTGGGATGTAAATTTGTACAATCACAGCCTGGCACGGCTACCAAAGTGAAATATACAAATAACCCCCAATCGGCATTCTCTCCTCTAAGTAGGTATGCAACAGGCATGTATACTCGTGTTTACCCACGGATCTGCCAGAATGCACTGCCGTGTGAACAGCAACCCATTCATAATAGCCCCACTCTGGAGCTAATCCAAATGTTCCTCAACAGAAAGATGGATAGACTGTGATAAAGCCATGTAACAATATAACAATATAGGTCTCTACTATACTATGTAACAATAAGCTGCTGCTAATGGCAAAGAACATAAACACCATGTTGAACAAAAGAAGCCAGACACGCAAGACTCACACAGAATAATTCCGTATGTAGAAAGTGCAAAAGCAGACAAAATGGACCTGTGTGCAAGAAGTCAGTGTAGTGGTGACCCTTGGGGGCACGTACGGTTCTGTTTGACTGGAGGGCTGATACGGGAGTGTGAATATAGTGGAAATTCATCAAGTTGTGTTCTTAGGATCTTGACACTTTGCCTTATAGTATACTTTTAAAAGTTTGCTTTAAACAAATCGGCAAGTTTGCACAATACACAGGTGTTGAAATTTACAAGAAAATCTAAACCAACACTGATACTGCAAGCATCCACTTTTTTTTTTTTTTTAAGATATTGCTTTTTCATTCATGAGAGAGAGGCAGAAGGAGAAGCAGGTTCCCCACTGAGCAGAGAGTCGATGTAGGTCTCCATCCTAGGACCCTGGGATCATGACCCGAGCTGAAGGCAGATGGTTAACAGACTGAGCCCCCCAGGTGTCTACTTTGAAGCTCGTTACACAGTTCCGAGAGGAATTCTCTGCAGAGGAACTGGGGGCTCCCAGCCTGGCTGTGCCTGCCAGGTGTATTGGGAGCCCAGTCAGAGAGCAGGTGCAGAGAGAAGGTTGAGGTCTGAGCATGAGCAGGCATCAGGCAAGTGTCCAGGGTGGCTGAGGCTCAGATACTCCAGGCAAGTCAGTCCAAGTCAGTCTTTGGCAACTGCTCTGGCCTTGGGGTTTCTGTGGCTAACAGCAGTGCTCAAAAAGCCACTTGCAGGGCGGGAGGTGGAGAAGGGAACAGATGAGAGGATGAAGATTTACTGAGCATATGTGTGGGACCTGAGTCACCTTCACGAATCCTCAGAGCACCCCCGCAGGGTCCACACGATTGCTCTATTCCTGCAGATGAGGCTATGGAGACCCAGAGGGGCGGAGGACCTGCTTACAGACACACAGACATACAGACAGACCTGGTGTCAGCCTGTTCCTGACGTTTTTCTCATCTCCTCCGTGGTGTGGGTACCTAGTTACCAGACATGATTTTGGGGCCACTTAAGAGACACACAGGCAAGGGAATCCAAATCTGACTCTCCCATTTACTACTTGCTGGGTGACCTTGGGAAGTGACTTTGACCTCCGTTTCCTCATCTGTAAAACGGGGGTATTGGAACACCACCAGCTAACGTGCATGAGCCCTTTCTAGGTGCCAGCCACCAGCAAGCCTCACATGGATGGTTATTTTTGCTGTAGTCCATGGATTCTAACACGTGCATTTCCTTGAAATTTAACATCTCAGGAAGCAGAATGTGTCTTATTCATGAACAGGTAACAGTTGTTACTTCTTTCTTTATAGTCCATGAACACATGGTGCACATTGTAATGGACAGCATCTTGGACTTACTGAAGTCTTGGATCAGCCACGTTTTACAGATAAGGAAACTGAGGCTCAGAGAGGTTCAGCGGAGCTGGAATTTGAACCCAGGCAGCCTGATTCTAGAGCTTAGGCTCTTAACCCCCATCTTTTTTTTTTTTTTTTTTTTTTGAGATTGTATCTATCTATTTATTTGACACAGAGAGAGAGATCACCAGTAGGTAGAGAGGCAGGCAGAGAAAGAGGGGGAAGCAGGCTGCCTGCTGAGCAGAATGCCCAATATGGGGCTCGATCCCAGGACCCTGAGATCATGACCTGAGTCAAAGGCAGAAGCTTTAACCCACTGAGCCACCCAGGTGCCCCCAACCCCCATCTTTTGCTCCATAACTTTCTCTGAGACTCCAGCACATCACACGTCCTCAGTAAATGGTAGTCACAATGTCACTACCATGACAATGAGGATGAATGAGCCCGCTGGCCTTGGTGGCAATCAGCTGGAGGTTAGGTGAAGGTGTTTTAGTGGCTTAAAGATGTGTTTAGTACTCCTTAAGGTTCTGGGGCAGTACACGCGTGCGCGCGTGTGTGCTAACACACACACACACATACACACACACCACTCCCTGGAATCTCTCTCTCTCTGCAAAATGACCACATTTTTCCAAGAAGAAAATAGTGGAAATTTAGAGAAAATTTCCCACTTTATCTGCAGGCTGATAGAGAGGTCTCTAGCCCTGACCCCAGGCAATTCATATGATACTCATTCATATAATTCTGACCTTGGGCCCCTATCCCAAGTGACCCAGTGGGCCTTCTGGCCAGGAAGGCACCCCAAGTGTAAGATGCTTTGCTGTAAACCAGCATAAAAGAGGATTACCAGAAACAACGAGATAAATCCACCTAGAAGGCTTATCTAGGTCCTCTGTCCAAACTGGCTACTTTCTGCCAAAACAGAAATCCAGATGCCTTGGGGCAGCCAATTCCCTTCCCTCCTCCCAACCCCTCAGCACCAAGCAGGACCCAGGCCTGTGTGAATGAAAGAGGGGTGGGAGGGAGGGGAGTGTGGCTTTCAGGTATGCCTGGTCTTAAACTGGAATGTTCTAGACTGTTCTAGATTGGGATACCCACTTCCCCTCCTACAGTTACACCTGCTGAAACCTCAGAGGTGTTAAAGTATGAGGCCACTGGTTCACAAACTGGAAGGTGCTTCTTAAAACAAAGATGACTGGTCCCACCCTGAGAAATCCTGACTCTGGCTGGGGGTCTGGGTTGAGACCCAGAGAACTGGCATTTCTAACAAGTTTCCAGGTCATGTTCATGCTGGTGGTCTAGGAACCCCACTTTGAGAACCACCACTCAAATCCAATCTCACTTGACTAGGGCCCAGAGAGAGTAACGTTCACAACCTATTTAGTGAGTGTGGCACTGTGAGCATGGCAGTATTTTAGGGGTAGGTGGTACTATTCTAGGTGTGCACAAGACAGGCATGGTCCTTAATCTCATGGGACTGACTGGCCAGGGGAGACATCAGGCAATAAATAAGTAGACAGGCAAATAGAAGAGATATTCAAAGAGGCCCAAGTGCTAAGGGGAAAATAAATTGATTTATTGGACAGCGAGTGCTGGGGCTGGGGACCTCTTTAGCTAGGATGGTTAGGGTAAGCCCCTCAGGAAAGACGACCTTCATGCCAAGAGCTAAATGAAGAAAGAAGGCAGCCATGTGAAAATCTGGAGGAAGAGAGTTCCAGGCTGAGGGACCAGCCAGTGCAAAGGCCCTGAGGTAGAACCAAGCCTGGTACACTTGAGTAATATAGCAATGGCCCTACAGTGGGGCTCTAGAGAATACCTTCCGGGGCGAGTCCCCCTCAAGTATCGATCTTCCAAATGGAAGAAACAGTTGGGTGGAAACATTCCTTAGCTCTGCCTGATCTGAGAGACCCAAGGCAGTTGGTTTCAAAGTCAGCTGTTATTTTTAAAACACTCTATTCTGTCAGAATGGATTTACAACCCTTTGGTTGTTCACTCACTTCTAAGCATTCCCCACCTCTCAAAACTCTAAACCCACTTAATTGCCCTTCCCCTCCCCACCCTTTCCCTTGAGCAAATAAATCACACTTCAAGTGACAAGTTGTGTGCTCTGTCGAATTCCAGCCACAGGCAAGCTTTTAACTTCCAAGTTGTTCATGAATCTAACACTGAAGATATTAAACCTCGGGACTCGGGGGCTTTCTAATAAAAAATGCCAGGTTCACTTCCTATGAAAAAGGGGAAAATGCCAGAAAGCAAGTGAAAAGTGTTAGCTGTTTGCCACCGGCTTAACACAACATTTCCGGGAAATGAAGAGTTACAGAGTTCCATTTAGTAAGAGGTTGGTGGCAGAAGGCTCAAGTCCCAGCCAGACAAGGAGGGTGGTGGCCGGCCAGACACTGGAAGAGGCAAAGCAGGAGCCTAGCGGCTCAGGAAAGCAGGGCTTACGTTTTGCTAATGCACACCCTTCCAGCCTTTGATACTGCTGCAAACTTGGGGAAGTGGGGAGGGACAAGGTAAGCTTGGACCCTCTCTTACTGGATTGTTCTCTCCAGGACTGGATGTAGTTCTGCTATGTGCAGAGGCCAAAGGCTGCCTGGTCTGGGCCCTTCAGAGTACAGAGACAGGGCTGTGCCAATTAGTGAGAATTCCTGCCCCTGCCCCTGACCTCATGCTTCTGGGCATCTGGTGACATTCTGCCCTCTGTGGTCTGGGCTCTACAAGGGAAGGAGTGCTCCAGGGAAAAAGGCAGCCTGCTGGGCAAACATGAGCCTTCAGCTCACTACAGGCAGAACTTCCAGGAAATGGTAGCCCAGCTGGGCCTCTGTCTCTAATCACATTGTGTGGTCCAGCTGCCATCCGAGACCTGTTCTTCTTGACCTTGTCCAAAGACGTCCCAGGACATGATCCTTCCTAACTCTGCAGCATAGTTTTTTATCATCCCCTAAAGGTCAGATGCCGTGTGCATCTCACGGCAATCATTCCAGAACCTCCTCAAGATCTTTGCCAGATCGACCACCTTCCTTTACTTATCACTTGCTAGTAGTTTCTTTTGGAGGCACTGCCTTGGAAAAAAAATAAGTGTATTTAAAAAAAAAACTTTTATCATGACCTCCTGTATTGCCAGGTGGAAAGCCAGCTGAAGAGGGCTGGGCTGTTTGAGAGGGGTCTTCAGAGCTCTTGGGTGCACCCCTGCAGCACACAGCTGGCCAGGCCCAGGGGAGGAGCTCCAGAAATGCTCCGGGAATGAGTGAATAAACACATGGTCCGACCCCCTTCCTTCTTCCCATCACCCACTGGTGCTGGAGGAGAGCTGTCTTGGGCACCAGGGCAGAACTTTCTGAAGCAGACTATGAGCCAAGCCAGAGCCAGTCAGCGACAAAGCTGCCTTCTCCCTGTCTGTGCAAAGTACCAAAAGACCACACTGACCACCGGCCCTGCCTTCTGGGGCTGGATACCCAAACATATCCGTTCCTGTGCTCCCTGACCGGAAACACATTTTTTTTTTTTTAAAGCTGAATGGTAAACTGAATTATCATTTTTAAAATGTATACGAATACCACCTAATTTATATGCATTAAAAAACCAAGAGGACAGATTCCAAGGTGTCAGCATGGTTATATCTAGGTAGTGGGATTAAGAGCTTTACAAGGTTGTGGTTTTTTTCCCCTTGCAGCTTATCTCTCTTTTCTAATTTTTCTCCCAATAAACACATGGTACTTTTGTTAAATGAGAGAAAAGGGAAAAAAAAAAAAAAAGGCTCCTCTGAGTCATGAAACCAGACGCACGTTCACTCTAGACAGTTTGGAAAATACTGAGCCGGCCACGGACTGGAATGAGGAGGAGGATGGTGTGAACCGCATCCACGGCCCGAGCAGCTCAGCCTTGGCCCTGCTCATAATGCTGTCGGGCTGTGATTCGTTCAATGCAGGAAGGGTTTTTTTGAGCCTTGTCCTCTGCAAAGGGGTCCGCACCTGCTGGGCACACAGCCTGTGACTGTGTGACTGGTTCTTACCTGAAAGCCCCAGTGGTATTCTCTCCCTGGAAAAGCTCAACCCCTAAGGAAGAAGGCAGAGTCAACGATCTGAGTGTTTAAAGTAACTGTGTGTCCCGTAAGAGGAGAAGGGGCAGACACCATGAGGAATGCATCACCCCACGAATGGCTGTGTCCTTTCTGCCCACGGGGCCCTGGGGCGCAAGCAGGTGGAGGGAGATGGGAAGATTGGGAAAGGAAACAGCAGGGGGACGGGAGAATGCTATCTTCCCAGGAGACAGACCTCAGGGCGGCACCTACCTGGCCATGATGTAAGGGAGCATGTATAGAAAGTTCTAGAATTCAGGCTATAGACTCACATTACAGATGACTGGTCCACCTCCTTCATGGAAGAAACGGGGACACAGAGGAAAATGGAATTTCCCAAGATGAGAACTTCAAGTAGCACAGCCAGGCTTGAACCCCCAGATCTGCCTGAGGCTAAATTCTGTGTTTGTAGCCCCAGAGCCAAGCTGCTTCCTAAGAATCAAGAATACCATTCGCTGAGAACCTTCCCAAAAGCGCTCTGCTAAGCATTTGACAGGAATGATCTTAACTACAACTGACTCTTTAATGACACAGGGGTTAGGGACATCGACCCCTGACGCAGTTGAAAATCCTCATGTAACTCTTGACTCCCCAAAACCTAACTGACCAGAAGGCTCACGGGTCACATAAAGTCAATTACCACATATTTTGTATGCTGTATGTATTATATACATATTCTCATGATAAGGTAAGCTAGAGGGGCACCTGGGTGGCTCAGTCGGTTAAGTGTCTGCGTTCTGCTCAGGTCAGGATCCCAGGGTTCTGGGATGGAGCCCCGTGTCGGGCTCTCTGCTCAGTGAGGAGCCTGATTCTCCCTCTCCCTCTGCCTGCTGTTCCTTCCGTTTGTGCTCTCTCTGTCAAATACATAAATCTTTTTTTTTTTTTTTTTTTTTAAGGTAAGCTAGAGAAAAGGCATTGGGAGACCCACAAAGAAAATACATTTGCTGTACTCTATTTCTAGAAACAAGTCTGTATATAAGTGAATTTGTGTGATTCAAACCCATGTCATCGAAGGGTCACCTAGAGATGCACTCCCAACCTCGACCTTATTAGGGAAGTGCCACTCCTATTTCAGATGGGAAAACTGAGACTCAGCGAGTCAAGTCACTTGCTAGGCTCGTGCAGAGGACCCTTGCAAAGCAGAACTAGCTACCCCCCATCTGTCTGCCACCAGCCTCTTGTTTTTAGCCACTGAACTGCATGGCCTCTTTGGGAAGTAGAAAGAACAGGACTGAGGGAAGAGGGAACCGACACTGCCCAAGCTCCCGAGACAAGCCTCACCAGAGCCCTGTGGGAGAACTGTTCATCTTCCCACTTTCTGGATGAGGAACCAAAGCCTCAAGGGAATGAATGACTTGCCCGGGATTCTTCACGGCCAGGACATGGCACAGGATCTGGGTACCGTCTGCCCGAAGCTCCCTTTCCACCGCCTCTCCCTTTCTTGAGAATGGGATGTCCCAGCACACACCCAATGAGCTCATTGTTGGCAGGGCTCTAGGTCAGGGGTTCACAGAGAGTTTGGCAGACCATAGACACACGGGCTTGGGAGAGTAAATACCCAGTAAATGCTGCTTTGTGGGAACATAGGGACACCCTTGTTTGCACACTGTTCTATAGATGCTTTTCTGCTTAAATGGCAGAGCTGAGTACCCATCACAGAGACCGTATGGCAAAACTAAGAATATTTACTTTCTGAAAATAATAAACATTAAAAGAAAAAAAATTTTTTAGATTCACTGTCTGGCACTTTACAGAAAAGATTTGTTCACCCTTGTTCTAAGAAACTGGAATGGGTCAACAGGAATCGGGGCCACTAGAACTAGACAGAGTTGAACAAACCTGACTCATTCTCCTTTTGCATTGGGAACTCGGTGCGGTCAAGGTCAAGCGTATTTTCCACTCGTTCAACCATTCACCCGTCCATGCGTGTGAGCCAACGCTCCCACACTAGGTGTGGGGGCTACTGAGTCCGGACGGCAAGGCAGACACCACACAAGAATGTCCCCGAGTGTCACAGGTGCGGGGATGGGGCTCTGCTTGGGGTTCCGTTGGGCTGATGAGGAAGAAGGAAGGAGAACCGGAGAACACACACGCAGCCCAGGAACGTACATGCCAGCCCGTGTGACACAGCAGTGGCAATAGGCTCCAGGGGAAGACACACCCGGGTCCGATGTGCCGGGACTCAAACATGGACGCACATGTCAAGTCAGGGCCCTGGAATGTATATTTGAGTCTCCTGTGGCTTCTTCTCCATAATCCCTTCCTGAATCCTCCGACCGCTCCCCGCCAGAGCCTTCCCAGGGGACCCCGGGGCGCTAGATGAGCCGGACCAGTGTTCTTCTGAGTGCAGCAAATCCCAAATTGCTTTACAGATCACCGGTTTGCATAGGGTGACCACGAGGGAAATCACTGATCCCTTGCCACCACATAGTGGGTCATTGCCACTGAATCAAGAGCCACAGGTATGACATATGTCCGTGAGTACCCACATATATGCATGTATAGTCTTATTTCTATGGGAGCCAGTGCCCCCTCCACGTGCATAGTCTGAGGTCCTCATGAGTACGTGTGTATACATGTGAGTGAATCTGTGTGTGTGCGTGTGTACATGTGCGTGTGGGTGCGTGGAGCAGGACACACGTGCAGGCGTAGTTAGGTCTGTGATCCGTGTATGTGTGTGCAGGCACCTGGACATTTATGTGCATGTCTGTGTTATCGCCGGGTGTGTTTCTGAGGCCGGTGTCGGAAAGAGCCCTGCAGGGATGGCCCTGCCAACCTCAGAACTGGCCACGGCCTCTCCCGCCGCTCAGAAGACGCTCTGTGTCTGCATGTCCCTTGGCCTTTGAAATGCTCCAGTAAAAACGTGGCTTCTTGGTCTGAAAGACGGTTGTGAGAGCCTGGCGACTGAAGAGGGTGGGGGTAGGGAGCGACTGTGGGCAGAGCATCTACAGTTAGACGTGGGGATAGCTGCACAACTTGCAAATATACTAAAAACCACTGAGCTGTATGGATCCTGTCAATGAGCAAATTTAAGGAGATACGGAAATACAATCAATACAGTTGTTCCAAAAAGAAAGAAAATTAGAAGTTTACAAAAAATCCCCACTTATTTCTTGCTGCTGCTTTGGCCAAGGGGTAAAGGAACCCCGGTTGGGGGAAGAGGAAAACCCCCTGATTTCACAGAGCTGTCCATCAGGGAAGGAGCCCTCCAACCCCAACTTCTACAACCTCACGCCTCTGCCAGCCTGACAGTGAAGAGCACTGTGCCCTTTGCACTGGAAGCTTTTTAGATAAAGGCAGAACACCGAGGGGATCGGAGACAGGCTGGACGGGCAGCACTGCTGGAGCGACGACTCGGGCAGAAATGAACTTGAGCTACAGGACGCCAAGAGGGATGGAGACGGATCTAGAGACCGGGGAATGAGCGTTCCTTTTGTGGGTGGCAACAGCAAGAGAGAATGGAGGGGACAGAGAACGCATCAGAGAGGCAAGAGCATCTTGTGGCTAGGACCTCAGAACTTGCAGGTGGGCAGAACAGAGTTCCACGTCCAGCCCGGGTGCTCTTATCTTTTTAAAGATTATTATTTTATGTATTTATTTGAGAGAGAGAGAGAGAGAAGGAGGAGGAGAAAAGAATCCCACACTCTGCACTGAGCACAGAGCCCAAAGCAGGGCTCAATCTCACGAGCCTGAGATCACGACCTCAGCTGAAACCAAGAGTCAGATGTTCAACCGACAGGTCCACCCAGGTGTCCCGGGTCTGGGTGCTCTTAAGCTTTGGGGCACATCACTTAAAAGAAATGCAGATAGACAAGCCAGACTCTGCCTCACAGGTCTGGGGGGATTAAATTAGAGAATGTGCAGGGAAGAGACACGTCATGTGTTCTCTGAAGTCTGTTCCGCGTTGCTCCCTCCAAGCCCCACGCGAGACCACACTGCCCGTTCTCTCTGCAGTGAGGCATCACCAGCTGACTGCTTGGGGCCCGTGAAACGTGACACCTGTCACTTTCTGGTTGGGATGCAGAGAAGCCCATCTATTATCTCTCTTTAGATGATAGGATAGTGCCACCGTCTGCAATATCCTGGACCGCTGAGGGACTGTGTGGAGGGGAGCCCTCCAGCAGCACTGCCCAAACTAGAGCACACCCTCCGTGACTGAGAGGTGAACTTTCTGAGTAAGTTGTCAGGGTTGACCATCCCTGTTGCACAAGTCTATCCTCTCCTGACCAGAGCTCCCGGTTCATAGGTAATAGGCAGGAGGCGGAGGTTTACAGGTATAGGGGTTAAGTGAATCAGGGTTTCCCAGGACACAAGATGGGCACCACCAGCCCCATACAGTACTGAATCACATAGACACAGCATGAGTGAGGGCTTAAGACGAGCATGAAAGAGACAACGGCAACATGAAAAACAGGAGACTCTGGCCAGGGTCACCCCTGCGCAGTAAACATCACCGGGGAAAACTGGTCTCTGCTTTGGAAGCTGCCTTCTTCTTGGTGCCGAAGGAACACGGTTCTCTTCCAAATGCCCACAGATGCCTCCATCTGTACGTAACTGGGAAGGCGACTGGTTTCAAAGAAGCAGAGGCGAATGGGAATCTGTGCTCACTGAGATTCAATTTCATGTTTTTGTTAATAGCTTTCTCCTGCTTCTCACAGATAGAAAGCAAGTCACCCCAGGGATGTGACCTCACCTCTCAATCATTTAAAAACAGCAAATAAATGTCCAGAGAGATTAAAAACAGAGGTTCCGTGCCCTGAAAGGTGGCCGTGTGACAATGCTGCATCTTCATGGGAAAGATGAAAACTCCATGTAATCCTATTACAAATATTTCCATTAGTCACCAAGCCTCACCTTGGTAATCTGTTTCAATTCAAAGTCCTGTCATTCCCCCAAAACCCAATTTAGAAGGTGCACGAACAAAATGTAAGTTTGTGCCAATTTCTCAGAGACGCCCAAAAATCATCACTCAAGTTCATTTGGGGTTCTTCCCCCCACCCCTTAAGCTCTTAACTCTGGGGCACCAAGAGAATTCCTCCCCGACATCTGCCGGGTAATCTTGCCCTCTCAGGCCTCCTTAAATCCCCAACTCCTATCTGCAAAGCCTCTAGGGCAGAGATGCAAAGATCGTAGCATGCAAGGGTCCAGCCGTCTCAGCACACAAGGTGCATGCACCTTGAGATGCTCTAGGGAGGCCCGTAGGAGAAGATGCCCAGGCCCGGGGCTGCCACTATATACACAGAGTTAGGACCAGCCAGACCACTCACTCTACACAGCTCAGGGCCAGAGCCCAGATGTCAGATCAGCCTCTATACCATCCCGTCGGCCAGTGTGGGGACTGTCCATCGCACCATCGCAAGCACACTGCGAACACGTGGGTAGAGTCGGTGACATTGTACAGTGGAGAGAGGCTCAGGGTTTAACCCAAACCTGGAGCTGGTATGCAGTGATGTTGCCCCCTTCCCTAAAACCAGAGCCAGACGTTCTACTTCCATGTCTTGGTGAGTTTCATCAGCCCTCCACGGCCTCCTGCTTACGCTGAGTTGTGCCTCTGTGGTTTACACCCAGGAAGCCCTGGACAAGGAACGGAAACTTCCTGGAGCCTTCTTGAGGACGAATGCTTGTGTCCACCCCCAAATTCCAGCTGACATTTGCAGGTGGGGCCTTGGGAGGTGATTAGGTCATGAGAATGGGATCGATGTCTTATCAAAGAGATCCCAAAGAGCTCCCTTGTCCCTTCTATCCCAAGAAGTGGCAGGTATGAGACTCTGTGTACCGAGAGTCAGGCTCCCACTAAGCGCAAAATCTGGTGGTGTGCTGATCTTGGACTTGCCAGCCTCCAGAACCATGAGAGATAAATGCCCATTTCTAAGCCCCTCATTCTATGGTATTTTGTTAGGACAGCTCAAATGGATTAAGACCGAGCCTGATCTATGGAAAGGTGATGAGTGATCAAACTCACGTCCGTGATTGGCTCTGAGCGTTCAGTAACACAAAGTAGCACGTCTGTTCAGCACTGTGCCTGGCAGGCATTAGGGCTCAAAACTCTCTACTCTTAGAATGATGATTACTCATCCCTGAGGGTCCAGATGCCTTAGACGTTGGGACCGACCATACCCCGCCCCCCATCAGTTGGCACCATCTATTCCAATCCAAAGAACAATCGATACTTTTCCAAATGTGGCACCTTCTTTCTTGCTTGCTTCCGAGCCCACCATGCCCTCCACCAAGAACGCCCTTCCCCCCCCCCCCCCCCCCCCCACTTCTTCAAGAGGTCTTACTCATCAGCAAATAGCCCACCCTCCCTCTCCGTGAGTTCCCGCCACACCCTTCCCACGCCCGTGTTTCCTCTCTCCCTAGATGGTCTAATCCTGAGTTTCTCATCTCTGCTGGGTGGATAAGCAACAGAAGAAACACATACATTAATGACTAACAAAGCCATTTCTAACGATTTTGACTGGGGACACAGGTTTAGAATGTTTGTAACTAGGAAAGAGCCTTTGAAGTTGACACACATGCCACCCTATTGGGCCAACAAAACATCATCTCTATCAAAATTAGAAGCTAAATGTCAAGGCTCTCAGATGTGATTTCATAAATTATCTCAACGAGGCAGCCCAGAAGAATTAGACTATGGATTTTATCGGTTCTCTAGATCATATGTTAACACTCTTTTTGGCAGCCTGAAAATGACAATTCTCTTCCCAGCCAATATCCCCTCTTTTCCCACTTAGCAAACATTGGTTTTTTTTTTTTTTTTTTTTCCCCTGACTTGTCGGTTTCAGGTTGCAGCTTCTGTCCCTGCTTGGTGCATGCACACGAGGGTCTGTTTGCTTCAGGACACCATCTTCTCAGGGTCAGAACAGCCCCATGGTATCCACCAACCTGACTGTCACCGCCCACGGCGGCTTCAAAAACCACACAGAAGAGGAGAGAAGAGAACCCAGTGTGGGGGCCTTTCCAGGGGAAAAGCGGACAAGCGGACCTCAGATTCTCTCCCGCAAGAGGAGGAGCTGGCCAGAGGCCCAGAGACGGCCCATGGGCTCCCAAGAGCTTCCTAGTCAAGTAATAGAGGCACGTGACCGAACCTCTCTGAGCCTCACTTCCTTATCTGCAAAATAAGGGTGACAGTACCATCCTTGTGAATTGTTAAGGAAATGCCCAGATGTGAACCCGGCCTCTACCACTACATGTTGTTTCATCTTTCTGAACCTCTGTTTATTTCATCCATGAGCTGGATTTAATGAGCTGAACTCACTATTCTGAAAATTAAACAATTCATCTAAAGAGCTTACCGCTGTGCATGGCACAGGGAGAGTCCCAGTGAAAATACTGCTCTTCCTTATAAGGATGAGAAACAATTAACAGTGCGTTCATGTCCTCTCTCCCTGTAAGTAACCACCCAAGGCATGAATCCACAGAACAGACAGGTAACAGTCTCCTGGCTCACAGGCTGAGGGCTAGACTCTGGGGTAGGTCACATGGCTCAAAAGACAATCCAGGATGGCCTGTGCCTTCTGGTGTAGTCGAGGAGGAAGGTGTGACAAGACCCTAGTCTGGCTCAGGTCACACATGGTGAGACGGGCACAAGGAGGAGGCAGAGCCTGCTGTGTAGGGAAGGGCTTCCGGCAGCGGAGCAGAGAAGGCGGAAGTGGAGACTGTCAGCTATCATTCAGATACTGTCCCAGTATCATTGGGGTGATGGGGACCAAGGAGACCTCCCACTGCTGTCAGGAAGTTCTAAGAGCCCTTCTTGGTTGGTGAGCCCCGGGGGGTCTCTCACTGACCTTCCTCCTTCGCTACCTCCAACCTCCTCTGCACGCAGCCAGGGAATGAGCTTCGGGACTCAAAAGGGAGATCCCGTTAGGCACCCCACCCACTGTCCTAATAAAAATCCTTTTAGAGGGGTGCCCGAGTGTCTCAGTCGGTCAAGCGTCTGCCTTTGGCTCAGGTCATGATCTCAGGGTCCTGGGATCGAGCCCTAACCCAGGCTCCCTGCTCAGCGGGGAAGTCTGCTTCTCCCTCTCCTTCCGCTCTCCCTCCCACTGCTTGTGCTCACTCTTTCAAATTAAAAAATCCTTCTAGAATCCTCCATAGCAGAATGATGAAACCTTGTCCCATGCAACATGGCTCCTCCTACCTACTGCCACTTTGGCCTCTTCATGTGACCCTCGTCCCTTGTAACCACCCAAAGGGAGCCCAAGACTGCTCCTGGGGCTAGGGGGCCAGTTACTGCTCTTATGGACTTCTGGAGCCCAAATGGGCAATCGCCTTCATACAGGTAATCACCAGAGTGACAGGTAAGGGAGGACCAGGGCAGTGCCTAAATCCGGGGGAAGACAACTGCCAGGAATCACATCTGGGTGCCTCAGGGAACGGCCATCTCTTCTAAAAGAGGAGGTAAGGGGCGCCTGGGTGGCTCAGTGGGTTAAGCCTCTGCCTTTGGCTCTGGTCATGATCTCAGGGTCCTGGGATCGAGCCCCACATTGGGCTCTCTGCTCTGCAGGGAGCTTGCTTCCTCTTCTCTCTCTCTCTGCCTGCCTCTCTGCCTACTTGTGATCTCTGCCTGTCAAGTATATAAATAAAAATCTTAAAAAAAAAATAAAGAAGGAGGTAAGATAGACAGGTGGGCACAGTCTCAGCCAGGGCTGAGTTCCCAAGTCACACCACACCATGTCAGAGGGACATTCGCTGCGGTGGAACAGCCAGACCCCACCTGCCCTAGGAGACATGAGGGCTACCTGGAAGCGAATATTCATTCCTTCACTCATTCTCTCCTTCATGGATCTACTCAGCGCGACTATGGCATCAGCTACTGTTTTAGGTAATAGGTTAAAAAGCCATCTCTCTGCCCTCGTGGAACTTACATGTTAGCCCAAAGAGAAAGAAAGAAACAAACAAATGAATTAGGAATATATTCATGAGAAAAACAGTAGCAACAGCTAACACTCAGCTGTGCCCTGTGCTCGTCTAAGCATCCAAATACTCGGCAGACTTTCATTCTCAACAGCCCCCTGATCAGGAGGGGACTATGTTGTCCTCACTGCGCAGAGGAAGGGAGGAGGGGCACAGAGAGGGGAGGTGCCCAAGGACGCACAGCGAAGTGGCAGAGAGAAGTGCCATGGTCTGCGCAATCCCCAAGAGAAACAGTGCGGCTGAACTGATCACCGCCTTTCACTAGCGTTCCCCACGTGCCCTGCTCCAGATCCTTCCCGTAACCCCATTGTAGTCTCATCATCCCCGTTTTACAGGGAGGAAACAGAGGCTCAGAGAGGGGGAGGGACCGCCTGAGCACCATCAGCACTGAGTCAGGGAGCCTGGACTAGAAGCCGGGTCGAGATTCTCTTGAAAAGACAACATGTGAGAATGGTCTCTTTGCTTCAGCAGAACCTAGATGAGCTGACACACCCTCCTAACCATCCTAGGTAGGACCACCATGGTCTCTACCCATCTCCTCCCCAGCTCATAGTGCAGAGGCTGGAAGGCTGCTGGCCTCGACTCCCAACCTTCCTGCCTCCTCCCTGGAGGGCACTGACCTTGGGTCTTTTGTCTGTAAAATGGGAATAAGAGTTGTCTGCTTCAGGAGGAGAGCTATAAGAGGACCCCCAAATCATTCAAGTAAAGGCTTTAGCAGGAGCCCTGGTCCCTAGGAAGTCCCTGAGAAATTGTAATTCCCCTTACTGTTGCGATTTCCAGTCTTCTCATAAGAACTGTTCCTATATATCAACACAACATCGGCTGCTCTTTGGAAACTGTGAATTTCGTCTCTGAGCTTTGCCCCAGGGAACCCCAAAAGCTACTTGTAGCTGAGACTGTATTAGCCAGCCCTAAGAGCCAACAACAGTGATGTCAGCCACCAATAGTCAAGCCCAAGGCGTGCCGTGGAGCCTCAAAGAAATGTGCTTTCCCTGTGCTCTGACATTTATTCTTCTCAACGACTCTGATAACTAAGACACAATCTGCCCTTTTAAGAGAACAGAGAAGCCAGGAGGTTAAGACTCCAGGGTCCCTGTCACAGTGCTCTTGTGATTGGGGATGGGCGTGGGGAGAAGTCTAACGTGGCTCATCTGGGAATTGTACAGCGGTTCCTAATCCTGGTTCCAGGACAGAATTACAGGGAGAGCTTCAACAAAAGGACATCCAGGCCCCACCCCAGAACCTTTGCATCAGGACCTTCTGCGGGGGTGGAGTCCTGACATCACCCATTAAAAATCAAAATTTAAAAAGCTCCCCAGGGACCCCTGGGTGGCTCAGTCAGTTAAGCATCCGCTTTCAGCTCAGGTCACGATCCTGAGGTCCTAGGACTGAGCCCTGAGTGGGGCTCCCTGCTCAGTGGGGAGCCTGCTTCTCCTTCCTCCTCTGTCCTTCTCCCCGCTTGCGCTCTCCACTCTCTCTCCAATAAATAAAATCTTAAAAAAATAAAATAAAGAGCTTCGCAGATAATCCTAATGTTAAGTCAAGTTTCAGAACTACTAAAAAAAAGGAAACCGCTCATTTTGACCCAATAAAGGACAACCCACCCCCCAATCCTCTCATTTTCATTGACTTTCATCCAAAAAACGATCTGCCCCCTCACATCTGTTCTGAAATTCTTTTGTTTGCAAAACATGGTCTGGTTTTTTAAATTATTTTTTAGAGATGAGAGAGCGCAAGCAGAGGGAGGGAGAGAGCGAGAAGCAGGCTCCCCACTGAGCAGAGAGCCCGAGGCGGGGCTCGATCCCAGGACCCTGAGATCATGACCTGAGCCGAAGGCAGAGGCTTAATCCATTGAGCCACCCAGGCGCCCCAGAACACTGTCTGGCTTTATCTACTGCTTGAAGCAGCTCTGTGGCATCAAGTTCACAAAGCCCATCCTACAGGATCTGTCAGCATCCAGCACCCAGGGAGGAAAACAGGTGTCCCAATTTCAAGTCCAAGAGGACGTCCTTAAATAAAAGGACCGGAGATCTTTAGGACATTTAAAGAAAACCATGGCCATCCATCCATCTTACACAGGGAAAGGAGCTCAAGAGACCTGGTTTTGATACTTGACCCCCAAAGATACTCTTAGTAGGACTGACTGAAGGCTTTTACTGCAATACTGAAATGCCACAGAGACAATTGCCCAGATCGGGCTGGATCGGGCAGGGAAGGGGAAGAGATGTGTTCCTTAGAGAAGGGCCACTTAGAGATAAAGGGAAAGTTTCTGGAATCGCAAGGCAGGCACCATTTAAGGCCAGTGGGTGTCTGTCTGTCCCCAGCAGCTCCATCTGCCTGTAGACAGGGCCCTTACTCTGCTCGGTTTTCTTGAGTGGGTTAAATCTAGCCCCCTGTGATCTTATTTGAACTGCTGATTTGCTTAGCAAACTCTTTCCCTATAAATAATGAATAAGTAAACTCCAGCCTGCCACTGATAAATTATTACAAGTTGGGAGTTAATGGGGTGTAAAGTAGACAGGCAACAGCCCTGCCGTTGGTTCCCCTCCCCACCTCCAAGCTCTGGAAAATGCGCTAAGCCACTCCGGAGCCTACTAAGTCGGCATCTTCCCTCCCCACCCCGACCACCCAAGACCACTGTCTCTTCCTCCATCTTTTTCCAGGGTCTCGGCTTCCATGCTCACCAGGATGGAATTCCATAAAAATGAGAACCAAAGGCAAGGAAACAGGAGGCAGAGATGGTTCTGGGTCTTTCAGGCTTGCTGCCTGGTGTTTTGTTCGGACGGTCTGTTTTCTTTTCATATCTGGGAATGTGCCACCCACTGTTCATTTCCATGGGCGTGCAGGCCACTGCAATTCCCGTCTATGGACACTCCCGACCCTCCTTGCTTTGCTCCAAGGAGTTGGCTTTAATTATGACACACTCTCTGACTCCATCAGGCCTCGGGAGGAAAGCTCCAAACACTCATTCCCAGCACCTACCAGTGCCTAATGGGCTCTCAACAACCATTTGCTGAATGGCTAGAAGGCTAGATCATGACATGAGTGGGTGGACAGGCACAGGAACAGACAGATGGGAGGATGAGTTGGTAGGAAAAGGGGTGCTTGAGCACATGGATGATGGGTGGGGAAGACAGGTGAATGCTGGATGGGTGGAGGGAAGGAAGGGTGGCAGATGTTGAATGGGTACCTCTGTAAAGTGGGGCAGGGGGATGACAGGGGTGGATGAACTGATTAGAAGATGGATGGATGGATGGAGGATGGATGGAAGATGGAGGATGGATGGACGGATGGACAGAGGGATGGATGGATGGACAGACGGACGGACGGATGGATGGAGGATGGATGATGGATGGACAGACAGACGGACGGATGGATGGAGGATGGAGGATGGATGGATGGACAGACAGACGGACAGACAGATGGAGGATGGATGATGGAGAATTGATGGATGGATGGATGGGTGAATGGATGCATGAACTGATGAGAAGATGGACAGATAGATGGATTGACAGACAGGTGGGTGGATGAGTGGTCCTTCACTCCTAAGTATTCAGCTGAGGCTAACAAGCCCCAGCCAAGGAGATAAAGGACCCAGATAAAGATGAAGTGGGTAATGTTCGAATCATTCCATAAACAAGCAGACTGGGAGCCGGAAAGGTTAAAGTTTGCCTAAGGTCATAGCAGAAGTAGTGCTTGAATTCTTGTTTCCTTTTTTTTCCATACCTTTTCCTTGCCAAATTCAGCACAAGATGGAAAGTCCAGCCCTCCAGATGCCATGTCAATAGCACCCGTTTCCCACCTCGATATTCTGTAGCTGGGTGAGTGAGATAAGCCCTAGGGATGTCCCTGCACCGAGGCTGAAAGCTGGAGAGGAAGAGGGGGCAGGGCAGGGAAGCCAGAGAAGGCAGAGTTCCTGCAGGAGGAAGGGGGGACAAGCCCAGCTAAGCCCAAGAAACAGCAGTTTATTAACAAGACAGAATAATCCACCAGGCGAAGGCACAGCATCTCTGGTTCCGGGAGCCTGTCAAAGGCAGCCGTTGTTGCTCAGAAAGAGATCAGATTCTGGTGACGGATATGCCAGGACACACCTCCATGGTCTACAAAAAATGCCAAACAAGCCCACTGAGAACCCTTGATCTGTGCCTCCACAGTCCCAAGAGGCCGCACTAATAATGGCCTGGGAGGAACTGGGTCTCAGCTGGGGAAAGTCTGAAGATGGCTGGGACCCGTTCCTTGCCTTTGAAGATACTTGGTCTGTTCCCTGCTCAGTGCTCCTTTGGGTCTTTTGAACACCTAGAAGAAACGGAATGTGCTCTTGAAAGGGATTCAGGGACAAGGCTTTTGATTAAAGGCAAGAACAACTTCTCAGCCCCAAGACTCTCTATTTCTGTCAAAGGGAGGTGACAGCTGGGGACAGGTGTCCCTGCTTCTCATCTGTCAGTCACGGTAGAGGGACGGTCACTGCCCAGGAGACCACATGAAGGAGCCCCAAGAAGGGGGAAGCCCATTGCCCCTCCCCTCAGCTGCAGTCCTGACTTTAAACTTGGGTTACTGCCTCCTGCCAGTTTAACGAGGAGATTTTCCTCACCCATACAGTGCTAAGTAGACCTGCTTTGACAACAGCAGACAGGAGTTCCAACCCCAGCTCCACCAGTACGGAAGTACCAACCCCACCTGGTAGGTGGGAAAACTCATAGTGCTTGGAACAACAGCAGACATGTGGTCAATGCTTCGTAAACTGTCACCAATATATGATTTTTTAAATTATCCCACATTTCTCCGGTCCTGGTCATTCCATGCTGAATTTCCAGTCTCGCCATTCCCATTTGCTCCTCCTAGCCACCCAGGGAAACAGACACTGTTGTCCCCACTTTATAGATGAAAACACAGAGGCTCAGAGAGGGGAAGTGATTTGTCCGAGGTCACACAGCCAGCACGCTGACAAAGCTAGGACTCCTAACTCCGTGTCCAAAGTTCTCCCTGTTGTGGCACAGGACAAGAGTTGTGTTTGCATGCCCTCCCTTGGGTACCCACGACGCAGGGCTACTGGTGATAATCACTGCAACTACGAGACTTGACAATACTTACAGAGCACCTGATGTCATTCGCCTTCAAAATGAAACTGCCAGCTGTTTTACCAGCCAAAAGGGGTTTATCTGAGAAGAGCAGAGAATTGCAACCCAGGATAAGCAAGCTATGGCAAAGCCATAGGCAAGTCCAACAAACAAAAGAGAATGTTACTTTATGGCGAAGGAAGAGAAAACTGGGAGGGGTTGTTTTGAAAGGAAAGTCAGCAGGAGAGAAGTAAGAGCTCAGGGTGAGGAGTTTCTCATTGGCTAAGTCCCAGGGGTAGTCAATTCTGGTAGAAGATACAATGTACATCTTTCCCTGCTGGGACTTAGAATTGATGATTCCTTCCCATGGAGATTTTTCTGCTAGGGGTCTGTCACTGACAATTCTTCTGGCCATTGGCATCCCATGGCACAGCTCCCCCTTCTAGCCTTCCCTGCTAGCATCCTGAGTTCACTCTAGTGAACTCACTCTAGTGAGCCTTTCTTTATCAATTTCCACAATGTGTAACAGGCTCAGTGCCTTAGATGTAGAAACCCACTTCCTTCTCAATCATCTCACAAGGCAGGGCACTGTACAGATAGAGAAACTGAGGCTCAGAAAGGCTAATTACCAGTACAAACGAAAACCTTACACTGACAAACCTGTATGAAAGCCTAATTCCTCAGATCCAGACAATGAGTAAACCAACATTTTTCTGGAGCTTATTCTGCTGACCATCAGCTTGTATTTTTCTGATGACCCACAAGGCCAGGCACTGGGAGATACACGGAAGCTTGACTTTGACATTCAAGAACTTTTTTTTTTTTTTCTGTTTTAAATTTCTAGATGGGGGAAATTCCCATGCATTTTACTCTGTACCCAAGGATGAGAGAAGTGATCAGACCATGACAGTGATCTATGAAACTCATCCAGAGGGCCTTGGAGAATAGCTACAAAGAATATTCGAACAAAGAATTAATTCATTTCTTAAGATGGCACAGTACAGCCTAGTGGGGTTAAGGGCCAAGCTCTGGGATCAGAGAGATCAGTGGTATAACGTGACTCAGCTTCACCCCAGCTGTATGTCTTGGATGGTCCCCCTCTTTCCCCCAAGTCCCAGCCCCCTCATCTGTAAAATGGGGACAATAATGAAATGAAACAATAGATCCAAAGTCCTTAGTGCAGAACTCAGCTTGCAGTAGAAGTTCAAGAAACAAGTTCCCCTTAATACCGAGTGTGCCAGGCCCTCTTTTATGTTAACAAGGAGTCAACCAAGGGTGCCTGGGTGACTCCTTCAGTTAAGTGTCTGCCTTTGGCTCAGGCCATGGTCCCAGGATCCTGGGATCGAGCCCCACATCAGGTTCCCTGCTCAGCAAGGAGTCTGTTTCTCCCTCTCCTACTTCCCCTGCTTGTGCTCTTTCTCTCTGTCAAATAAGTAAATAAAATCTTACAAAAAAAAAAAAAAAAACACCCAAAACCAAAAAAACAACACCACCAAAAACCAACCAAATAAAACAAACAAACAAACAAAAAACCCACCAAGGAGTCAACCAAACCGTAATCTTCCCTTTCTTACTTTTACTTATGGCTGAACATCAAGGATTGGTCTTCAAAATAATACTGTGCCGTGCCCAGAGAGAACATCTCCCAGGAGTGGATTCATTTCCAGCCTCGGTGAACCCATACAGTCTTTCTGATGAATTTCAGCTCTTGCCTGCTGGGAACTGTTCCCGGCAACGGATCTTCCAGCTGTGCCTCAGCCCCCTTTGAAACAGTCACCATCCCTCCAGTTCAGAGGGTAAAGAGCTCCATTCCCACCTGAACCCCAGCCGTAACCTGGAAATTCACATGGTATGCACCTAGGCGCACAGGTGCGGTTGTCAAACATCAGGGCACAGGTGAACAGGGAAGTCTGGGAGTAGGTGTAAAAACCACAAGCCAACAAAATGTTAAGGCCGCAAGAGTTCCCGGGGGCACTTTTACAGATGCATCTCGCCTGGCCTTTCCATACTAGCTTCTGAAACCGCTGACCACTCTCTCCCTTGCTGAAACACTGTCTGCCCCGGGCTTCCATGATCACACACCCTCCTGGTTTTCCTCCACTCTCTGGTCCTTCGATCAGACTTCCTTAGAGGCACCCTTGGCCGCCTTCTCACCTACATCTCCCTCCCCGACCCCCTAATGCCTGCAGCCTCAGCATCCCCTGGGAACCAGTTAAAAATGCAAATTCTCAGGCCCCACCCAGGAGTTCCCCTTTGAGAAAGCCCTGCCCCAGGCCTGTGGTTCCTCGTTTCTCATAGCACAGACGGCTGCCCGTTCTGGACATCTTGTCCAGACAGACCTGCACTCTGCACAGCGATCGATCCAAATACCTACTTGACATCACCTGGAAGGCTCAGAAGCACTTTACACTCAACGTGTCAACCAGACTCTTTTGATGTTGCTCCCTGTCCCGGACCGAGTTCAGGAATCTCCTTCTCACTGGGTGTTGCCTGCCCCTAAGCAGCCTGGTCTCTGCTCTCCATCATTTCTAGTCTTTCCCTCCTCTCTTTCCTCCCAGAATAAAGGTACAGCCCACGGACAGACGGGATTTCTGGGCACTCAACATTCAGAGAATGGAAAAAAATAAACACCAAACACAGTTTCTCCTTAAATCAGGGGTTTCCGTGGTCCACCAAATAAATAAATAAATAAATAATAAAAATAAAAATAAAAATCAACGAGTAGCTAAGGCAGGCCAGACACAATGCCTGCCTCAGGGGATCCTGATCTTCTGTCTCTCTCTGCTCCCTGCCTCCCTGGCTCCCCTCTTCTGCCAAAATAAACTCTTATTTTGCATTCAGAGATATAGGCTCCCAACGTGTATATTAGTAAACCTATTGATTTTCCTCTTGCCGGTCATTATCAAGATTTATCTATCCCCCTGGCTCCCTATTGATTGAGGAAAGCATTATTCCCTCTGGTCAATCAATCCTGATAGACTCCATGACAAAGAGTCAATATCTATTTATTATTTGATTTATGGGCTTAATTATTTTAAACACGGCCAGGCAGGAACAAAGCAGAAGTTGAACAGTGCCCAAGCAACCGGGGCCGGTTTGGGAAGACATCAAACCACAGCCCGGGGCCCGGCAAGTTCCCAGAGCAGTGAAAATACACTCATCTGATGCTTCCCACTCCCCGCCCACCCACGACACCCTGGAGGCCGCCACAAGGAGAGGGGAAGGAAGGGACGCATGCCGGGGTGTCTCCGTGCACCTGCCAGCTCAACAAGTCGTAAACCGGGTAGGTTCGGTGGTTTGGACAATGAGCCGGACTTGGAGGTGGGTCAGCTTTTCCCATCGCTGCACCTGGGGGAAAGGGCCAGCAGGGCAGCGTCCCCAGAGGCTCCAGGGGTGTTCAAAAGAGGGAAGGACGTACCACAGCTGGGAAGGAAAGAAAAGGAAGGGGGTGGTCTTGATGGGAACCTTGGTCTGAATTAGAGGACCCTGAGTTCAAATCGTGCCTCTCCCCAGCTTTCTATAACCTTCGCCGCTTTGCTTCCGTGGTGTCCTTGTCCATAAATGGGGGAGTGGAGTGGTACCTACTTCAGAGGGTCGTTAAACCCATTCAAAAGACAAAAAGCCAGTATTCGCACGCAGGCCCATCAGAGGGCAGGGAACCAGCTTCTAATTACAACCTTGCCTTCCTCTGTGAAGCTACCCCCGTGCTCCTGAATTTGTTTAACCACCGGCTGACAGCAAAGCTGAGGAAACCGTCCCTCTGGTTTCTGGAACACATGTTAAGGACCTGATGTTGCCCACACTCGCCTTCAAAACATGGGCGCGCAGCTGGCTATTTTTAACTCGGGTAAATAGTGAACGCTGTTGAAAATGCCTTTGTTTCCAAGGGACCGCCAGCCTGCTGTCGCTCTCCCCTCAGGGAGTCGGCCCAAGGATCTTTCAAAACCAAGGGCGTGAAAACCCGTGTTTGTTCCCGCTGATGTCTGATGAGGAGCCACACTGTCCACCCCATCCGTGGAGGGGGCAGGGGGCGGGGAAAAGATCTGCTGCCAGCTCCGCTAAGGAAAGGGATTGCCCCATGTTGGTCTTTCTGCTTTGCAAATTAAAGGCTTCGCTCCTCTGGCTATAACTCTGGTGGCTCCCCCGGACTCTGCAAGCAGAGTCCAGATTCCTAAGCTTGGCCCACAAGGTCCTTTCAGGCCGTCTCCAGCTCCTTCGCCCTTGCTAGGACCCGTATGAATCCCACCCTCCAACCATGGACTCTTCTGCCTCCTTCCCGGCCCCTCCCACCTCCAGCCCTCTGCATTACAGATCTGGCTGTTAAGAATGCCAATACTCCGGGGCACCTGGGTGGCTCAGTGGGTTAAGCATCTGCCTTTGGCTCGGGTCTTGATCCTGGGGTCCTGGGATGGGGCCCCAGGTCAGGCTCTCTGCTCAGCGGGGAGCCTGCTTCTCCCTCTGCCCTTCCCCCTGCTTGTGCTCTCTCCCATAAATAAATAAGATCTTCAAATAAAAAGAAGGCCAACACCGTCTTGTCCATCTGGCTAATTCCTTGATTTGGGGAAGGGGCCAGATCTGGGACCCCACAGCTCCCTGGGATCTGACAGCAGAAATCGAGGACGCTGAGAATCATCCCAGTCACCTGTTTGTGAGTTTCAGGGGGCAGAGGCCTGAGGAGGCCAATGCCTTCATTTCCTCATTCCCACCATGATGAGTGTTTGGGGCCAATAGAGCCCCACAACACTGGACTCTTTACTGTCGGGATGGTAATTTACATCACACAGTCGGCATCTCCTTCTTTGAATCCCTGTTAATTCTCCCACATCCTATAGCCACCCCCCCCCACCACCCAGTTTGTACTCTATTTTATATGTCCCACTCATTTCTCAGTGATTCTGAGTAAACAGTACCATTCATTGTCTGCAGCTACACTTGCCTAGAGGAGCGGGCTGTGATAATGCGTGTGAATATATTTTTGGCAATAGTTATTCATTCACTCCACAAGTATTTAAGGGGGACCCTGGGTTTTAGAGGCTGGGGATGCAGAGGTGAGCCAAGTAGCTGAGGTCGTGCTCTCCCCAGGCTTATGTTTTAGGGTGGGGGAAGGGATGTAAGGAAGAGACAAAAAACAAGCAAATTGAGGAACAAGATAGTATCTTATGGTGAGAAGTGCTCTAAGGAAAATAAAACACAGCGAAGTCATACAAGGGAATGGGGGGGAAGGGCGGCAATGGGGTGCCACTTCAGATTGGTTCCAGGATTCCATGCTCTTCTGGGGTCCTCTAGCTCTGTCTGCTTTTTCTCAGTCCCCTGTGCCCAGTGACCCTCCCCCACCAAGACACCCCACGCCAGAGGGACTCCAGGCTCCGTCCTTGGACAGCCTCCTGCTCCTCCCTGGATGACCTCAGCTGCCACAGAAGCCCACAGCTTCAATCACCACTTCTCTGCAGATGACTCACACACGGTTATTTCCAGCCTCAACCTTCCATCTGAGCTGGAGACTGGTATATCCAGCTCCTTTCTCAGCATTGCCTTGTGGACGGCTTGAAGCTCAGAGAGGTACAAGGTATAAGGCACGAGTCCAAGGGGTCAAATCACAGCCATCCCCTCAGATCATTTTATGTCATAATAAACACAGAACACCTGCTACTTGAAGACCCAAGGAGATCTTGGTACCTGGGAGGAAATACACGCCTCCTGTTAACTGCTATCACTATTATCGCCATCATCGTGGTGAGAATAGCATCCTATTACCATAGCAACTGGGAGATACAAGGTATTGAGCATCTCTGGTGATAGGAGGCATTAAGCTATAGTTTGATCTCTAATTCTTATTACTACCTTACAAGAGAGAAAAAGCTCATCCCATTTTACAGATGAGGAAACAGAGGTGCACAAAAGTGAAGGAATTTACGGTAGACCCAAATCCAAAAGACGGGACATTCCTACTTGTATTTGGGGAAAGTAGCAAGTGATAGTATGGGATTGCCAGATCAGCCTATCTTCAATGGAGTTAGAAGATCTAGCCATACATGTGTGTGTGTGTGGGGGGGGGGTATGTGTGTGCATCAAAGGGCTCTTGGCCCTTCACCAAAACCCATGTCATTGTCCTCCTGGGAATACAGCTGGCAATTCCTTAGCCTCCCTCATAGTCAGGGGTGGTCGAAGGACTATTCCAGCCCATGACACAGGGGTGGAATGATGCCCACCACTTTTAAGTATGGCTCACGGAAACATCACATGCAACCTCTATGTACTTTCTTCTTTCCCTAGCTAGAAGCAGAGAACTCGGAGCCCTACAGATGGGCCCAAAAGATGGGCTTGGTCTTATATCCCTCCATACCTGAGGAAGAGCCACCAACCATCCAGAAACACCCATCTTGGACTTTTATGTGAGCAAGAAATGGGACTTCTTTTGTATAAAGCCATCAGATACTTTAAGACTTATTTGTTACAGCAGCTGTTACTGTTACCGTGACAGATACAAACCGGAAGTTTGCGTGTTTATTAGGAACACTGCCTGGAAGGCTACACACGAGAGTATTCACGTGACCGCCCCTGGCTATAGACATTACAGGTGAATTTCATTTCCCTTTTTTCACGGATCCACACTTTCAATAACAAGTTATCACTTGCCTAATAAGACACACAAGTTACTTTTTAAGTGATAACAGATGGCCCGCTTGCTAATTTAGAATCTTTGGGATTCGAGGAACGTGGTGGCCAGGGGCGAAGTCTTCACCCAGGCAAGTCCTCGGCTGGTCATACGATCGTTTACCAACAGGCATAAGCAACGTACATGAGATGATGTTAATAATAATGAAGATAATGAGGCAGTGCATTTATAGCCTTTCCTTCACAAAAGTCCCAGGGTGCTTCACATTCCAGCACAATTAAAGGCAGTCACAGACAAAAAACCTTTTCAGCTGTGCTTTATAAAGGGAAAGCAATTCAGCTTTTTGAACATAAAAGGAAGACGATTCCACTAGATGATGGGGGACGGAATCTTCATGTGTTCAGAACCCCAACCCCCACTTTTGTATGTTATATTTAGGACAATCAAACTGGCCTGAAAGGGGAAAAGAAAAAAACATCAGAAACCCCACAAGTATAGAGTTACTGGAAAAGCAAGTCAAGATCTCATTCGGGCACAGAGTTACTACGGTCTCTAGTTAGCAGAAGGCAGGGTCCTCCGTCTGTCTGTCAAATAGAGCAGCTTGGCACTATTCTGTTTGAAAGCATGAAAAGCAAGGACTGATTTGGAGTTGGAAGTAGTCTATTCAATACCTCCTGATATCTACCAGATTTAGAATGCTGTGCAAACAAGGCCTCGTGGGATTTCATTACTACCTTGTCCCGGGGAGCCGGGTGGGGCTGGATGTAGGGTGTGCACAGCGAGGGGATCCAGCCAGCCTCACACGACTTCACAGCTGCATTTAGACTCTGGGTACCCAGCGACTGGGTGGGACTGAGGACACTTGCCCAATAAGAAATTTTTAAAAATCCTCCTGAAAGCAGTGGGGAAATCCTGTTTTTCCTTCTCCTTCCTGGGGCACCCATGCCAAGCCCCTCTATCACAATGAGTGCCCCTATAGTCCTGTTCCCTCCTACCCCCATCCCTGAGAAAGCCTCCTGAAGTTCGTGGCATTTCCAAATACAGAGGAATCCTACTCAGCATCCCCCACACAGGTGGGGACACTACAGTGACAGTCAGGACACCCCAGAATCTCATTTCCTCTGATTGTGTCCTTCAGGGCTGGGCTACGTTGATGCTGTCACTGCTCTCAACAGAATGAGGTTTTGATACACTGAACCAACTAAATAGCCGAGTCTAAGAGGAGGCAGCAAGCAGCCGGGCCATTAGGAAACTTCCAGAGCGGTGGGAGTTAGCTCCTGTTTAAAATCTCTCACTGGCTTCCCACTGCCATAGAATAAACTCTGCACCTTTATCCATACCTTTGAGACCCTACAGCTCCTCCCTTACCACCCTGCTATCACTCACGTGCTCCATTCTGGTCCTTGAAGGTGCCCACCCCATTCCCACCTCAGGGCCTTTGCACCCGCTGTGCCACTGCCTGGATTGCTCTTTCCCTGCTGCTCCTGCTCATTAGGTCTCAGCTCAAAGGTCACCTCCCCTCAAAGGTCACCTCTTCTCAGCCCCTCCTCCAAGCAGCCCTCCCGTCAGTCTGACCCATCCCCCATACCCTTCACAGCACTTAACACAATGTTTAATTATCTTACTTGTCTGTTCAATTTGTTACTGACCGTCTCTTCTCCTAGAATGGAGGAACCATGGGAACGGTGTTCTCAAAACATAGCACTCAGCCATGGGCCCGGACATGTCTTCAGAAGGCACATCCGTGAACTCACACTAGCGCTGAAGCTAACAGGTGGTTCTCGGGCCCCTGCTGGCCTTCGCTTTGGGACGTTCCGGGCCCTTACTCCTCTAGGACCCAGCTGCTCACCTCCCAGGGCTGCCTGGCAGAATCACTCGGTGAGGGCTCCGGGGTGTGCAGCTCTTGGCAGTGGAAAAGTCTCGCTCGGGGTAAGACGTGAGAACCAGTTTCTTTAGAGCAAGGGCTCTGAGCCTGAGCGCACATGAGAGATTTCCTGCAGAACTTCCTGCAACTCAGAAAGTGGGTCCTCCCCGAGAGCGTCTGATTGGGACGGAGGGGATTCTTGATCTTCTATTTGCCTTTCTTAAAAAGTTCCCAGGTGATGCTAGTTAGGGGTCTGTGGTTTTAAATAATCTGGGGATTCTAGAAAAGACTGGCCGGAAGGGGGGCAGCTTGTGGGCCATGGGAACTTTGTCAATTGCTGATATCAATAATACAAGTCTTTTGCAGGGAAAGAGAAAGTGAGTATGTTTTCTTTTCTTTTCTTTAAGATTTTTATTTCACAGAGAGAGAGAGAGAGAGATCACAAGTAGGCAGAGAGGCAGGCGGGGGGCAGGGGAAGCAGGCTCCCTACTGAGCAGAGAGCCCGATGCGGGGCTCGATCCCAGGACCCTGAGACCATGACCTGAGCCTAAGGCAGAGGCTTAACCCACTGAGCCACCCAGGCGTCCTGAGTGTGTGTTTTGTAAGATAAAGAGCAGGACAGAGAAAGAGGAAGGGAAGTGTGTGATGTGGAGAATATATGAAAGAGAGGTGTGTGTGTGCGCATGTGTGCATACTGGCCCCATAGTAACTTATAGGGTATTTTAGTACATAAACAGAATCAAAGCTACAAAAAATGAAACTGCTTTAATAAGCCAGTGGCTTGCAAACTGTGGTGTACCAAATCCTCTGGAACTTAAAAAAGACAGAGGCTTTGGCACACTGGACTAAGATGGGGCCTGGCTCTTACAGCACTACAGGTACCCAGGTGCATCTGATGAGATCAGGGGTGGTGAGATCCCATGATATATTCCTGCCTACTCCCCCTGACCCCACTGATGCAGCCAGGGCAACGGAGGATGCCACAAGACTAAAATCAGACATACGTTTGCTTAATTCTAGGTTCTGCCAGGTGTTTGTTCTATGACCCAGGCAAGGGCTCCCTTTGCCTTGTCTGACTTCAGTTTTTGCACTTGGAAAATGGGCACAGTCATAAATGGGAGAAGATCACCGTGCCTGGCTTGAAGCCGAGTACTGGCTGAAAGTTCGTGGACCCTGTTGCCGTTTTGGTGTATGGTGGGGTCTCTGCGTTTATGAACATTAAAGAAATGCCCCTGAAGGAGGGAAACGGTTTTAGACATGATGATCAGCTGTGCCTCCTTCAGCTTCAAAAAAAGGCACCCCAGGGTGGTATGTGGTCTCCAAGTGACCCTGGAGCTCACTGTGTCTTCCTTTCCAGAGAGACAGGGCTGGAGCAGCAGCTAATGAGGGCACTGGGACATGGTGATGTGCCTTTCTGGGAAGACTGGAGAAGCGTGTCTCCCTCCTTAGGCTCACCCTTGGTGACGACAAGGGTAGAGCGGCGGCTTCTCTGCTGCTGATGGAGACCCACAGGCAGAACGCTAACCGCGGAGGGCAGCCCTCTGAACACAGCCCTTCCTGGTCCAGCCAAGGGTAATGGGCTGGGCTGGGGGAAAAGGACGCTTGGCGCCTGGTGAAGTCATCGCGTCTGACCATAATGGGAAGTGAGGGCAGATAAACGGCCATTTCCTTGAACTGTGAATGCCTCTGCAGTCATCAAAATACCCTCCTCTGGCCCCCACCCTTTATTTTGGGAGTTTCTCCATTTTTGTCCTTAAAGACACCAGTTCCCACCCCTGCCCATGACCCTCCAAGGGCTGTCTGCTCTCCTGAGCATAAAATCCAGACCTCTTGCCAGCCCTCCGGGCCCTATAGCAGAGGGTCTTGGTGGGGGGGCATCCCAGCTGCCTGAAGAGTCATATGGGGGAGGTTTTGTACAGAACCCGAGGCCTTAAGTCAGAGACTCTCTGCTAGCGGTTCTCGACTGGGGGTAACTTTGGCCCAGGGACATCTGACAATATCTGAAGACATTTTTGGTTCTCACAACTACGGACTCAGTACTATTGGCATCTTATGGGTAGGGAAGAGGATCCTAACTATCCTACAAGACACAGGCCAGACCCTGTAATGAATGACCCGGCCTCCAATATAGTGCGGAGGCTGAGGGGCTGCTGTAGGCATTGGTGCCGACTTCAACCAGGCATGAGTGCCCTTCTCCCCTCCCCCAGTCTGGCTCCTGCCGGCTTCTTTTCTCGCCTTCCATCCTCTCGTCCTCACCGACCATGTTCTGCCACCACAGTCTTCTCTCTGGTTTGAAGCACACCCTGCTCATTCCTACCCCAGGGCCTTTGCATCCACTGTTCCTTCTGCTGAGTGTGCCGTGCGCCATGTCTGCAGAGCTGGCTCCTCATACTCAGGTCTCTGCTGCCGGGATCCTCCCTCCCACCACGCTCACCTAAAATAACTCCAGTCCCCAAGGCCCTCTAGCACTGCTCTGGTTTGGTTCCTTCAACAGGCTGAGACCTACTCAAATGATCTCATTACTACACAGCACTAGTCTGTCTGCCCCACTGGAATGACAGCACTCTGAGAACAGGGTCCATGTCCATCTTGCTCGCCACCCTCCCCTAGCATCCAGCAAAGTCCCTGGTACTCAACGTCTTTACTAAAATCTGATGACTGAATGCGTGACTGGACAAACATTGGGGGAGAATGAGTTTTCAACCTGTTGGAGGATCAAGTGCATTGTTAGAGAGCTGGGCTCCCGTCCTGGCCCTACTTTACTCTCCTGGCCTCAGTTTCCTTATCTATAATATGGCCCAGATGCATTTAGTGGGATCAGGCTCCTCCTAATGAGGCCCTCTTGGAGACATCAACTGTAGCATTTTGCTTTAGTCTTGTCCCCATGGCACCCAGCTAAAGTAGTTGGTCCACGTTCCTGTCACTAGACAAATAATAAATTTCTTCCCACTAAGATCTTAATTATTTTGTCATTTTGTCTGGTCTTTAAAAACAATTTTTTTTTAACTTTCCTGTTTCCATTTGCCTCTGCACCAACTGGACACATCCAGCATCAGCCCTGGGCACACAGTAGGTACTCCCTGGTAATATTCCCCACGGTGTGGCTCCCACATGTTAATCAGATTCGAATGGACTGGGGAGCTTAGTTAGAAAGTCTTAACCTGGGGCGCGTGGGTGGCTCAGTGGGTTAAAGCCTCTGCCTTTAGCTCAGGTCATGATCCCAGGGTCCTGGGATCGAGCCCTGCATCAGACTCTCTGCTCAGCAGGGAACCTGCTTCCTCCTCTCTCTCTGCCTGCCTCTCCGCCTACTTGTGATCTCTGCCTGTCAAATAAATAAATAAAATCTTTAAAAAAAAAAAAAAAGAAAGAAAGTCTTAACCTTCAGAGTGACTCGATTCATTAGGTCCAAGATGATGTGACAGACTGAATACTGGAGCCCGAAGATATCCAGGTTCTAACCCTGGAAACCATGTATTGCAAAAGGGACTTGGCAGAAGCTGAGCGTCTTGAAATGAGAGATGTTTCTGGATGGCTGGGTCCTAGACGCACTCACAAAGATCCTTATATGAGAGAGATCTGACTGCGGAAGCAGGCCATGTGCCCACGGAAGGGAGGGGCGATAATGCTGGCCTTGAGGATGGAGGAAGGGGCCACAAGCCAAAGAATGCAAAGAATGATCTAGAAGCCGGAAAAGACAAGGAAACATTCTGTTCCAGAGCCTCCAGAAAAGAGCAGCCCCCTTGACTTGAGCCCAATGAGAACCACTCTGGATGTCCGGCCTTCAGAACTACAGAACAATAAATGTGTGTCACAGTAAGCCACCAAGTGTGTGCCCATCACCACACCCCTAGGAAACTTGACACTGGGAGCACCCAGCATCTGCACCGGCAGGGCCTTCCTCCCTTTGCTGGCTCTGACGTAGGAGGTCTAGGAAGAGCGTACTTCGGGAAGCATCGCTCCAGGGCCGTTCCAAGCTGCTTTTCAAACCAGAGCATTTTTGTCAGTATCAGAGGGACTCTGCTCCAAGCACCTACTTCTACCTCCTGATTTCGCAGATGGGGACACTGAGGCCCAGGCAACTGCAGGAAGACAGAAGGAGGAGAGATGTTTCCTTTCAGCGCCATCGGCTTTCAAATTCCACTCGGAGTTTTATAAAATGAGCGATTGTGCCGACTGCCAATAGCTTTGCAACAATCTCATAATAACCCAATCGTGAAACGATTTAGCAATCCTGCTGCTAATTGTATTTGTGGATAGAGCAATTGGGTAACTAGTCGGTTATTACTCATTCCCCAAGAGCCATACACATCGCGTTACAGGGAAGCTAATCTTAGAAATACTTGTTAACTCCGATGATAATTACTAAGTAATTGGCGAGAACACGCCATTGTGAATTTAGCTGGAATATGCCAGGTAATTATCTGGTCTTATGTTCCCTGTAAAATAAATCCAGGGTCCAAAGATTGTTCTAGTTGGCTGGCTCTTGTCCAACCATGGGCCTCGGCCAGCCAATTACGCGGATGCAGGTGATTAATCAAATTACTCAAATATCGGGTTTCGAACTGAACATTCGGATAAGAGATCTGATGGTCGACAAGTGGGCGGTGCTGAATGGGAGAAGGGGGTACACAGAGCACCCCCTGAGATACATATATAATGACACAATAATAGGGAATAAATACCACTTCTTTGGGGCTCATCTGGCTTCTTCACACAAAATACCAAAACACTTCAGAGACCAATTACATGTCCCAAAGCTGCAGAGTCTTTATCAGGGTGCCAGGAAAAGGCTGCGCTATTTGTGAAATCTGCAGGCAGTTATGGTGCTTGGGGGTGGGGGTGGGGCAGAGTTTGCACATAATAGAAAGGGGCCACAAACGCAGCTGGCTTATAGGATGAGTGACACATTTCCATAATGACCACTCATTTCTCAAGGGGGGCTGCTGACCGAATCAGTCCACTTCCAATTAGCCCCTGGGAAAGAGGGGAGGGAGGCTTGGGGTACTGGGCTCTACCAATAACCCTAAGGAAGTCAGTGGGCGGGGGGTGGGGGGGCGAGAGGTCCTTAGAAGGGCAAGGCAAAGGACAGGAGATGGTGGGTTTTGTGTTTCTAGTTTGGGGACGTCTAAAAGAGGGGTCAGAGGGCCAGAAGGTAAGGAGCTGACCAGAGAGGAATTTGGGGTGACGGGCTGGTGGGAGCACTAGGCAGAAGACCAGTGTGTGTGTATGTGTGGAGAAGATCACCTTCCCACCAGATGTGTGTACCCCAAATAAAGGGCAATGCATGAGGACGATACATTCTGGATAACAAAGAGAGGAGGAAAGACACTGTGGCAGGTTGTACAAGTGGCCACAAACTGTCCCTCTCCCTGCATCTATGCCCCTGCAAACCCTCCCATGCAGAGGCAGACTCTGTTCCTCCAAGCCTTGAATCTGGCTTGACCACGTGACTCGGTTTGGCCAATGACCATCGGTCAATGTAACAAGGACAGAGGTGTGAAAGGCACTTGCCCATCAGCACTCGACCTCTTGCTGCCCTGGGAACCCTGAGACCACCCTGGGAATGAGCCCAGGCTAGGCTGTTGGGGAGTAAGAGACTGTGGGAAGGTACGCAAGAGTGACCAGCCCCCAGTCTGATCTGCCAGATGGCCACAGATATGTCCAAGAACCCAGCTATGGAGCCTGGCTCAGTGCAGACCTATCCACAGGATAGAGGAAAACTCTGAAGGGTGGGGGGTTGTTTGTTACTCAGCACAAGCATACTGATACACTCGCCTCGTGAGAACAGCTAAGCCTCCGAATATGATCTAAGCTGGGAATGTCAGGGCTCCTTCTGTACTGTTCAGGGTGGAGAACCACCATTTTTACCCTGGTTTAGGGAGGATTGAAAGGCCAGCTCTCGATCTCCAATCCTTCCAAAACACTTACCATGGGTTACATGGATTCAATCCATCATCTGCACAGTCAGGGCTGACAGACAATAACACACCTTCGTCGGGCCACTGAGATCTTATAAATGGGCTCAAGGATGCTTTGTGTCACAAGGGACCAGACCAAAGACACACCAGCTCTTCCCTGAGCTCACAGCTCCTGCCAAGTCGAGAGACTTGTGCATTTGGGATCTCATTGCTTGAGCTGGGAATGGGAAGGAGAGAGCGGACTCTCGGCATCCCAGGCCGCGCCAGGAATGGCACTGCTGTGGTCAGTCCTAAAGTAACAGCAAAGCAACAGCCAGAGTTTAAAAACACACCAAAGGATTGTTTCACAATTTTCAACTTTCAACTGAAGTGATTTTATTTTTTCTCAACACCCCATGTCCCTGGGCGAGATTAGAAAGCAAGTTCAGGAAAGTTGTTATCACCCAACATTTTCTTAATGTCAGATTTTCTCACTACCCTTCCTGTGCAGCTAGAGATCAGGGATCCTGGATATTTAAAATAGCAATCCTGAAGACGTGCAAACGTAATATGCTGCTTTCATGAAAGTCAGAATAACAGTCATCACGATCTTAGCCCACAGTTGGCAAAACTAGGGTCTGGGGGCCAAATCCAGCACATCGCCTGCTTTTATAAATAAAGTTTGATTGGCACCCAGCCAATTTGATCCAAGTGAACAGAGTTGAGCAGTTGTTACAGAAACTCTGTGGCCGGGGCACGTGGGTGGCTCAGTGGGTTAAGCCTCTGCCTTCGGCTCAGGTCATGATCCCAGGGTCCTGGGATCAAGCCCCACATCGGGCTCTCTGCTCAGCGGGGAGTCTGCTTCCCCCTACTCTCTGCCTACTTGTGATCTCTCTCTCTGTCAAATAAATAGAAAATCTTAAAAAAAAAAAAAAATAAAAGGAAACTCTGTGGCCCATGATACCACATTCACTACTGGGCCCTTTACAGAAGAAGTGTGCCAACCCCTGATTGGATCCAATCAGTTCAATTTTCATATGGAGACTGTGAGTCTCAGCGCTGTTGTTCCACAAATACTAGGAGCACAGGGGGCTCCGAACCAACTTTCCTAGTTTCCCACTCGGTGCTCTCCCCGTGGCACTGGTCTGCCCAAAGAGCTCTAGAATCAAAAGTATTTTCTAGAATCTCAAACCGTAAAAACCACACAATCGTGAACGGCAGAACTGGAGACACTCCCTTCGCGAGAACCATGCCTTAACCAGAAGCCCCCGCTTCTCAACCCTGCCAGAGGCAGGACTCTGGGACTGGGTTCGAGGGTGGGGGGCCCCGGGCAGGACTGACCTGGTGATGATGGCCAGGTGGGGCGGGCTCATACAGGCGCCCATGAAGAGTACCACATTCTCGTGCCGCGTCTGCCTGTAGGCCATCACCTCCCGCTTGAAGGCCTTTAACTGCTCCTCGTTATCCCTCTCGATGTCGATCAGCCGGATGGCCACCTCCCCGTGCCAGCGGCCGTGGTACACCTGCCCGAAGCGGCCCTTGCCGATGAGCTCGCCGATCTCCAGCTGCTCAAAAGGGATGTCCCACTCCTGCAGGAAGATGCTGGTCTGGCTGGCCTTGCGCGGGAAGCTCCGGGCTGAGAGCAGGGACAGGTTCATCTCCTCGAAGTCGTCCTCTGACTCCTCAGCCTCATCGTGGCCTTCTTCATTCTGGGGTCAGAAAAGGGAGAGTGGTCAGAGCGGCACCTGCCACTGCTCCGCCTTCCTACGAGTTCCCCCTGGGTCCGGACACATCCCTACGTGCATTTTTTGGGGGTGGGGGACATGTATCTATTCGCCCCAGGTTGCTTCTGTCTAGAATCATAGAAGAAAGAGCTGAAAGGGAGATCGTGATAGTCCAATGCTCTCTTGCCAAGGGGGAAACTGAGGCTCCTTCCCCCTTGCCAAGGGGGAAACTGAGGAGAAATGATGGGGGACCACCCATGCTGGTTTGCTGGAGGCTGCTGGTTTAGGCAATGGAAGCCTCCTGGGGGAGAGGGTGCCTGACTGGCTTAGTCGGTAGAGCATAGGACCCTTGGTCTCAGGGTTGTAAGTTTGAGCCCCACATTGGGTGTAGAAATGACTTAAAAATGAAAATACCCTTGGGAATCCCTTTAGGCCCAGCAAACGGGGGTGCTTGGTCATCCCGGGAGGTTGCTTGACATCACATGGCCAGGCAGAGCTGGGGCTGAAGAACAGGTGTCTCGATTCCTAATCTCCAATGCCCTCCTATTCCGTCATGATATTTCGACCTGCCTGCTCATGCGTGTGTAAGACAGACAACAGGCTGAACTGTGGATGCATCAGGGGTCTGTCTGCACAGAATACCTCAGCAGGGAGTGCCTTTTGCTTCCCCCAGGGGATTTGGAACTGATGAGTCTGAAAAGGGAGAGGTCAGAGCTCCTCTACACAGGGCAGACCCCTGGGCTTCCTCAGCCGCTGTGAGGACAGGGCATAGAAGGGAGGCTCTTAGGAGGGCTTACTTAAATTGGACAAAATGAGCTGGAATCTGGTCTCTGTGTGACTTTGAGTGAACTGCTTGACCTCTCTGAGACTTCCTTCTCTCATCATAAAGTAAAGCTAATAAAACCTGGCCTCCACCCCCGAGATGGTGTGAGGTTTTCAAGGGATGAGAGCCCTTGGACATGCCTGACCATTTGCATCCAACAGCCGCTGGCTTCCAGAGAAAATGCAGATTCCTGGGCCCTACTCAGAGCTACAGAATCAGAGAAGAGAAGGCCGGGGCCAGAATGCTGCATTTTTGTCCCCGCAGGAATGCTTAGGTGTGACCATCGAATCATTAGACACTGAAGGTCCGGGGACCTGACTTCCCAGCGTGGTGCCGGGACTGTCCTGGCCCTTGGGTTCTTTTACCGTATGAGTGAGGAAGCAGCAGGAGCCCCAGCCGGTGGGGATTCCCAGAGGCTTGGGGCCTGACGAGGCAGCCTGAGGTCCTCCTGCCCCCAAACCTGAGCAAGCTGCCCCTTGTGGCACACTTGGGAGAAATGACACACTTTCCATTGGTTGGCTTCGCCCAGGATCATTTTTCAACTAGCCCAGTAATTGCAGAAAGGACATAATTTTCTCTGGGCTCTGCTCCGTTCGCTTTAGACACAGCGACAGTGCTGCATAGTCCATGGTTCTAACTCAGGACACTTCATTCGTTCCTCCAGTAGTTTCGGCAAATGGAAAAAAGCCCCAGAACATTCTCGAAAGCTCGCGCCAAGCTCCTTGTCCCTGGGGACCCTGCCTCCCCTGGTGTATTCTTTGGAAGGCAGTGGGGCACAACCTCCTCATATTCACCTGGCCCTAAGCTGACTTTTCAACTAAGAATGCAAATCTCTTGGCAACTTCTGCAAGACTAGCTTTTCCATGATGCACACCATATAATAGCCCATTAGTCTCAGTGCCGGGAGGGGCCCCCCGCCACTTGTCCGGAGTTAGAACATCCATCAAACAGGGTCCCCCGGCCCCGACCCACCCCAAGCCCTCTGCATCATCCATCGACCCTGCCAAGGGCTGGGCAGCCCCAGGAAAAAGGTGCTTCTCGCTCTCCGAATCTCACCTCTGAAGTTGGCTCCACTTCAATTTGAAGTAATGGATTTCCTTCCAAGCTTTAAAGAAAGGAAAAGAAATGTGACCCTCAGGTGAAAAGGAGGTCGGTGTCTTGTTTACCCATGTATGAAGTCTTATAGTGAGAAGCCCTCCCCATCAAGGCTTAATCTCAACATTCACTTCAACACTTGGGTCCAAAATGATCCATAACCTCGCCATGAAAAAGCAATGACAAGGACACTGTCTTAAATAGATTTTCGGGACTGCTCAGGGCCTCATTTTTCTTTATGGCTTCGGTTTCCACTGATCTGGAAGCTTCCTTATACACTGGCCGAAATGCCACGGGTGGAAGAGTTCTCAGAGCCCCGGGTGTTTGCTAGGAAAGGATTAACGAGATTGCTCAAGTTCACTTGGGTTGGGAATCTTACGGGAGAACCTTAGGGTTTGGGATTACAGGCACTGCCCGCTTTCCGCAAGCTGGCCTCAAGCCACTTCTCTTTTATGAAAGGCTGACGCTGATATCTACCAAAAGAAATTCAAAGAGGGTTTTTGCTTTCATGGAAAAGGGTAAAAAGTGAACATCGCATACAGCTTGGTTTTGCACTGAGCCATTACAGGGCGTCGTGCACCCGAGCAGTGTGAGGGCTGCCTCCAAGCTCCTTCCCCGGGACGTACCCTGGGCATCTCAGCATCCGGCCACCAGAGATGTGACCTGTGTCTACGAGCATCTGGGCTTCATCTCCGTGTACTTTGCGAATCCCTTAGCAAGATGTGTCCTAAAGTATCAAAAAGCCTAAGAGAAGTAATTTTGGGGGTTGGGGGACACCCCCAATTTTTCCATAGAGATGAATGATAATTGCTTCTTTGCGTGACACTCTTTTGGCTCATGAAAGGTTTCCCAGGCACGCTCTACTTTCGGATAGCGGGGAAAACCTGCGTGTGCCAGGACAGGGGCGAGGCCGTCCAAGGGATATGGAGTTGGAACTGGAACCGGCTCCTGACTTTGAGAAATATTTCATTACTACCAAAGGGAACGAAAGCAAGCACGGAGACATTGTGCAGAAAGGCTAAGCGTGACAAGGGCCCAGAGTTAGGTATGAATCGAGTAAATGGAGTACTGTGGAAATGCCCTGGAGAGATTACTGGACGTCTGTTGAAAATCCTCAATGTTTGAGTTAGCTGGATGTCGCCAATTACATAGAATCAGGATGCGTGGAATGGGAACGAGAGAAACCGTATTGGACTGGAAGACACAGGTGTGTGTGTGTGTGTGTGTGTGTGTGCACATGTGCACATGCGTGTGTGCACACACGTATGAGTCCACACGCGAGGGTGATGCAGTTATGAGGTCCTGTGCTGCAGCTGGGCTAAGCTTGGGCTCCTGGTGCGGGGGGGTGCTGGGGGCCACAGGGTGCTTGCGTGTGTGTGTGTGAAGTACGTGTCGGGTATCACGTGGGTGCGATGGGATGTGCTCTGTGTAGGGGTGGTTCCGGGCGCATGGGAGTGGTGGTGCCTCCTGGGGATGTCGTGGGCACATTGTATGTTGACAACGTAGCTGGGTATGTACTGGGGTGTGAAGGCTTTGTTGGAGCACATGGTATGTGATGGGCATGGGAGGTGTTTCTGGGGATGTTTTCAGAGGAGAGGGTGTGTGTGTGCGTGTGTGTGCGTGTGTGCGCGTGTGTGCGTGTTCTGGGATGTGTTTTCAGAGGAGAGGGTGTGTGTGCATGTGTGTGTGTGCATGTGCGTGTGTACATGTGCATGTGTGCATGTGTGTGGGTGTGTAGGGCTGCAGAGAGACAGTGACTGGGCTGCTGAAGGCCCAGAAAAGCTGAAACCAGGGGCAGGAAAAAAATCACAATGAACACCTTGCCCCCTTTCTATTTCCCCTGGGGACGCTTAGCAGATCCCCCTACCCACCCCTCATTTGAGGGGCCACTGCTCTCCTGACCCTGAGACCCCTCTGACCCAAGACCCTCCTGACCCAAAAAGTTGCTGACCCTGCAGACAGAGCCAGTCCACTTGCTGGAGGAGCTCCAGGTTAGAGGGAGCCTGAGGGGCTGGAAGAATGAAAAGAAGGGGAAAGAAGGGAGGGTCACAAAGTGCTGTTTGCTTTCCTGTTAATGAGTTATTTGCAGTCCCGGGAAGGCCGAATGAAAGCACCTGGTGACAGCTGAAATGCCCCGAACTTAACGCCTTGAGGAGAGCTGGGTGGAACAATGCGCTGGATTCCCTCTCCCACCCAACAACAAAGCAGGCAGCCCTCCTCTGCTGGCATCCAGGCGTGATTACGGCAGCCCGGCAATTAAATTATTTCCTTCCGTGAAGAGTTAGTGCCCATCGCTCCATGCCCGTTAAAGCAGATCACAGGCAGCCACTGAATTTCACGGGCACTCCCTGCCTGCCAGTTAATAACCTGGGGTTCGTCTTACACAAATTGTGGAACTCGTGTATGCGCAGCAGAGAAATGATCCGGAGCTGGATGTCAGCACAATATTCCCAGCAAACTGCCGCTCCTTCGATTTCACAGATGTGCTACTTGGGTCTTTAACAAAGTCCGTAACCGGGTCAGAAAGGATAGAGTAGTTAGAGCAGCAGCAGCACAACCAAGGAAGAAGAAAATGTCAAATCGAACCACCAAGGAGCCAGTCAAATCGAAATCAGGTCCCCTAGCACGCCCTCCACTTCGGCCACAACCAAAGAAGTGAAGTCAAGGGAGGGGGTTTGGGCTGTTGGGCTACACCAACAACAGACCACCTGGAAAGAGTCTGTGTCCCAAGGACGCCTGGAGATGCCACATGCAAAGGCGTTCGTTGCGGTGTTGTTTACGACAGTGATTTATGCGAAGATCGGAGATGGGGCAAGAGCGAAACAATGAAGGACATTTTCCACATCAATAATGATATTTTACAGCCCTTAAAAACAATGCCTATAAAGAGTCTAGAAAAATACGGAAAATGCGATGCTATAGCTTTACGGGATGACAAAGCCGGCTGGAAACAGCAGAGACCATGAATCACGAGTATGTAAAATATGAATAGAAAGAACACACGTCAAAGTTCTAAGAGTGCTATGATTATGAGGGATGATTTTTCTTTTCTTTTTTTATAGACAAGTCCATGTTTTCCAAAATTAGCTTAGATTATTCTGATAACGGTATAAAACCAGAGGTCAGCAAACTTGGTCCATAAAGGGCCAGATGGTAAATATTTTGGACTTTGCAGACCCTACAGCCTCAGTAGCCATGAAAGCCATATAGACAGTATGTCATAAACAAATGGGCGTGGCTGTGTACCAATACATCTGTATTTATAAAAACAGGCGGCAAATTGGATTTGTCCCATAGACTGTAGTTTGCTGATCCCTAATCTAACCCTGAGTTGTGCTTTTTTATGCTTGCACAATTTGTGCAAGACGAACCCCAATTATACTTTTTAGAGGTGGGCAACAATGATATACAACAACTGTCCTTTCGTTAGCTCTAGCTATTTCCGAAAATTATCTTTCTGATCACAGAAGTGTCTGGGGATCCTAAGGAAATGGTCCAGCCCCTGGAAATCACCCTTGACAAGCAGGGCCAGGACACGAAGCAGAGCGGGCTTGTCCGCTGGGTCCAGGCCGAGAGAAGCTGTCACACTCTCCCTCTCTTTACCTGAGTCATTCCCTACGCCTCTCTCTCCCGCAGTCTCCCACTCCGTCAATTCCAGGAAGAGGAAGCAAGAAGACAGAGACCCTGAGCAGACTGAAGACCCAGCACCGGAGAAGGAGGTCTCTCTTCTACTTACATTGGATTCGAGGTCACTGGATGCAGGATGACCTGGGGCGCCCGGGTCGGCGTCTCTGGCACCACATCTGAGAAGCCGACAGGAGACAGTCAGAATCCCAGCACGGAATCCACAACCTCCCCCAAGGACCTGATTCCTGGCAGATGGGGCAGCTAGTAACTTCTCACCGGACTGTGGACCATTTCCTTAGGATCCCCAGACACTTCTGTGATCAGGGGCTGGCCAATCCCTTCTTTCCCTTCCTCGATCACTTGAACTTGTCCCGCTCACACGCACCAGTATTCCAAGATGGCACCCTGGACAAAAGGTCCCACTGACGACATGAGAGCCCCGAGCTTCTGACCGGAAGCCCCCAGCTGGTCAACTCCGAACCCCCCCACCACCACTCCTGAGTTCCACGTGGTGAGGCCACACGGTTTCGCATCTCCTGGTGCCCAACACAGCCCCTCCGAGCACCTACTACCACGTGGCTCTGGACCCCTCCTCACCCTGGCCTGTCCTTCTACTGCAGGCCACTTCTCGGGCTGTTCTCTTGTGCCTCAGGTTCTCCTTGGTACCACGGTGCCCTTGGGACCACCCAGCCTCTCCTCTCCCACCTCCATGGCTTGCCATGATCCTGGGGGCTGGTGTTTCCACTCCTGCCCTCTTTGAGCTCGACCCCCCCCCCCCAACAACTCTTGCCTTCATCCATTCCAGCAACGCATGCCCCTCTGAGGGCCTGCTTGGGGGGGCCTGTGAGCCCTTGGACTCACCTGGGAAGATGAACTGCTGCTTGTATTTGTAGTAGTGGGATGCTTGCAAAGGAAGGAAAATACCAAAGTCAGTGCTGTCCCTGGGCTGTGCCTTCAAATTACAAATCGGGCTCCCACAGCCACGGTGTGGGTTCTCTGCCCATCCTTGAGTGTTACCAGATTCCTGCAGACACCCTAAATTATAAGGGACTGAGGGCATGTATAGAAGAACCCGAGCGCTATACATCCAAACCAACCTCCCCCTGCAGCTCCCTAAAAACAGAGCGTCTCACCTCAGAGAATCACCAGGGCACAAACCCATTTTTGTTAACCACATAGGGTCACACATACACAAAGTCTTTGTCAAGCCATAATATAAAATATCATTTTTTTCCCTTAGCCAGAGTGATTAGAGAGGCTTTAAAAAAATACTTTACGATACAATGAGCTACGTCTCACACCTGTTAGGATGTCTACTCTCCAAAAGATAAGAGAGAGGTGCTGGCGAGGGTATGGAGAGAGGGAAGAGTGTGGGGCACCGTTGGTGGGAATGCAAACTGGTGCAGCCATTGTGGAGAATGGTCTGGAAGGTCCTCAAACAATTAAAAATAGAACTACTGCAGGATCCAGCAAGCCCATGTCTCAGAATATGTCTGAGGGAAATAAAATCTCTATTCTGGAGAGATATCTGCCCTCCCATGTTCATTGTGGGGTTATTTATAGGATCTAAGACATGGGAGCAACCCAGATGTCCCCTGATGGATGAATGGATAAAGCAAATAGTGTGTGTGTACACACACACACACACACACACACACACACACACACGTGTGTCACACCCCCGTATATTTACATATGTACACACAATGGAGTACTATTCAGCCATAAAAAAGAAGGAAATCCCGCCATTTGCAATCACATGGATGGACCTCGAGGGCACTGTGCTAAGTGAAATAAGTCAGACAGAGAAAGATAAATACTGTATTATTACTACTTAATATGTAGAATTTGACAAAACCATATTTATAGAAACAGAACCAGCTGGGTTAGGGGATTGGCTGAAGGTGGTCAAAAGGGTACAAACTTCAAGGGATAAGACAAGTAAGTCCTGGGGATATAACGTGCATCACAGGGACTATAGTTGACAATACTGCTTCATATATTTGGAAGTGGCTGAGAGCATAGATCTTGCAAGTTCTCAACACGAAGAGAAAAATTTGTAGTTGTGTGTTGGAGATGGAGGGTAAAAAGACTGGTGACCATTTTGCAACCTCCTACATGTATCAAATCATTATGCTGTGCGCCTTCAACTTATACAATGTTATATGTCAAGTATATTTCAATAAAATTGGAAAAGTATGCATTTCCCGTGTTTTCCAAATTTTCTGCATTGAGCATTGTGTGAGCATTCCTGCTGCTGTGGTAACAAATTAGCACACGCTTGGTGGCTTAAAACAACATGTTTACCTTCTTATAATTCTCAAGGTATGAGAAGTGTGGAATGAGTCCTAAGGGGCTAAAATCAATGTGTTGGCAGGGCTGGTTCTTTCTGGAAGCTCCAGAGGAAAATCAGTCCCTTGCCTTTTCCAGCTGTTAGAGCCCGCATTTCTTGGCCCAGAAGCCATCACTTCAGTCTCTGCTCTGGTCCTGACATCACTTCCTACCGACTCTGACCTTCTCATCTCCCTCTTATACGTCCCCCTGTGGTTCCATCTGGATAATCCCACCTTAATTTAACTCAACTCAGGATCCTTAACTTCATCACATCTGCAAAGACAAGTCACATAAAAGTATCACAGTCACAGATTCTGGGATTAGAGCATAACCATCTTTGGGGTACCATTATTCTGCCCACCATGAGCACGAGTTGATCTCTATATTTAGGGATAAAAGAACTTTCCTCAACTTTGCTGCTGACTCACCTACAATTCATTTCACTTCCGGTTCATTCACCAGAGACCAGCTGTTCCGGATATCCCCAGGATTTCTGATGTTACCAGTTACTCCAGTGGGATGGATGGAGGGGCTAGAGCAGGGGGGGCAAGGGTGTCACGGGCATTGGGGAAGTCACACAGAGTTTCAGCTCCCCAGGCAGAGGAAGTGAGCAGGAATGGGGTCAGACAGCAGTCTGAACGGGTGAATACGCTTCCAGAAATAATTTCATTACGTCCGGGACAACATATGACGTGCACGTTGACTCACCAGGAACTCGCGGAGTGGATCAGAGGCTGGGGCAGGGGGTTTGCCAACCATGGCCCATGTCTGGACCATCACCTGTTTTTGTTCATAAAGTTCTACTGGAACACAGTCTCGCATTCATTCATTTATATGCTGTCTCTCGCTGTTGTCACGCTACAATGTCATAGTTGAATATTTGCAACAGTGTGGCCCATAAAGTCTAAAATATTCCTGTTGGGCTCATTATAGAAAAAAGTTGGCTGACTTCAAGTTCAAAGCAAAGATGAGCTGGACAGCAAGACTAGGAGGCTGATCCTAAAGGGTCGAATCCTGGCTCTTCCTTTGGCTGTTCGTAAAAGCTTGAGCAACTCTCTCCTGAGCCTCAGTTTTCATGTGTGTAAAATGGGGATAATAACAGTCTTTCCCTCCCAGGGCTGAGATCATCGTTACATGAGATCAGAGTGCACAGTAGTGCTGAGTAAGCATCAGCTGCAGGGGTTAAGCCAATATCTTTCTAAGCTCTCTTAATAAACAGACAAGAATGATTTATAATTAAGAGAAAATCTGTTTCAGAGAGCAAAGTCATTAGCTGCCCCTGAGGTTGGAACTGATTTATAAACTCCCCCAGGACAGAGAGCAAGTGTTGGCATCTCAGGATCCCAAAGGCCCTTGCACCAATGGGCGCACGACTCATGTTTGTGGAATTAATCAACTCTCTTCTAGCACAGCGATCCCCAAATATCACAGATAGCTGGAATCCAAACGGATGCATTTTCTAATTCTGGAAAATGAGGTGCCCGGGGAAGGGAAGCAACTCATTCGAAGTCACACAGCAGAGCTTTAAAAGAGAACCAACCTCCGTGATTTCAAGGACCTTCTTCTGTTAGATAGCTTGGTTGGTTTTTGTTTTGTTTTGTTTGTTTTGTTTTCCTTTTCGTTGCACCCTGTCAACAAGGGGCTAAAATTAAAAAGGAAAAACTACCCGGAGTTCTCAAGAGGCTTAGCTGATCTCTTCTCTCCTCAACTGGGAGGGGGAGTCAGTGTCTGCAGAAAAGGCTAGCTGGCAGTGCCATTCGTTCACAGAGCAGCAGCTGGGGGAGGGAGAGGAGACGCTGCTCTGAAAAGGGACAGGTGTCAGGCAGAGGGACGCCGGCAAATGCCTCCAAGCGCATCGCCAGCCCGGTCCTCGCCCCTCTGTGTGCCGGAGAACAGCTTGTTCCTGATGACCGAAAAGGAGACAGTGGCCAGAGAGGACTCAAGGCGTGGCCATGGGTCTTTTCCTTGCCGACAACAGGCACCAGACAGGAGCGATTCCAACGGGAAGCTGATGAACCCAAGTGGTCTGTTCAGGAAAGCTGAGCGACTCCCAGTCTTGGAACGGAAGAGGACTCGGGGGAACTGGGAAGCTTCAGGCGGCCTGAAGCCAGAGACGTAAGCAGACCACTTTGAAGTCGCCTCTACTCTGAAGCCCTCCTGCCTACCCTCCTTCCCTAAGGCCTCCCCCAAAAGCAGCCTGAATGGTTTTCGAGAAGGATCTACAAGGAAGAAGGCAGGATAAGTCATCTCCTGCCTACACCTTTTAAATAAAATTCAGATTTAAATAAAACCCAGATTCCTGCCATGCCTTGGAAGGCCCGGCCCGACTCTTCCCTGCAGCCCGGAGGCTCATCTGGTGCCGTTTTCCCTTTACTCGTGGCACTCAGTCACTGGGACATGTTTTCAGCTCTTTCCTGGGGCAGGGCCTTTGCACATGCACCCTCCCTCTACCCCGTCAACTCTCCCCCATCTTCGGAACTCAGCCCCCTCTGACTCTTCAACCTAAATTTGTCCTCCTCCAGGCTGGGAATAGGCAAGCAGGTGGATTCTCTCCTAGCTCCCCCAGGAGAAACCAGCCCTGTGGACACCTTGATGTTTAGCCCTGTGAAAGCGACTTTGGACTCGTGACCTTCATCACTATAAAATAATATGTTTGGGCCGTTTTAAGCCACTAAGCTTGTGGAGATTTATCACAGCAGCCACTGGAAATTCATAAAGGGCTCGGCTGGTGTGTGTACAGCTTCATACCTAGTGCCTTGTATAGTACTGGTACGGAGTAGATGCTCAGTAAATATGTGTCATGGAAACAGATGGGTGAATGCAGTGTGAGGGGAAGGGGGCGGTTCTGGACAGGAGTTAACAACCATGAGCCACTGGCCAGGTCAAATATGGCCTAGGATTTGGAAGCGAGTGGTGGGAGAACAAGGAATTCAATCCCAAATTCTACCAAGTCTGTGCCTAATGCACTTGGTTTTCCAACTAAAAACTCTTTCAGAAGTCATGAGGTTAACAAGTGAGCCAAATGCCTATTTACCCCATGGACCCTTTTAGAAAAGAACGTTCTAGATCAGTCAATGCTGGTTATGCCAAGCATTACCTGGAACAGTCTTTAGAAAACTCAACAGCTGGGGAACCATGGTCAAAGCAGCTTTCCCATCAGCAAAGGCTCACAGTTGAGAGTGTGACAGTGACTAGGGTCTTATATGAACAGGACAGGCACTCGTCATCCTGAGGGAATTTTGCTAAAACCTCCTAAGTCAAGGGAGAAGATCTGGCTGCTCATCTGGAAGGCCCTATTTTGCTCACCATTTCCATATTGCATTTTATTATTACCATCCGGTTATAAAACCGGCGCACTGCTCCTTGGTATCTACACATTGTAGCGATGCATAAAATAAAACTCCTCTTCCTAGAAACAGCTGCCAAGTGAAGTTCTTGCAGACTTTTTTTGTGCATATACAAATACACAAGTATATATACACACACATATAAACATACGTATACACCTGTATGTAATTATTTTAGAATGCGAAGGATGTTATTACACCAACTGCTTTGCGAATCACTTATTTTCCCACTGAAATGATATTGTGGATCTTGTTCATGTCAGGATATCTACAAGGAGCCCCTCCATTCTTTTTAAGGGCGGCTGAATATTTGGTTATGCAGGAATATGAAAGCATATCAACCATTTCCCCTCTGGATTGTAATCAACGATTCCCTTCTTGGGTTGAGTCCAGATTTCCCACGACCACAATGGAATCCTTATGCACTGATCCCTGTGCCCTATGCAAATATAATCTGTATATAGAGTCTTAGAAGTGATATTGCTGGTCCGAGGAATGTACATATAAAACTTTGATAGACAATGCAAAATTACCTTCTCAGAAGGTTGAATTCAATCCCTACTCCTAACAGCAGGGTATATGAGGATTTCATCTTTATTTCCAGAATTCTGATAAGGGCCTTATGAATTAGCAGTGATGGTGGGAAATGCCAAAAATGGTAGCCATGGTGTTTTTTGTTTGTTTTGTCTTTTTTTTTTTTTTTTTTTTTTTTGAGAGAGAGAGAGAGCAGAGGAGGGGTAGAGGGAGAGGGAGAATCGTAAGTAGGCTCCATGCCCAGCCATGAAGCCTGATGTGGGGCTCGATCTCATGACCCTGAGATCACAACCTGAGCCAAAATCAAGAGTCAGGTGTTCAACCAACTGAGCCACCCAGGGGCCCCAGCATTTGTTAAGATCTTCAGGGAGACAGGCACTCTGCTCCGCTCTGGATATGTACGACAGGTTTAGGTCTTCAGTGATTCTGTGAAGTAGATAATACTATTATTATCCCCATTTTACAGAGGAGGAAACAGAGGCTCAGAGTGGTAACTGATTTGCTCGGCAAGATGCAGGTATGAAGTAGCAGAGCAGGCATTTGAACCCCAAACAGCCCAGCCCCAGAGCTCAGACTCTTAACTAAATTGCCTTCACTCAGAGCACCACTCAGCCCACTCCCTAGATGTCACTGTTATGAGACACTCCAGAGGATGTGCAGATCCACACAGGCAGGCGAGTAGCCAATCAGGGAGGACCCTGCCTTGGGGAACCCAAACGAAGGAATGAAGCAGCTCAGGGAGACAGCGATCACCCCTGGTCAACGAGGTGTCTTGTCTAAAGATGCCAGCAGAGTCTTTGAGGGGCAGAAAGAGTTGTGGTATTCAGACACACGCTGCTCCCTTAAGAGGTCCTTTCTCAGCCCCTGGTCATCAAGCAAGCAGCGAACAGTTTCAGGGACAGTACCCTAAAGTCAGTGACCAGGGGTGGGGTCGAGCAGCTCTAAGAAAGCACCCAGACACCCACTTCCCCTCAGATTTGCGGGGGGCGGGGGTCATGAAGTGTCCATTCACCCCGTTCCAGGGAAGTGGAAATGGACCACCACGGAGGTGGGAGTGGGAGCCCCAGCCTGTGGACAAAATGGGCAGTTTTGGCCTCATTGACTCGGGGAAGCACACGCCGAGATGATTCCAGCTGTTGGCTCACGTTACGGTCCTGGGTGGCTGCCAACTAAGTGGCCTTCACATCAGACAGATACAAGACTACCTCAGACTTGAACTTCACAAAAAATCCCCATATTGTCAAGACTTCAAAATGTGCCTTATTCCTATGAACATAGCCCCAGATCAAAACAGTGTTGGCAGGCAACAGCTTGTCCTTAAATCAGTAGTAGTATCAGGGTGCTGCCTAGGTGTGCGAGTGGGCCCCCTCTGGCCTACCCACCATTCACTCGTGGCTGATTGGGTTTGGAAGTGTGACCCGTGCCTGAGAACCTTTTCCTCCCCCTGCACGAAGCTCGCTGGCTCAAAGGGAAATCAGCCCCCAGATCAGCACTGTCCAGTGGGACTTTTTGTGATGATAAAAATATTCTGTATTCTGCACTGGCCAATATGGCAGCCACCAGCCCCAAGAGGCTAATGAGTAATCAAAATGTGGCTAATGTAGCTGAAAAATTAAAACTTTAATTATATTTACTTTTAATTCATTTTGGTTTAAATAGGCACATGTGGCTATGGGGCACCATATTGAACAACAGAGATCTAGATTCTGGTTCCCATTGGCCAACCCAGACCTCATCCCACCAGCCTCCTTCCTGCAAATATGGCCAAGTTAGAAAGTCTTAAGGGCCCTAGAAAAGGTAGTGAGCTGGGCCTGGACTTCAGAAGATGGGGGTGTACTCTTAGATCTAGCCCAACTGAGCAGAGAGAGATCCCTTAAGTCTAATGACAAAAGAGGCCAAGAAGCCAAACATCTCATGAGTGGCTTTTCCAGTATCTTATAACCCCATGCATGGTCTCAGGTCAGCAGCCAGGTGCCTTGGAATTTGTGGACTGGAAGAACCTTCCAGATCCTCTCATCCATCTGTATCCTTTCAAAGGTGGGAAAGCTCAAGTCAGAGGTCACATGGCATGAACACGGCAGAACCGGATACTGAATCCAGGACCCCAGCTGTTCATTCCGAGCCCTATCCTGACAGCTGGAGTAAGTCTCCGTCTGAATGCAGCCCTACCCAGCTGCGAGTCCAGGATCCTGAGGCCAATTTCAAGCTATTTAGCTCATGAGACAACTGCCAGCTTGAGTGGAGCCCCTCCCACCCCGCCCCATGACTGACCTAGCTGGAGACACTGGGTTGCTGTTGACCCAAAGTCCCTTGACCTCTCTGAGCCTCAGTATCCTCACCTGTAAAATGGAGCCAAGAAGGCTTACTTCATGGCTACCCTAAAGATCAAATAAGGTAATAATGTGGTGACTGCCCCGCCTATGGGAAGACTCAGCCGCATGCCTTCAACCCTTTGCCTTTAAGCATGGACCGACCCAGACACAGCTCTGGTTCGAGCCCAACCCTTCCTCCCAGCACAACATCCCAAGTGCAGAGGTACCTGGCAGGTTGAAGTTCTTCTGCTGCCTCGTGCACTGTGGGGAGGGGTGCAGGGGAGAAGGCGGCGTGGCGCTGGGAGGGAGGGGCGGTGCTGGCGAGGAGGGCGTGGAGGATGTTGTAGATGAGGGATTGCTGCTCGAGTCTGGCTGGTAAGGGACAGGGATGTGGTCCTGCAGAAAGAAAACAGGGCAGGGACCAGGGGGAGACAGAGAAGCAGAGACACTGCAGTGAGAGTGGGCGAGCAGGAAGGAACCCACGCCGGCATCCTTAGCCGCTTCCCTTAGCCGCCAGACCCTTCCCACCAGCTTCATCATCCCCACCCACCAGCTAGTTGCATCCAGCTGTGGAAGGAACAGTTCCTGGCATCAATTTCCCACCCGCTGCCTGGACTCCAGAGCGAAAGGTTACCACGTAATGAAAGGCACGTAGGTGACAGCCATGCTCTCTGTGCCTTTCGATTTGGGAAAGCCCCACGCCAAGGTGCCCAGAGTGCTCTTCCCATCCTAACACCTCTCCTCCTGAGTGTTTATTAAAGAATCAACAGCCTGACAGCTCCAGAGAGGGCGCGAGAGCGAGCCTTCAGCTTCTTCCCTCCCATCTCATTTGGAGGCGCCACTGCCTCTCCTGGAGCCCGAGCTGGCTCTAAGTGAACATGAGGACATAATCGAAGTGTGCAACCTCAGAATGGTCCCTCGCTGGGGGGTGGGCAGCGATCGGGAGCAGTGTCCCCCACAAGCCCTGGCCCTTGGGAAACTCAGAATGTGACCTTCTTTGGAAAAAGGTCTTTGCGGATGTAATTAAAGATCTCAAGAGATCATTCTCGATGAAGGTGCTCCCTAAATCCAATGTCAAGTGTCCCTATAAGAAATGGGGACTCCCTCCTGCACAGAGGGAAAGGCCACATGAAGACAGACGTACAGATCACACTGCCACGACTCTAAGCCAAGCCACGACTAGGATGGCCAGAGCCACCAGAGGTTAGGAGGGAGGCATGGAATGGATTTTCGCTCAGAGCCTCCAAAAGGAACCATCCCTACTAACACCTTGATTTCAGACTCCTGGTCCCCAGAACTGGGAGAGAAAAAATATTTGTTGTTCTAGCTCCCCAGTTTGTGGTTAGTTGTTATGGCAACCACAGGAGACTGAGCCCTGCAGAGGCCGCCGAGTCAGGCAAACCCAGACTCACAGTTCCCACAGCCACGCCCACCCACCCCCCTCCCCGCATCTGGGACCAAATGCTTAACCTCTCTCTCTGGTCCTCAGTTCTGCCCACTGTAAAATGAGAGTACCAGCAAACCTCAGTGCCCCGTAAAAGTGATTCCTGCCTCTCAAAGCCGGAGGAACATTGCCTGCCCCCTCACAGGACGCCCGTCACCTAGTCCCTGCATTACTGAGGTCCATCGCTCCGATGGGCTACGGTGCCTGAGGATGGTTTTGTGCAAGCCCCTTATTTGACAATGGGTATGTTTACCTGCCAAACTCCAGAGTCAGCATAATAAATACCAACCAGCATGGGCCGGGGGAGGGGGGGTGCCGGAGGAAAGGGGTAGCAGGCACTCTCTGTCTGGCTGCCCAACAGATGGCTGTGCTGTGCATGTCACCCTCCCAGAACACACACACTCCTGCTGCCTCCAAGTAAGCTCACTTCGGTGAGCTCCAGCCTCTCCTCGTCCCTTACATGGGCTAAGAACCCCCACCGGCTGGGTCTACTATGTTTAGATGTGCTTACCCATGCACCTACGCCCCTGGCATTGGGCCGAGGCCCTTGGCTGTCAGTAAATGGGAGCAATTATGTTGGTGACACAATCTGCAATGAAACTTCTTATCCGGGATACCTGTGGATTCACAGGCGGTTTTAAGAAGTAGCAGCAATCTCGCGCATCCTTACCCGGTTTTCTTTGATAGTTCTGTCTTGTAAAATTACAGCATAGTATCCCAATGCAGACATTGCGTGGATACAGCCACGAAAGAGAACATTTCCACCACCATGGGGATCCCTCACATGGCCCTTTCATGGCGACCCCCACCTCCCTCTCTGTCCCTCCCATCTGGAACCTTAAGACACAACTAATCTGGTCTCCGTTTCTATTATTTTGTCATTTCAGGAACGCTATTAGGCAGAATCATACAGTAGGCAAACTTTCCGGATTGGCTTTTTCTTTTTTCCACCCAGAAAGAATTCTCTGGAGATTTCTCCAAGCTGTTGAGTGTATCAATGGTTTGTTCCTTTTAATCTCTGAGCAGTGTTCCATGACATGGATGTATCCCAGCGTGTTTGACCGTTCAGTCACTGAAGGACAGCTAGGTTGTTTCTCCTCCAGGGCTACTGTGGATAAAGCTGCTGTTAACATTCGTGTACAGGTTTTGTATGCACAACAGTGTTTATTTCTCTGGGATAAATACCCAGGAGTGCAACTTCTGAACAGCATGATAATTGCATGTTTAATTTTTAAAGAAAATGCAAATATTGTTCTTTGGAGCAGCTACACCATTTTATACTAACAATGTATGAGTGATTTTCTCTGCCTCCCAACCAGTGTTTGGTGTTATCACTAAGTTTTACTTTAGCCATTCTGATAGGAATGCCATGATATTTCACTGTGGTTTTAATTTGCATTTTCCTAATGGCTAATGATATTGAACATCTTTTCATGTGTTCACTTGCCATCTGTATATCCTCTTTGGTCTTGATTATTATTAACTATATAATGAGCCTTGAAATCAGGCAAACTGATTCCTCCTACTTCATTCTTTTCCAAAATTGTTTTTCAGCTATTCAAGTTCCTTTGCTTTTTCATATAACTTTTAGAATAATCTTGTCTTTATCTATTAAAAAAATCTTGCTTGGATTTTGATAGGAATCGGATACCGATTTTAAGGAGAACTGATATCTTAACTATGTTGCATCTTCCAATCCATGAACATAGTATGTGTATTGGTTTCTGAATTAGAAAAGTAGGAACAAGGGTTTATGTTTTTTGCCCATGTCGAGAAGTTTTTGCCCATTATTTCTTGGGGAACTTTTCAGCTCTGACCTCTTCCTCCTCTCCTTCCAGGACTCTGATGACACCAGTGTTATACCTTTTATCGTTGTCCAAAGGGTCCCTGAGGCTCTACTCATTATTTTTTTTTAATCCATTGTCTAATTTCTACTGCTCTATCTTCAAGCTCACATACTCTTTCCTCTGCCCCTCCATTCTGTCACTGAGTCTCTCCACTGAGTTTTTAATGTTAATGAATAAATTTCCTAGTTGTATGTTCTAAATTTTTCATAGGTCCTGCTTTATAACTTCTACTTATTTGCTGAGACTACTTCTTTGCAGCAATTTCCTATTTTTTCCATTTGTTTCAAGATTGTTCATAATCACTTATTTTTGAAACATTTTTGATTGCTCTAACAATCTTTGTCAGGTAATTCCAAAATCTCACTTGTCTCATCTATTGACTGTCTTTTTTCATTCAGTTTGTGATCTTTCTGGCTCTTGGTGTGACAAGTGATTTTTCATTGAAGCCTGGACACCTGTGTATTACATTGTGAGACTCTGGGTCTTACTGAAACCTTTAGCTTCAGCTGGCTTCCTGTGACACTGCCCTAGCAGGGAAGAGGGCATGTGCTGCGTTGTTACTGCTGAGTAGGGCAGATACCTAGGCTCTCTGCCTCTGTTGGCACCTGAGAGCAGCAGGGTTCCTCCTGTTACTGGATGGGAGTGGGAATTCCAGCTCCTTCATAGGCCTCCACTGATACTTCTTTTGGGAGAAGTAGGAGTGCCTCATCACCACTCCCCATGTAATCACTGACACCAAAGAAAGGGGGAATAGCCTCATTAATGATGGCTGCTGGGAGAAGTCCTGACTCTTGACCAGGCCACCACAGACGTTAACTCATTAGGAAGGGGTACTGCATTATTGCTAAGTGAGGAGCTCACAGTCCCCAACACAAACCAGGCCACTTCACATCTTCAAGGCTTGGGACATGCTGTTATTTCTACTAGGAATATCTGTCTAGCCCTAGTCTGCCTATAAGACAGAGCTCACCCCTTCCATCCACTGAGAAGTTCCCCCAACCCCTGCTCTACCAGGTAAAGCCCATCATTCACTCCTAGTGTTAGTTCTGCATTATTCCCTCAGCTTCAGCTCTTGCTTCTACCCAGTCACTTCTCAGCCTACTTGTTTGTCTCATCCTCTAGGCTAGGAGCTCCCTATTCTCAGCACTTAGAAACACACCAGGCACACTGTGGTCCTTCCATTGGATGGAAGGACCAACAATGAAGGAAATGATGAAGCCAAAATGAAGGAAAACAAGAAACAAATGAAAAGAGGAGGGTTGGAGGGATGAAGAGAAGGAGAGAGGGATGGAGGCAAAAGATCTATCTCATTTGACTAGACTGTGTCTTATCCATCTTTGAATCTGCAGAACTTAGCACAGGAATAAAAACGTAAGAGATATCAATAAGTGTTATATGAATGAGTGAGTTAATGGGAAAGAGGAAGAAATGGAAGGCGAGATAAAGGGAGGGAGGGGAGAAGGAATTGTGTTCATAGAGAAAGGAATTATCTCTACGTCCTTGAGGGTAGAATTAGGTTTTCCTCATCTTTGTAGCTCAGGACTGTTGTGAATACAGAAAATCATCCCAAGAGAGCACTGCATATGGTGCCCACATTCTTTGGCCAAATTGCTACAATAGGAGGGGAAATTCCTTCTGGTCAGACCCAGGTCTATGGCCCAATGGGACCAGCAATTAGTTGCATTCCAAACTCTACCAGATCATTCTGGGAAGGGCTAGTGGCATAATTCCTCTTTCTGAGCACAGTTAAGATGCAGAAACATCTTTCAGAGACCTCCCAGTCCAACCCCTTATTCTGTAAATGGGGACACTAAGACTCAGAGAGCAGGAGTGACTTGCTGGAGTCATATAGAGAGTTGGTGGCCCAGGTCCTAATCTCCACCCCAGCAGCAGAAACACAATATTGTGCCAAGTCACAAGAAATTCACAGTTGACTCAGGAATCAAACCGAAGCATGCTCATCTCCCAGGTTCCCATTTCGCCCAGTTGTGCACTGGTCTGGACATGGTGGTGATGGTAACTGCCTCTCTCATGGACTTTTCCTAAGAAAACTGTCCCTACCCTCCAACCCAATAGATGGTGCTGAATAGACAGTCCTAAACAGCCATACTTGTCTTGTGACCTTCAGAGCCCACCCCCAGTGCAAGACCACAGGTCAGAACAAGATGGCAGCTGGCTCATGACTATAATATGGAATGAAAAGATGAGCTGGTCGACAGGAAGAATGGCAAACAGCATTAGGAGCACAAGCAGAGAGAAGATGAGGTATGAGGTTCAAAGCGAACAGAAGAGCCACAATAGGCCAGAAAACAAATAAGCCAAGGTTATAAGGAGTAGAAACTATATGGTGGCTGAAGCAAAGACACAGAGAGAGGAAGGTAGAGGATGAGGAAACCAGTCAACAGCAACAGACTAGAGCAGACCACAAAGAGTAGCTGAGTCAATGTCGTGATGGGAGAACAGAACAATGATTCATGGTCTTGCTGTAGGTCCAAGGAGCTGGCCTGAGCCCAAGACCAGCTGAAAAGGACAAGCCGGCGTGCAGCTGCTCCAAATAGTATCATGGCAGCAGGCAGACCTGCAGCCTTGGACACCACTGCAGATGGGGTTTGGATGCCTTGATGTGGAAGCGTGAGTGCTGTAGACTGCTCCCCCAAGGAGGTGGCAGAGGCGGCTGTTTCTCCCCCTCCTCTGCTGGCTCCTCCACCATCTCCTGCTCCTCTTCCTCTTTTCCTTCCTCTTCCCTTCTTCTTCCTCCTCCTTCTGTCCCTCTTCCCCCTCCTCATTCTCTAGTCTTCATCATCAAGCCATTCTAGGCCCTGAGTAGCCAGTGTTGGAGTAAGTAATTTACGGGTACCATTGCATCTAATAATTTCCACGATCCCAATCACACCTGCTATATTCCTGCCTCTTTTTTTTTTTTTTTAAGATTTTATTTATTTATTTGACAGACAGAGATCACAAGTAGACAGAGAGGCAGGCAGAGAGAGAAAGGGGGAGGGGGAAGCAGGCTCACCGCTGGGCAGAGAGCCCGATGCGGAGTTTCATCCCAGGACCCTGAGATCATGACCTGAGCCGAAGGCAGAGGCTTTAACCTACTGAGCCACACAGGCGCCCCCATCCTGCCTCTTTAATAGGGATTGGGGATTGGAGGTGGGAGCCAAGGCAGAGAGAACTTGCTATGACCACTTAGTCAATGAAGAAACAAAGTTCCAAGCCCAGGCCTTCTGACTCCAAAATGCAACACTAAGTATTCTGCTGGAAGAAAAAGCTAGGCTTTTTGTGAACCTGGATTGACTGAGCCAGACAGGAGAGGAGACAGAGCAATGAAAAGGAAGTCTTCAGACCAAATTGGCTCAGATATCTGTTGCACTAACCACATCATTGCCTGACAAAAAGAATCTGTGTGAAGCCAGTGAGAAGAGAAAGAGAGGAAAAAATAACCTAGCTCTGCGATAGATCCTGCCCACCTTCAAGTCGAAGCTGCTTTCTAAATAGAGGTTAATTTATTTCTCTTATCAAATTCTCCTGCTGGCAGACAAGCAGAACGATGTCGTAGTCACTGATCTATCTGACCTGCATTTCTGTCCCATCTGATCGAGAGGCTCATGGTGCCTACAAAGCCAGAGGGGAAGGTCTCGAGATGGCTCTGAGCAGCCTGCCCCCTAAGATGTGACAAAGAAAAGGACGGGTTACAGACATGCACAGTTACTTCTCAAGAGCTGAGCAGTGCGAGTCAGAGCAACCCCGGAGTGGGGATCCCTTCTAGAGACCTGTATGTATCCTTTGCAAATAACAAAGAAGCAGCAGACCCCACCTGACATTTGGATTGGAAGCCCAAGCCTGAATCTGATAATGTTATCTAGAATATCCCGGGCACTTACCAAGTGCCAGGAACCTTACTACATCTTTTTATGCTGATTTCTCATTTCATCCCGAAAACAACTCTCTGAGGTCAGGACTCCTCCTAGCCACCATGGATACTTTGTTTTTTATTTTTTAAAGATTTTACTTATTTATTTGAGAGAGAGTGAGTGAGTACGAGCAGGGGGAAGGGCTCAGGGAGAGAGACAGAGAGAGAAGCAGGCTCCCCGCTGAGCAGGAAGCCTGATGTGGGGCTCCAACCCAGGACGCTGAGATCATGACCTGAGCTAAAGGCAGATGCTTAAATGATGAAGCCACCCAGGCACCCCATCACGGACACTTTAACACATGGCCTCAAATTCCTTGGGCTCCTCCCATCGATAGGTGGGATCTATGCCTCTTCCCCTTGAATCTGAGTGGGAGCGTGACAGCCCCCATCAGTATGGTGTATACATGTATATACCAACCCTTGGCTAAGGACAAATCAAGACAGTGCGCTGGCTGTTATCGTGCTAGGTTATAAAAGCCCCAGTAGGCTGAAACACTTGTTCTTTGGGCCCTCACCTGCCATGGAGGAGACCCACTACCCTGCAGCTGCTCAACTGTGAGGAAGTTCAAACCATAAGGCAAGTCCCTATATAGAAGCTCCCACTGAGTCTCCGCTGAACCCTGCCTCTGATGCATCCCATTCCAAACTCCCGAAGCAGGCTCTAGACCTGGGGTTGGCAAACTTTTCCCTGAAACGGCCAAATGGTAAATATTTTAGGCTTTGTAAGTCACGTGGTCTCTGCTGGACCCACTCAATTCCAGCTTGTAACGTGAAAGCCGCCATAGACAATATGGGCATGGCTCTTTCCAAAATAACTCTAGTCACAAAAACAGGTGCAGGTGCTGGGCTGGTTTGGCCTGTAAGCCATAGTTTGCCAATCTCTGTTCTAGAAGATTCCGGCCCCTAGCTGTTTGGGTTTTCCCAGGTGAATCCTTGAACATCATGAAGCAGAGCCCAGCCATCCCCACTGTACCCTGTCCTAATTCCTGGCCCTCAGACTCCACAAGCATCATTAAAAGGCTTTGGTACACCAGTAAGTTTGAGGAGCTTTGTTGTATAGCAGTAGATAACCGGAATACACCCATTTCACACATGGGAAAACTGAGGCCGAGAAAAATGAGTGGTTTGCCCAGAGTCTCACAGCTAGTACGTGGGGAGAAGCCAAGGTTGACTGCAAGGTTTGCCTGACTTCAGAGGCCAAGCTCTCAACCATTCAGATGATGTCACAAGGAACCAGATGGTGAATGACTGAGAGCTAGTAGCAAAAACGGTGGGTGATAGCGCGCTCGAGAGAGAACATATGGGCTCTGGTGGGGAGGCATGCAAAGGGAGGTCCGAGATGGAGCAAGAGGCCAAATTACTCATGGCCTTACAGGCTGCGTAAGGAGCTCTTTGTCTTCTATATACAGTAGAAAGCCACTGTATGGTTTTTAAGCAGAGGAGGACAGGATTCAAATTACATTCATTAGGAATTACTCTGGCTGCCGCGTGGAGGGTGGGCGGGGGAGGGGCGGACGCTTTCTCCAGCTGAGGCAGAGAAGCCAGGCTGAGCCTTGCCAGGGAGAGATCACTCAGCCATCTCGATGTTCCTCTGGGTTCTGAACACAGGTGGTGACTTCCCACATGCTTGGGTTGATTTATACTTTATGCACCTCCCACACAATGCACAAAAGCATTGGGGAGCTTGAAAACTCACCTGTTGGCATGTGCAGCCTTTGCTTCCTACCGTAAGGCTGCAGGTCTCCCTGGGACAGTTCTGATGCAGTCCAACCAACAGACCAAACACAGGATGTGGAAATCACACCGGAAATTTCCATGCCACGGTGGAGAGAAAGATGCACAGAGAGGCTCATTGCTGACCACCCTGTGAGGAGCAGCCGGAAGCCAACCAAACTGGCCAAGGCTCAGAGCTTTGGGCCCCCCCACTTATCCATCCACAGAGTCTCCAACAGGAGCTCAGAAATAGACCCCCCACCCCCAATCTCTTGGTGGTCTGACTCAGCAGCTGTGTCAGCCCAGAACCATCTGCGAAATTAATCCTGGCAGATGGCTGAACATCTCACAGAGCAAAGAGGGCAGGCCTGGACCACTCAGGAACCTGCTCAGGCTCTCCTGCTCTCCCTACTGCCCCCTCCTCGACAGACTCATTCATTCTCACCTCTGTGTGCCCTCTTTCAAAACCAGACAGATTTCCGGCGCACTGAATCTCCACTGATGGCTGGACGGCCCCCAAACTTTACTTGCACAAACAGCAAGGAAGGAGGAGAACCCAGGTGGGCTGGGAGGTGCGGGTTCCCAGAGTCATCTGCATAAGCCCCGCCCCTGCCCTGCCCCCACCCCCTCACCCCTCCTGGCAGCTGCCGGCCCCAGCATGTACCCTAGGGACAGGACCCCAGCCTCACCTTGCTGATTTTGTTGGTTTTGGGGAGCGTCTGGCTGATGTGCAGGTCCGAATACCGGGGTGGCTTTCTTAGAGGGTTGTTGATGTCACACGGGACGGACTCTGTTCGGACTAACCTTGCTGGATCCGTAGGGGTAAAAACAGCAAGTTGGGAGTTTAAGTACCACTTTGGTTTTAAAAGGTTTGGCCAGGGGAGCATAGCTCCGACCCCACCCCGAAGGCCCGCCCCCACTCCCCCACCAGGAGCAAGAGGGAGTTCTCCAAAAATGATAATTGTCCTGTCATGGTAGTAAGATCAGGTGTTCTCCGGTTTCTAAAATCTTTATATTGTCGATAAATGACTTGTCCATTAGAAATTTTAATAATAAAACTGAAACTATCAGGTTGTTTTCGACATCGTAATGGTCTCACACTGGGGTTCATTTCAGACTTGACCCTCCTTTGAAATACAAGAGGTTCCTGATTCCTTAGGGTCTGCAATCAACAGACAAGCTCAGAATGGTCACCTGTCCCTGGCCCCATCTAACTTTTGTGTTGGGATCGTCCTTTGCTACTTGTGGGTTTCCTCAGGCCTGAGCAGTCTGGTGTATGTCAAAACACTTCTGTCGTAAACACATTTGTCGTAAACCAGGCCACCAGGATCCCTGAAAGGAAGGCTTAGTATGTCCAGACCTCCCAGCCACACAAGAAGCTGGGCTCACAGCTGGTGCTAAATAAATGCTTCCTGATCCAAACCACACTATCCAGGCTCCTCCTCGAGTTACCCCTCTGTTATTCTGACTTCTTATGGGGCCTCTGGGAGCGGCTGATTGAGCAGTTCAAATTCAAATTCGATGCCTGGCAGTGTTACTTTTTTGCTGTTTTTATTGTATGGGGTGTGGGGCATTGGTGGAAAAGTTAAAGCTTTGCACTGACCTGGGGATTTAATTTCTCTGCTTAGCCTGAGCTGCCATCTCCATGGAAACCAACTATATTTTAAACTTCCTATCAACAGGGGTGTGGGGGGGGGGGTGTGGTGAGGAGGAAGCAAGAACCTGGGGGACTTCTGGAAAGATCCATGGCTCTTGCATGTACAGGCACCTGTTGCCTTGGAGTGAAGGGGGCACGGCCAGGAAGGCGGGTCGGGGGGAGGGAGCCCTTCCTCGGATGTCAGCCTCTGAAAGCCAGTCCCCATGCAGCAGGCTGGTTCTGGTCTGCACATGGAAGCTGGGCTCCAACAGAGTCCACGACAAAGAGGAATTTCTCCAGTGACGCTGACCCAAGACTAGGGCTCGAGAGCTGTTGAGAATTCACGTTTAAAAATAGCCTCGTTGAGTGTATACAGTTGTGCAAGGAACAGATGGTTCTTGATTAGGATGTGGGTGGAAAGGGGCAAAGAGCTGAAGATTTTTCCTTTACTCGCAATTTCCCTCCTCGTGGAAGTAAGCAACGCAAAGATCACGGACAACCAACAGCCCGTGGGCTTCGGAACACATCCCAGGACTTTGGGCGGCACTCTGCTTCCATCTTTACCTTTCCCTTGGGTTCACTCTAAAACGGCATGGATTCCCCAGAGCCTACACTGACTAAGGCCAGGGGAGCTGCGAGGGACACAGTGGGGACCAGAAGGGACTCTGTCCCAGATCAGCAGGTGGTATATGCAATGTTGGCTCCATGGCTCCATCCAGCCTATTAGAAGGAGGGTGATGGGGAACTGGCCAGTGAGAATTTTTAAATAGTTAATAAGTTGTGAGCGTCTTCATACAACTATTTGGGTTTTTCGTGGAACTGCGAAAAAATGCAGAGCAGGTCCACGTTGCCTCCATCACTGCTGGAACAGCTGTCCTCTCTAGACGGCCCCTGGGTGCCCTCTCCACTGTGCATGGTTTCACATGGCCACCCTCTCTCTTTTCCGATCCTTGCTTGGCTGTGCTGGCCCCTGTGTTGGCGATGTCTATTCTAGGGCCTTGCTTCTTAACTTTAAGGTGGCAGAGAGCTGCCCGAAGGTGTGGTGAAAGAGGCAGGTTCCTCTTCAGTAGGTCTCCAGTGGGGCCAGAAACCATGTGTGTGGAACCACACAGCTCCCCAGGGATTTCCAGGTTATCAATACACAGACTGCACTTTGAATAGCAAAAGTTGGGGCCAGTGATACCCAAGAGAACTCTCAGCCACAAGGAGAGCGTTGGTTATCTGCACTGGCCAGTATGTAGCCACCGGTGGCCACTGAGCCCTTGAAATGTGGCTGGTGTGGCAGAGTCATTGAATTTTTACTTTTATTTCATTTAATCTAAATTTAAACAGTCAGATGTGGCTAGCAGCTGCTGTATTGAAGAGCACAGGCCTAGAGGGTCCCCTGGTGAATGAATTGCAATGTAGATAATGACAATGAGAGATAATTACCCCATGAGACAAGTCAGGGGAACTATTGTCAAGGTTGGACTGCCAGGTTTCCCGAGGAGATGCTTCCCACTGAGTCCTTGGGAGGCAGGGCAAAGCCTTTCCGTCCAGTCTTTCCTTTGCACTCAATTGGTCTTGCTTCCCCCACCACCACCACAGGGTAAAGGCTGGTAGTGGCTCTCCTAAGGGTAGCTGTTACCTCCCTAGGTGGACAGTTTGGCCCAGACACTCCCAGGGCCCCAGGGGACAGAACACAGATGGCCCAAATCCAGAGACCCAAGCCCGCCCCCTCCCCATGCCCACCTCTGCAGGGCCAAGTGATTGAGGAACACTCAGCCAGCACCCTTTCTACATGTGAAGGAAAAGCAATGAGATTGGGGGAGCGAGAGGAGAGTGGAAATTAGGAGAGCAGGCAGGAATGAGAGAAAAAGACTTTGGAAGGGGGAGATGAATCTGAGGGCTAAAGTAACAGAGAGACCATCAGAGGGGCAAGGAAGATGGAGAACAGGCACCAGAGATGGGTGAAGGAGACAGATGTCAGGAAGAAGAGTGTCAGAGGGCAAAAAATCAGGTAAGTATCAGGGGATTAAGAGGTACTCAGAAATGGCCTGGATGGGACAGCTATCTCCGAGGGTCTGCAAGAGCCCCCACCCCAGCCTACCCCTACGGTAGGAAGTGTTAAATACTTACCTCCTCGGTGGATGATCAGGAGATGACAGGGAGGGGCTTCTTTGGTGCATTTGTTGTGGCACTTTAACCTGAGAGAGAAAGAGAGACAAGGATGGAGAGATGGGTAGTGGATGGATGGATGGATGGATGGTTGGGTGGATGATTGGTTGGATGGATGGATGGGTGGATGGATGGATGGATGGATGGTTGGTTGGTTGGATGGATGGATGGGTGGTTGGGTGGGTGGGTAGATGAACGGATGGATGGATGGATGGATGGATGGGCAGACAGGTGGGTGGGTAGGTGGATGGATGGATGGAGAGATGGGTGGACAGAGGAATGGATGAGTAGAGGCAAGAGTGGGTGGAAGGCTGAGTGGGAGGAGGGATGGATAGATGAACAGGATGCCCTGATGGTTCAGAAAGCTCTGGAAGCTGTGAATACCAAAATATGAGATGAGATGGGGCAGCTAAAGTATCTCCTTGGCACCTAGGAAATTAACTCTGGATAAAGGCTATTGTCATTCCATTCTCTCAGGTCAGACTTGGGTGGTCCAGGTTGAGTAGCAACTCCTTCACCAACAGTGTCCACTTAGATGTTATGCTTTGAAAGATATCTTCGCCTTTCAGTCTGTACTTTTCTCTTTTTTATTTTAGGGAGAGTGAGAGTGCACGAGAGTGAGGGGATGGAGGGAGGGGCAGAGGGAGAGAGAGAGAGAGAAAGACTCTTAAGCAGACTCCAAGCCCAGCTCTGAGCTCGACACAGGGCTTGAACTCACGACCCTGAGATCATACCTGAGCCAAAATCAAGAGCTGGACACTTAAACAACTGAGCTATCCAGGCAATCCACAGTCTGCATTTTTTATCCTTATCATCATCATCACCCAATCCTAATAACAATCCCCTGTCTCCTTGCAGACTCGTCTGCCAGCCATTGTACTAAGCATGATACAAATGCTATGCTATTGGATCTTTATAAACACTTTACACAATGGATATTATCATCATTCCCATTTTACAGATGGAAAAACAGATTAACCAAGCTTTCCTGGCAGAAAACTTGGGTCGGTGGTGCCAAAGGTGGCCTCTCATTTGTCAAGCAACAGGTGACAGCTAACCAAGGCTTCCATTTAGGATGAAATTCATGAGAGGTATTCAGTTTCAGAGGTAAGAAGAGTTTAGAGTCAAAGTGTCCTCTTTTGAGAGAATGTCATCTTGTTCTTTCCCAAAGCCTGGCCAGGCTTCCAAAGGATAAAACAAAAAAACAAAACAAAACAAAAAAACCCAAAAAACCAAAAACCAAAACCAACTAACTGTGACCTGGCTTTGTCTTTTCCTTTTAGAGTATATATGTCCTTAGGAAATTCTTCCAAATTTCCATACCAATACACACTGTGGCAGACGCGATGGGTGTCCTGTCTGCACCCCTTTGTTCCCCTTACCATTTTTGTGCACGCCAGCCTGACTGCCGACAGCAGACTTTCTTGCCAGAAGGACCCTGCAGCCTGCTTAAAGGTTTCCCAATAACAAACTCCATCCAGAGAGGTGGAAGCTTTAGAAGCTCAAACTTCTTGCCCTCCAGGGACCTGATAGTTCTCTCTAACAGAATGACTTGAATGTCCAGCCACAGACTCCACTTGGACTCCCCCCCAGCCTCAGTGGTTTTCCAAGCAGAGTCCCAAGACCGGCAGCATGAGCACCAGTGGTCTCCGAACTTTTCAGGAGCGCAGCTTCTGGGGTAGGGATCCTAGATCTGATAGAAACGGAGACTCAGAGCTGAAATGCAGTCCCCTGTTTCAGCAAGCTCTCTCCCCGAGTCTGCTACGTGCTCAGGCGTGAGAACCACTGGTCTCGCTGATCGTTTGGGAATACCTATGCACATTTCCCGATTCCTCCTGTCTTCAGTCTGTGGTGGACCCAGTAGGGCCCTGGATTCCACTCTGAGATGGAAAAGTTGGACCTGGGGCCCCTAGGAGTGCAGAGGGGAAGCAAGGAGATATGTGGGCAGAAAGAACATTATTAGTCTATCTCCAAGTCACCTTCACTTTGACTGCATCTGGGAGAAGGCTTCTGGTGCTAACACATCTTTACATTTCTCTACCACATGCTACCACAGTACCAGATTTGGAAAGGCAACACTATCGACAGGAAATTTAATAAATTAATTTTTCCATCTGAACATCTTTTTTTCCTGGTTGCCACATATTCATGGAAGTGATGCTGATTTTCCACTCATGGTGATGGGATACACTTTCATCTTTAAATACATTTTTTAAAGATTTTATTTATTTATTTGACAGACAGAGATCACAAGTAGGCAGAGAGACAGGCGGAGAGAGAGGACGAAGCAGACTCCTGCTGAGCAGGGAGCCCGACATGGGGCTCGATCCCAGGACCCTGAGATCATGACCTGAGCTAAAGGTAGAGGCTTTTACCCACTGAGCCACCGAGGCGCCCCTCAATACATTTATTTGAGTTAAAAAGGTGGTAAGGCGTAAATAAATAAAAGTAGGGCTGCTATGCATATATGATAAAATCATGACAGGGAGGTGAATGAATGACTGAATTAGATTGGGACAAGCTGGCTTACATAACTTGGAATTGTCAGAAAGAGGGGACAGCTTTTGGCATCTGAGTCTAAGTTTTACTGGTTGAAAAACATTAAGAGGTCCTCCCGGTCACGGATGTCACAAAGACACTGTGACTTAGAGAAGAATAAGAACTTCCACTTACATGGTGCTGGTGAAGTACCAGCCATGCCCCCCGGGGCTTTACACAACTTATGTAATCCTTGTAACAATCCTAAACAGTAGCAACTATTGTCATCCCCATTTTACGGAGTGAAAAACCGAGGCTCGGCAAATTTGGATAACTTGCCAAAGGTCAAATAACCAGTAAGAGACAGAGGTCCCAAGCCCAGGTCTAACCAGCAGATGCAGATGCCTCCAAAACCTCCACTCTTCTTCGTTTACATCTTGGGGGTGGCAGTGAATGAACAAGAAGCTTTGGGTAACCAGCAAAATCAAAAGCTCCTCCTTTGAGATAAGCCTAAGATGTCACCTTGTTCTTCCCCCTACAGTTACCTGACTTCAGAAGGATAATAAAAATCCCACCTCACTGTAAATTGCTTTTTCTTTCTTTTTTTTTTTTTTAAGATTTTATTTATTTTGGGTTGCCTGGGTGGTTCAGTGGGTTAAAGCCTCTGTCTTCCGCTCAAGTTGTGATCCCAGCAGCCCTGCATCAGGCTTTCTGCTCAGTGGGGAGCCTGCTCCCCCACCCCCGGAACCGGCCTCTCTGCCTACTTATGATCTCTGTCTGTCAAATAAATAAATTAAAAGAAAAGATTTTATTTATTTATTTGAGAGAGAGAGGAGAGCATGAACAGGGGGAGGGGAGAGGGAGGTGCAGACTCTGCCCTGAGCAGGGAACCCAGTGCAGGGGCTGGATCCCAGGACCCTGGGATCGTGATCTGAGCTAAAGGCAGATGCTCAACTGAATGAGCCCCCCAGGCGCCCCCGTCTTTCTTTTCTAAGGCCCACAGACTGTCTGACCTACAGGAAGGTCCCAGCCCCCAGGGAGGACATGGATATTGCATCCACACTCCAGTGGGAAGCTCTGCTGGATGTACAACTAGCCTCTCCATCATTCTGCAAAACACTTAACTGGGGTCTGGGACAGGACAGGAGAAGCCGCTATGTTTATGGGGAAGGACAAACCACACGTAAACAAAGATCAGATCATCACAGGTGTGGTAAGGCGGAGGAAAAACATCATACAGGGAAACAGGATGGAGAGTATGGGAGTGGGAGGGGAAGAGCTTCCAGCCAGAGCTAAAGTGTGGGGGCAGGAACAAGCTTGCGGGTTCAGGGATCAGAGGTTAAAGGCTGGTCAGGCTGAAGTACAGAGAACAGCAAAGCCATAAAGACAAGAGGAAGGGGAGGAGGGCATGGGCAGGGCCCCCGGCAGCAGGGGCAAAGAGTCTGTATTCGATTCTGCAGGCACTGGGGGGCCACGGGCGGCTTGTGACAGCTGTGACAGGTCGGACTGATGCTTGGGAGGCCCCCAGCTGGGGAATCTGCTGATGCCAAATGAAAATGGAACCAAGAAGTATCTGTACTCATTCCTGTTTGAAATAGCTTCATTCCACCCTGGAAGCTTCCAGAAAGAAATTTTTCCTTTCTGCCTCTCCCGCCTACGAGTCTTCTCTAACAATCCCAGCTGGAAGGGTGACGTGCAGATGTGAAGAAGCTTGTTCGCTCTCGTGGGCAGCGCTATGCACGGGGGCAAGCAGCTTCATGTGACCTCTGGACCCCGCCCGAACCAGGACAAGGCAGGCCAAGCCTCCTGGGACCTCGGTCATCTCCTGCCTCCCCCTGGTGTTTTCCTCTCCAGGATCCCTTGTTGCCTGTCTTTTGCAGTTCTGGAAAAGCCTTCCTTCATCTCTGGCCAAAGGGTGGGAGATGGAATGCCTGCCCCTCCAGGCGGCATTTCAAAGGGCAGCCCCGGGGGATGGGGCCAAAGCCAGTGCTCCTGGAGAAAGGCCCAGAGAACTCTTTCATGCTAACGCACTTAACCCTTTGCATGGAGGCTGGTACGTCAAGAACTAGCGCCCGCATGTCCAGCACCTGCTAATCGAGTTGGCAGGATTAGCCTAGCGCTGAAATCACACAGACCCTGGAGGGCCGGAGATGAGGCTCTTGCACAATGCAGACACACCATGCCCCACTTACAAAGAATCGTTTTTTTTTTTTTTTTTTTTTCAGCAGGAAAAACGCAGGATTCCACTCAAAGGAGACTTTTCCTTTCACTGCCCACAGAAGAGCAAGCTAGGACCACACACTGTTAAAATCGACCACCTGCTTCCAAATTTGATGCCTCCCATCCCCCAGGCTTACCCTCTAATTCGGTCTGTGCTGGGAATGTGGGTTTTCGTCAAGGGCATGCTGACGACCCAGAACCACTCTAGGAGGAAGACACACTCTACTTCCCCAAATGAGTGATGTCTAGAAGCCTAGATTTTCCAGAACCCAGCATTCTACTCCCCTACCCCAACAAAAAGAGAAATGGGGTCCGGAGAGTATGGAGAAGGAATCTGGGTTCAAAGCCTGGCACTACCTCTTCCTGGCCGTGACGGCTTGGGGAAGTCCCTGACCTATTCTGAGCGACAGTTTCTTCATCTGTAAAATGGGGACAATCATAGCACCTGTATTTACAGGGAAACACAGTATCTGTAGTTGCAGAGAAGACTGACCACATGAGGCGGGCAGGGTGCCCAGGGCAACTGCTTGAAGTAGCAGGTAACTGTCATTTTGTTACTGTTGCGAGTTTGTGCATAGCTTTCCACTCAAGCCCCTAAGACCTTGCCTCTTGCTGAATTGTGGGCTCGCTGCAATGCCTGGAGATCTGAAACACCCATGGGTGGAAGCTGGTTGAGGACTATCCTAGGGTCCTCTCCCTTGGATGGGACAAGTCAGTGGTATGCAGATGTAGGACTGGACCTCAGCTGCCCAGAGCCCTTACCTGCCCTACGAGGCACCCAGGACTGGCTGCCTTCCCCTCCCTGTCTCTCTCCCCTCCTCCCCTGCTGGTATGGCCTGGATCGTGTCTCAAATAAACCACCTGCCCTTAAATCCTTGTTCTGAGGTCTTTAGAAAGACAGGAGCCCAGCCAGGGCACTATGATGGTTCAAAACCCAACGTGGCCCGTCCCAAAGCTCTCACACCAACCCCAAGCCCTCTCTGCAAGTTGTCCCTTGTGTGTCCTCAGCACACATCCCTTCATGAACGTGGTTCTCCAGATGCTCCATTCCACCCAGAGGAAAGGAAGGGGGACTTCCCACACAAAGCCCCCATCAAACGTGGCCGGGAGGCGCTCCGTGAATTAGCATGGTAGATCTGAACAAGGCCTGACAGCAAACAAAGGTCAGATGTGTTTCCAGAAGTGGGCAGAAGCCTGGGCTTCTGAGGCAGGCCAGCCTAAGCCTGAATCGCAGTCCTGTCCTTCACACACCCCGGGGAACTCCATGTGCCCTGTGGAGCTCTGGGCTTCTCATCGGCAAAAGTGTGGTGAGAATCTAACGAGCAAATGCCTGAATGGGGCCCTCTGAGGCAGCAAATAGGTCAACATTTCTCTAGGCAGGGTAAAACGCACGGGAGTGGACACACAGAATGCCATGGGAACCTCCTACAGCCCGGAAACTTGGAAAGGGCTCATTTAAAAACTTTTCCTTGAAGGGGCTTACACCTCCTTTTTTTTTTAAACATTCAAAGCTAATAGGATAAGCTTCAGCTATCGAGAAAAGTTGCTTACATGGAGTATCTCGTTCCCCAAAGGAGCTGCTGGCTAAATGAGACATCCTCTCCCTCTGAAAGTTAAATATGTGCCTTTATCTGGAGGGCAAGATCTGGGTCTTCCTCATTTTGTAGGGGCCGTTCCTGTTCCCCTTTCAGTGCCTGGTCTGTGCCTGGTGCATAAAAATGCCAAATAAATACTACAGACAGGGAAGGGCAGAGAAGGACAGACAGAGCAAGGAAAGGCAGAAGGGAAAGCCATCACATGCCACTGGTGTATGGCATTGAATCGTCTCTGTCAAAAGGCTTCTTGAAATGATTCCTGCTTTTTTACAAATGATATCCCCTGCTGCTTATGAAATGCAGGTGTGTCCCTGTCGGTGTCCCCTTCTCGCTGCCCTCCCTCCCAACCCCCGTTGCGAGGACAGGACAGGGTTTGGGCTAGAAGAACACCAGACTTGCATGGACCTCACGGGGGAACTGTGGGGGACATATGTCCCCTTTATGAGCAGTTTTGTTGTTTCCTTAATGTCATGTCCCCCAGCAGCCCTATGGGGCAGATGTGACCCCAGAGCCTGTGTGACCCGGGGATCAGGATGTTAGTTTTCCCTGAAGAGGTGGGCTAGACTCCTGCCTGTGAACACAGTCCTTCATCCATTTCAATGGTTCACTGAGCTACTGTAATCAATTTAGGAGAAGCTGGCTCCAAGCAGCCCAACCCGCCTTTCTCTGGTGCATACCAGCTTGCTTCGCAATCCCTCTGAGCAGGACACAGTCTTTCCTTCCTGAGGGCCAGTGGTGTGTTTTAACAACCCAGCCCCCAACCTCGGGCCAGGTGTTCTTACATAACCTGTTTGCTCTGAACAACAGTGCCATGAAGGGTGGATACCATCACGTCCATTTCAAAGTTAGGAAGACTGAGGCTCCATAAGCAGCCTGATCATACAGACAGTAAAGGGCAGAGTGAGAATCATTCACTCATTCATGCTCCTGAACATGACTGTCTTCCCTCTTTGTGCCAGGGGCTCTGTGAGGTCCTGGCCATGTGTCATAAGACAGGGACAGAATTCTCTCTTCAATCATCTCTCTTGCAAACATTTAGCATGGAGCTCACCAACCAGGTATGTGAACCCACCTCTCACTATTTTAAGCATGAACACCTCTCCTCGGCTGCCTCTGAGTGGATGTGACCTGGCTCTTGGGGCCTTGGGTTGGCAAGAACCCCTTTCTTTCCAGAAGTAACTTTGCAGGTCTATGGCACAAACAATATTTACTGAATGCTTTCTATGTGCCAAGTACATATGTGCTAGCTCTGGACATACAAAGAATGAACAACACGGACAGAGCCCTACCCTCAACCAGTTTAAAGTCTGTCAGAGAGACAGGCAGGTATGCTGCCCAACACATCCTAGTTATGTGATACAATATGACAGTAGAGGATAGGGTGTAGCACTTTGGACCTGAGAGAAGTCCCGGAGGGCTTCCTGTAGGAAGTGGCAACTGAGCTGAGACCGAAGGATAAATGCGCAAGTGCGTAAATTCGGCTATATCCGAGTTATATATCCAAATGTGTATATCCAAATATAGCCAAAGTGCGCAAGAGAGATCCAGGCAGGAGCAAAAAAAGGCAGTTCAAAGATGTGCTGATTGATATGCATGTGGCCCGCCCGAGGGGTAGACATCTCAATGTAGCTAGAGGTCTGGGTGTGAGGAGGGACACAGTGAGAGGGCTGGAAGGACCAATGAGCAAGGGATGCCATTTAGCCTCGTGAGCCCGGATTTGCCCTGAGAGCAAGAGAGAACCAAGGAAGGATTTTAAACAGGGAGGTGAAGGCTAGATCAGCATTTTGGAAAGCCCCCCTCTGGCAGCAGATAGCTAAAATTAAAGGGCATCGCTCACTCATTATCTCTCTGACTTCCTCCCTCTGTTTTCTTTTTCCCAGCTCACAGCATTAAGAGTTCCTCAAGGCTTCCTGCACAATCACCAAACCAAATCATTGCCCCCTTTCCCATGGGGCTTGTTTTGTTGAATACCCCAACCAAACAGTTTTGTTTCATCCTGGTTCCCTTGCGGTCTCTCATTTGGGTTGATGCTTCTAGAAATGCCCCCATATGCTCTCAGTGGAGGATATCCTCAGTGGAGGATAAAACACTTCTTCCCCTCCCTGCTGACAACTCAGTGAGGCTGAGCTCTTTGGCCCAAGACTGGGTTAGGGAAAACCACCACAACAGAAATGAACAAGGTTGGAGGGGAATATTAATGTATAAATCATACTGGAAATGTCAGCCAAATAATGAACAATGATTAGAAAACCCGGCACTTTTCTCCATAGGAGGATATAGTGCAGGACAGCTGTGCATTTATTAGCTGTTGGAGATGTCCCCCTTCTCATCTCGCAACTTCTGCCAAGAGAGGAGAGAGTGACCCCAGAGTCTTCTTGGCTCCCAGGCCCCAGAGGTGCTCATCCAAACACAAAGACCAGTTGGCCATCTTTCAATTCAAGAGATGGGGAGAGGGTAGCCAGCTGCGGGAAAGAGGATGAAAAGATGATCAGCTCCGGTCCAGGATCTGGTTGAGAACATTCTGCCTCGGGGCTAGCCTTTGTGGCTGGCCTACTGTGTGACAGGCCCTTTGCAAAATGCTTAAGAATCTGGGATCTCGAATCATAGAGGTGGTTTGATGAGCAGATCTACCTACTGGGAGACTCTGGCTTTACTCCTGAAGACCAGCGTTTCCTCATCTGTAAAATGATGGTGAACAGACCCTACCTTCCACGATTGTTGCAAGGATTACATGAGATCATGCATAAAAGTGTTCAGCAAAATGTCCCGCATTTAGTACGCCCTCAACACATGTTACCATGGACGCCATCATCATCCCATTCAATGCCCACCTCGGCAACCAGTAGACTCACAATCCCCCTTCCCATACAACTGTAACTGGATGCAAAGTTTTGCATGTACTAGGTAAAAACTCATAAAAGGGAACACGAATTCCCATTATGATCGTTGCGAAACACAGAAATGTTTCTATTAATGGAAAAGTAAGTCTGGGCTTTAAGCTGGTGATCTCTGAAACGCAAGCTCGTAATTATATCCTGCCAATATCCTGTGTGTCGAGCAAATTCCTGAGGCTTTCAGGAGCCTTGCAGCAGCTGTGACATCAGTGCTGATCACCTCCCCAGTGTTTCCAGGGTTCGGAAAATTAGTGCAGCCAGTGGCTCAAACCAACCATGGCTTACTTTTTCCTCTTAGCTAGCTCATCACCTGTGGCCGGAGTCGCTGTACAAAGCCAGGACGTTTTCAGATCAAACATTATGTTTTGAGGCAAAAACTCAGGTTAGAAGATGCTACAGGGCAAGACAGGAACTGAGAAGAGCGGAAAATCCAAGTGACTAGGTCCAGTAATGGAGCAAAACTGGATAAAGTAGTGCACGGCTCTTTTAAATAAAAATTAGTAAAGTGACAGCTTACAGAAAAAGAAGTGGAAAGCATGTCCAGCCGGGCTGCTGGGGAGGTACAGAAAGGGCATGCAAACAATGGAACAAATCGGAAATCCTGTGCTGCTTAACTCAGTTTTCCAAGCTCACTCTTGACCTTTCCAAGAAAATACTTATGGGTCTCACCCCTCCAGAAGCAGGCAGTGACCTAGTTTGGAGCACATGAAGTGCCTTTATTTGCAGAGCTCTGCCCCGACCCACCTAGGTCCTCTGTGACATGGGACTTTCAGTGCTAAATCCCAGGCAAACCGAGATGTTTGATCACTCTGTTGAATATTTCAGTAATGGTATTCTAACGCTGACACTTCAGAACTGAATGATGTGTGCCTCAGTCACACTGGTTGGCGGTGACTGATTCATTACATAAACCAGCTGTTTTCCACCAAGGGTAACTTTGCTCCCCCTGGGGAGATCTGGGAAAGTCTGGGGACACTTCTGGTTGTCACAACAGGGATGGGGTGTGTATCTGTGTGTGTGTGTGTGTTTGTGTTGCAGGGTTGCTCCTGGCTTCTGGTGAGTGGAGGCCAGCCATGCTGCTCAGGATCCTGCAAAGTCCAGGACAGCCACCCAGACCAAGAATTATTTGGGCCCAAATTTCAACAGTGCTGAGGTTGAGAAACCCTGATGTAAATGCTTGAACATGTCCCCCAAGAAGTGGGATGGTTTGGAAAATCCCAAAAGACCAATGGGGAACAAGTACTACAGAAAAGAAGGGAAGGTGCTGAATTTTCCAGAACTTGAACCTCACATCAACCCACGGAGGGGATTTAGCGAGTAGGTTTCTCTTCCCACCTTGCATTAACAGAAAATCAGTTTCTACAACTAAATAAATGCTGAATGATTTATTGAAAGATTCTGATTGGAGGGAATCCCCAAGCCATTAATGTGATTGGTGCATTCACATCACATGAGTGGTTCAGCCTCATTTTACATCAGAGAGGTTTAGAAACTTCCCTAGAATCACACAGCTGGGAAGTGGAAGAGCCAGGACCCAAACTCAGCTCCCTCTGGCTCCAGGGTGTGGATCCTGCTGTCGTTTTATGGTAAGACAACAACGCTGGGTTCCCTAGATGCGGGTCCTAAGATGGGTGTTCTCCTGAGCGATAGATGGAAGTTCTCCAAGAGAGGCCGATTCCATTGTAGGGGGAGCAGAACAGGAAATGGGGGAGAAGCTAAGCTAAGATGTGGTTTCAAGTGACTCTGGTCTCAGCTTGATCCGTCTGGAGCTCTGGACCATGAATTGGATCACAGAGGGTGTCTGCCCTGAGGCAAGCTAGCTGGCCTACTGTATACCTACCCCAGTGAGTGCCTGGCTCTGAGCCAGTGGGGGAGGGGGAGGATCCCCGCCCCCCCCCAACAGGCACCTCGGGGTGAGGCAGCTGCAATTCCCCAAGAGCAAACCTCCAGTGGAGGGCTCAGGTTTGAGATGTTAGTAGCGTCCACAGCCACTGGTAAATGAGGTCCCTGGATATACATCCAGACATACATGGGTAGGGGAAGGCGGTGCTCTGTGGTCACTGACTTCATCATCCTGTCTTCAAAGTAGAGGAGTGAGTACTCCTTCATGGTCTTCGAGAAAAATGAGTCATAGCATCTACAATGCATTCTGACACCCAAGCCCCTCCTGTCTCGGACTGTGAGAGCAGGTGACTTGGAGAACATCAGAACCCCTGGCTTCTGCCTTGCACTCGACTGTCAGAAGGAAAGGCCACCCTGACAACAGCACTGTTCTCCCCAAGGCCTTGGGCGACTCCCTCCAGCAAGATGACAGCTCCAGCTCCCGAGGAATGGGGCTGGAGGGGGAGTGAGCAGTCCTTACTACCCAGGCCTGGGGCTCCAGGTAACAGCGCCCACGAGTCAGAGTGGCAGGGCCCGGTACTGCAGCTGCTGGCAGAATCAGCGGTCTCTGGACCAAGCCCCCTGCCAGGTACAAGCAACTGCAAAATATGCTCAAGTTCTTCTGAGTCCTGATCCAAGCTTTGCCCATGCTGTGTCCTTGCCCAGAACACCCTTCCCCCTGCTTCACTTGGCTAAGTCCCACTCCTCCCTCAAGACTTCAAAGGCCTCCGGGAGGGCCTCCCCTGATGCGCATCAGGTATCTCCCACCCCCATCCTCCCTCTGGAGTAATAATTAACCTACTGGTTCACCCCCACCCTAATTCTAGACCCCTGTTCCTCACTTAGGCTGCAGTGCAAATCTGACCCCTCTGAGAGGCTTATTAAAAATGCAGGTTTCTAGGCCCTATCTCCAGCATCTGGGCCAGGAAGTCTTGGGAGGGGCTCAGGTGGGACAATTTTAAGCAGCCATGTCTCTGACAATGCTGACCCAACCAGAACCACAGCACACTCTAAAAACAGAGTGGGGGGAAAGGGGTTACAACACACACAGGAGACAGACAATTCAAATGCTTCTCCAATGACAGTTTTGAAAGATGTCCCCTCCTTTCCATACCCAGTCCCTGCAGTTAAAAACAAAAAACAAACGAACAAACAAACAAAACGCTTGGTTCAAACTCAAGTTTCCTAGAGCACAAGCCACCCGAATTCACCACCGAGCACTTTTCCTGCAAGAAATGCAGATAGGAGTGGCCAGGTTTCCAAGGATCCAGACCTCGGTTCTGCAGAAACCTGTGGAAAGACCTGGAGAAGGAGGAAAGCTGCAGATAACGCACGAATGAGAGCTGGGAAACCCATCAGCATCTTCCTGCAGCTGAATCCACAGTCATCAGACAATACGGGGATTGTGCTGACATCCGACCACTTAGAACGAAACTCCATTCCGCGCTCATGAACCTATTAGATGAAAAGTCCTCAATTTAGATAACTGCAAATTGCTTTCTGAGCATAATTTCCTATTAGTTTGCTAATCTCTCTATTCAGAACGCCAACAAGACAGCTGATGATAATTCCGGAGGAAGTGGCCATTAAGCCGAAGGAGGAGGAGAGGGGGTTAGACATTCGCGAGTATCCTGGCTTCCTGGGTAGGGGGGGTACCCCAAAATTAATCCATAAATTTAGTAACAGTATTTGCTTTCATGTATGATGTTCTTATAATACACCAGGTACCGGGGGCTGAGCTTTTTACCTTACTTACCCCACTTAGGGTTTTGGGGGGCTTTTTGGGTTTTTTTGTGTGTTTGTGGTTTGTTTTCTTTTTTTAACAATCTAGTGAGGGAGATATTATTTTCCTCTTTTGACAGAAGAGGAAATGGGGCTCAGAAGTGGTCACATGACTGTTAGTGGAGTCAGGATTCAAATACAGGTGTATGCATGTGACCTACAACCCCGGATTCCAATCATGCCTTATCTTTTGGCTTATCACACAAATACTTACTGGATGAGATGATGATGAACAAGACTCAAGTTTACAGAATGAGGCCAAGAGATGAAATAACATAGAAGCCTAAAAAATAGTTAGCAAAGATTGACCCATCTATAAAAACAAAAACAAAACAAAAACAAAAACAAGAAAAAAACCAACCAACCAAACAAAAAACACACAAAAACCCAAAACAAAACAAAACAAAAAACAAACAAAAAGCCGCCGCTACCACCAACAAACAAAAAAACAACAAAACCCAAAAAGCAAAACTCACCTACTGAAATGTCAGGCTGGAGAATAAAGTTTGATTTTGTCAAATTGCTACTTTTATGTAGAGCAGTGGTTCTCAAAATGCGGTCCCAGGACCAGCAGCACCAATGTCACCTGGGAACTTAGCAGAAATGCAAATTCTGGGGCTCCACCCCAGGCCTGCTACATTGGAGACTCTGGGGCAGGCCTAGGAATCTGTGTTTTAACAAACCCTCCAGGGGATTCTGATGTCCACTTGAGTTTGAGACCCCTGATCTAGACAAAGAAAATCAGCTCTACAAGGAATTTGGAGATCACTCAGAGCAGTGCTTCCCCAACCTTAATGTGTACAAGAATCACTTGAATAATCTTAAAATGATACCACAGGTCTGGGCAAGGTCTGAGTGTCTGCATTTCTAACCAGCTCCCAGGTGATGCTGATGCTGCTGGTCCAGGGACCACACGTGGAGACACATGGGTCCAATCCAATCCTTCACCCAGCAGGTTTCTGGCAATAACAGAACCACCAATGCTCTAGGTTTCAGGGCGGGGGTAGGGGGAGGCACTGTCTTCAGGGCAGATTGAAACTCACACCTCTGGGATGCTTTAGGACAACAGGAAATGACTTGTGCCACAGACTACTACTTTTCCCAAGTTCCCATTGGAGTGTGAGATCTCCCCTGGGCACTTTAATTCAAAGCCTAGCCCTTCCCCCAGCCCATCCTTACTCCCCTCCCTGCTTTGTTCTCCTTTGCACTTAGCATCCTCTGAACATAAAGAATGACCTATTTCGTAGGTTTGTTGACTGTCCTTCCACTCCCCTGGCATTGTACGTTCCCCAAGGGCAGCGCTTTTGTGTGTTTTAGTTACTGTGATTTCCCTTCAGCCTAGAACCGTGCCTGGATTATAGTAGGTGCTCAATAAAGAGCTGAGCAAATGAACACCCCCCCCCCCCCCAAAAAAGCTGCTTCCTGGTTCTTGGTGCCACTGCTCTGCACTGTCATCTATCATGGCTCTTTACGCACACACTTCGGTTCTACCGAAATTCATTTCTCTATAGGTACATCTTTCCCAAGTTCTGTTGCAGCTAGACAAGCACAAAATTGCTGTAGTTACACAAATGTCAAAAAACTGGAAGCATACCGGACCTTTGGAGCAACTACAGGCTCTGCTTCCACCGTTCTGGAAGCTTCTCTAAGAGCTGAGCAAATTGGTGAGATCAACAGTGCAATCCAACCTCGGTTGAATTCTGCTTCTTACACCCCAGGAGCCATTTCTGCACCAGGTGGAGTGAGGAAGAATGTTCTTTGACAGACCACGGTCATATGGGGTGAGAACATTTCACTGGCTCCTTCCCACAGCCCCATGGAAGGGGCCAGCATCACCCCCACTTTGCAGAGTGGAAAACTGAACCCCAAGATGACGGATAATTTGTCGGCTCAAGCTCATACAGAGAATGCAGCAGTGGGACTGGGACTCACATTCAGTTCTGGCTACTTCCAAAGCCTGTGCTTCTCCCCCACGTTCCGATCCCTCCTCCAACCTTCCCCGCCCCCCACCCCCAGCAGGGTCTGAGTCTTTGTTCATTACTTCTAGAACGGGGAGCAAGAGCAAAGGCCGCAGCAGAGTTCCGCCTCTCGGGCTGAAAATTAAAACGGCTCAGGAAGTGTTCAGCCTCACTGACTCCTGGCTGCGTCCCTGTCACCTAATTACCCGACATCAAAGCCTCCAGTCCGCAGGTGTGAGGATGTGAGAGCTGCCTCTTCCCTCAGAACGCGGTGTGACTGGTGTGAGTACGCAAGGATGAGACAGGCCCCCCGGGGGCAGCTGGTGTGTGGGGAGTATCAGTGCACCCGAGGGCCTGGCCTCAAGCCTCTCAGAGTCAGAAAGGCCAGGGTCACCATCCTGAGGGCTCCCTCACCTGAGAGCCAGGGTCTAGTGGGCACCAAGGCAGTCGTTCTGGACTTTTGCTCCCCACTGCACCTTATGCCTGGGAGCTTATGGCCCCTTATGGCTAATGAATCCTCCCCAACTCCGGGAAGGAAGGGAACTCAGCCTTACCTCTGTTACTCAGGTGAGACACCCAGGCAGGGGGAGAGTAAGCGCTCGGCACCGCTGCTGTCCCCTCCACCAAGGGGCAGAGATGTGCGGAGGCCAGAAGGAGCCCAAGGGGTGTGGCCAGCCTGGGCTGGACAAGGAAAGAGAGATTCCTACATCCTTTTCAATTGAACCGTTGCTATCAAGCAGACAGGCACTCTCACGTGGCGTTCTCAGATATAGTTAAATATTATTGACAATCTTACAGGAATTGGACCAGAAAAGTATTTTGCACACGCTTATGGCAGGAGCGAGGGAGGCCAGGCAGAAAGGCATTCCCGACCTCTGACAGAGGACAGAGCTCTGAGCCTGGCACTGTGCTGTGTCCCTGAGTCCTGATTTGTTGGATGCTAACTGCCACATCAGGCAGGAAGAAGGATTCTTCTTTTCATGCAGATTAAAAAAAAAAAAAAAAAACACACACACACACACACAAAACGTGGAAGAGAAATGTGGGGTGACTTGTCCAAGGTCACAGTTAGAGAGGAACAGAGCCAGGATTTGAACCCATCTTAGTCTGACTACAGAGTCCACGTCGGACATTTTTTCTGCCACTTTTCCTGCCTTTTGCCAGCCACAAGCTGGCACGTGTGTGCAAGTGGGGGAGCTTTGCAAGGTCGAGCCTTCCCGACCAGAACTCGAGACCCACATGATGCCACGGAGGGGAGAGGAGTTAGGGGTCGGGACTGTGTGACCTCAGGCAGGGGGCTTCTCCTGGCTGAGACTCGGCTTTCACATCTGTAAAACATGGAGAATCAGGGTACCCTCCTCGGAGGACGAAAAACAAAGGAGGAAAGGACTTCACAAACTCTAACTCAGGAATTGACAAACTACATGTGACGGGCCAAAGCCAGCCTGTAGCATATATTTGTAAATAAGGTGTTACTGGAATAAATAAATGTGTCACACCCGTTCGTTGACATACTGTCTGTGGCGGCTCTTCTGCCACGCGGCAGAGTTGAGTCGTTGGGTCTGCAGACCCTAACGTGTTTACTATTCAGCCAACTGGACCAAAAGTGGACCAACCCCCGATCTTAGAGGCTACAAATGTGCAAATACGGCGGTGCCTTGGCAAACAGTTTTCCACATTTCCCACATCATCCAATGGCTCTGCTGCTTCCTCCAACTGCCCCCTTGACCCCTTCCCCAAAGGTAGAGGTTCCCTTAAGACAGGGTTCTGAAACATGGAGCAAGCGATCCTCCGGAGATCCAAGAAATCAAACCTCTATAAGTTACTTCAAAGCCCAGCATGGCTCCCGTGGACCTCAGACACCACGAAAACATTTCTGGATGCAGCCACTTACTTGCAATTTTTACACTTGAGACCGAAAAGCATTCCTTTCCCACAGACTGTGCACGTCTGAGACATCCAGTACTTGGTGGAAAACCTATGGAAGAGAGACAGAAAACATTCAAGGGCAAGGTCGTGGTGACCGGGCTAATCTCTACAAGGATGAGCTGCTTCAAGAAGCACACAGGCCCCGGATTCTAGTCTTGCTTCTTCTAAGACGGGTGACTTCATCAGGTTGTCCAGACCACCGGAGACTTGGTCTCCCTGTCTGTAGAGTAGGGATGATAGCCAATGTCACACACAGGTGACTGTGGGGACCCAACGGGCCATGCATGTCAAGGGCCTCCCACTGCCTGGCAGGTAGTAAGGGCTCACTCAACTGGGCTGTAACTTCATTATTACCTGGACATTCGTGACAAGTCTTGCCTGGTGCCAGGCTATGTGCCGAGTTCAGTACTGGGATGGGGCGATGGATGGGGCTAGAGCTGTCCTCAGAGAACCACAAAGCAAGGTGGGGGCTCCCAGGAACCCACCCATCACCCCCTCACTGCCAGTCACATCATCTGGGACACTTTGATGGGGGCCTACCACCCCCAGAAGAGCTGAGGCCTCAAACTTGAGAAGAGGGTCCCCAAAGTGAAAGCTCTTGTAGGCGGTGAGCTCACCCTCCTCGCCAATCACCACCGCTTGCCTTGCGGCAAACGCAAGGCAGTTGGGAGGGCTCCGACAGACAGCTAGGGAGAGGGAACCATCGGGAACAGAAGTGCATCACATTAACTTCCCGGGCTCTTGCTGCTACTGGGGTGCTTTCTTCCCTCAAGAGATACCAGGCAGCAGCGGGGCTGGCCCCAGAAAAGTGCTGAAGGTTGCTGGGTCAGAGTTAATTTTCATTTTCAATTTTTGCCACCTTCTGCAGGAGTTGTATCTAATCTCCTCTGCCTCTGAGTGTCAAAATGAAAATCAAAAATGATTATGTAACTCGGTGTTTTGAGAACTTTGAGGGCAAGGCTGCATCCCTCTGCGGTACCAACATGCTTGATTTGGGTCAGTCACCCTCTGAGCGGGACCAGCCGCAGCCCAAAGCCTGTGTATTGAAGCAAATAGTAATATTTGGAATGGGGACTCTTGTGACTGAGGAAATTTCCTCTCCAGTTCTGGACTGGGGGGTGGTCCAGTCTTTTTCTGTCTCTTCCATGGGGCCAGCAAGTCTGGCAGGCCCTACCTTGTGCTATTTGGCAGCTCTTGGGGATGAAGAGAATAGGCTTGTGCCCCCCCCCCCCCCCCCGCCACCCTGCAACCAGCCCACTGTGTGGGGACTGCGGGCGGGCAGCACGAGCCTTGGAGCCTAGAGTTCTCTTTCTTTTCCAGTCCTCTCCCATCTCTGGGATCAGCTCTCTCTCCTCCTGAACTCCGGCTGGGGTGGCTCTGAGGACGGTGGAGGGAATGGGATATTAATTTCATTTCTTCACCAAGGCTGGGGTGAGTCTAGGTCTCTTCCTCCTAGCATGGAGCCCGGGGAGAAATACAGGGTGAGACAAAAGAATAACAGGGCATCCCAAATCCCGGCTCCTCCAAGAAGACCTTTCTAATGCCCAAGATCATGACTCTGCCTCTGGGAATCAGGATCTGAGGACGAGGTAGAACCAGATCTAAAACACTCTAGTCGCTAGAGCCGCGGGAGGAGAGCCGCGGGATGAGGCCGAGCAAGAGGGAGAGGCTGCGCTAGGGGGAGGGTCAGTCCAGGGGTGAAGCCCGGCCAGGGGTGCGGCCAATACGGGATGAAGCTAAGCAGGGGTCTACTGAACCCACTGCGGATCTGAGCCAGAGATGGGTTCAAACTAGAGGTGGAGCTGAGCCAAGGGTGTGGCGGACTTAGGGGTGGAGCTAAGACGGGGTGTGGCCTACCCAGGGGTGGAGCTGAGTCGGGGGTGGCCTATCCAGGGATGGAGCTGAGTTGGGACGGGACCAATCCAGGGGTGGAGCTGAGCCAGGGGTGTGGCCAACCCAGAGGTGGGACCAACCGAGGGGTGGAGCTGAGCCAGGGGTGTGGCCAACCCAGAGGAGCAGTTGTGCCCGGGGCAGTGGGGAAGCAAACAGCCAGGGCCGTTCTCTTTGCTGCCTTTCTCGCTGCATCTCCCGCCTGACCGTGGACGAGTCTATCACGTATTTCTCACGGCTTCCTCCACCGTTTCCTCATTTAGTCTTAACAACTATCCTGTCAACATGTTTCTTTCAAAAACTGTTGACAAGGTGCCATTCCGGGAGAGTGTGCTCGTTCCGCCTGGCCCCGCACCCCCAATGGCGATCCGTCTGCCCCCGATACTGCCCCCACCTTTGTAGCCCCGCTCCCGGGTACCGCAGTCTGTTAGCCCTCTAACCCTCCACCGGACCGCGAGCTCCACAAGGGCGCAGGCCCTAGGTCTTGCGCGGTGCTGCTACGCAGGCACAGATATGCTCTACAAATACCAGCGCAAGAAATCCATGAATGAGTGCACAGGTCCCTCGGCCACTTCCCAGAGGCCTCGGTACAAAGAAAACTCTGAGCAGCAGTGACCGAAGAACACCGAGTGCGAAGTTTAATTAGCTTGTAGGCGCATCACTTAGTCGTCCAGGGCCTCAGTCTCCCTGTCAAATGGACATGACCACGCTTGTGCTACATACCCCCACTGAGCTTATGGGAGACTGTGAGGATAACGACATAAAATGTAGAAAGTTAAATCTGGAAAGTTAATGAACTTCTTACAAGGGATGTTTAGTAGATACAAGTCTCCTTCCTGAAAGGACAGCGTACCCCTGGGGAAGTTATTGCCACGGACCCAATAGGGCTGGAGATCTGGACGGACCTACACCTCAACAGAGAGTGAGCACCTCTGAGTTCAGTATGAAATCTTGTCTTCTGGGAGGGGAGACCCAAAATTAAGAATGTAAGGCACTTGTTTGACAATGGTACCATTTACTGAGTGATTATTATATGCCCTTTGCTTGGCACTTGGTATATATTATCTCATTTGACCTTCACCACACCTATGGGTAGGCAGAATTACCTGATGAGAGAACTGAGCCTCAGAGAGGGTAAGTAACTTCCTCAAGGTTGCAAAGCTTTACTAGCTGGGATTGAAACACAGGAAAGTTGGACTCCAAAGCTCGGGCTTTCTAACCATTACTTGCTGATTTTACCAGGGCCAGGTTAATAAGATGCCACAACGAGGTTTCGCTTGGCAGAGGAGAGAGGGGCATGACGACACAGGAGCCAGAGCAAAATGTCTGCCCAGTCTTTCCCCACTCTGGCGGCCGAAGATCCCAGCCTTCACTGTGCTGGGAGGTGGCCCCCCGTGCCCAAAGGAAACCAACCTACCTGTGCTTGATGGAGTTGCCGAGGTCTCTGCGAGGGATCTGCGGGGACCAGCGCGGCACGGACAGCGTGTCTGCAGGGAGAGGAGAGAGGAGAAGAAGAGCCTGTTACACAGAGGGTCAGAGGTTGGGGTGGGCTCCAGCGCCCTGGGAGGAAGAGGAAGGCTCGCCGCCTTCAGTGACCACCAACATCATTCACCAAACCGAAGCCAAATGGAACACTGGGGTAACGTGTTACTTGGACTGAAGCAAGATCCCCTGAGCAGGGCAGCTAGAGAGTGCCGTGAAAGAAGCCAGCTGTGGCAAGAATAAAAATGAGCATTGCTTCCATTTATGGGGTGCTTAGTGTGTGCCAGGTATGTGGCAAGTGACTCACATGCTTTCATTCATTACATGCTCAAAACAATCCCAAAGAAAGGGGAGGTTAGCATCCCCACCCTACAGACAACACCATTGAGGCTTGGAGCAAGGAAGTCATTGGTGTAAGGTCATACACCTTGGAGAATGCACAGCAGCTGTGAATCCAGATTTGAGAGACTCGAGGGCACACGCAGAAATGTGCGCAAAGTTCTAAAATGGTAGATTCCAAATGTCAGGCACGGATGCACCACTTTTCCTGTTTTTGTTCTGTCCCGTAAAGCCCATAAAATTATTTACTTATTATCTTAAGGTAACCCTCTTTGTTTGTTTAAATACACTTATTTTAAAAGCACGCTCTATATTGAAAACTAATGTCACTTTCTGTATATTGTCACTGATTCTTTAAAATATGTCCAACCACGTACCACTTAAACTCATGCTAAAATAAGTGGATGGAGAGCCACCTGGGTGCCTCAGTTGGTTAAGCATCTGAGCATCTGATTCTTGATTTCAGCTCATGTCATGATCTCAGGGTTGTAGAGTGAGCCCTGTTTCAGGCTCCGTGCTGGGTGTGGAGCCTGCTTAAGATTCTCTCTCCCTCTTTCTCTTCCCCTCTCCCCACTTCTCTCTTAAAAAAAAAAAAAGTAAGTGGATGGGTTGAGGAGTGAATGCAAGAGTGAGTGGATGTATGGATAGACAGATGGGTAAATGGATTGGTAAGGGATGGTGGATGAATGTCTGGAGAGGTGGGTAGACGGTCAGATGAGCAGGTAGATGGATGGATGGGTAGGTGGGTAGTTGGATGAATGAATGGATGGATGGATACATGGATTGGTAAGTGGGTGGGTGGATGGATGAGTATTTGGATAGTCAGGTGGACAAGTGGTTGGATAGGTAGGTAGAAAGATAGGTAAGTAGTTAGATGGATAGGTGGGTAGGAAGGTGGTCGGAATGGTAAATGGGTGGATGGATGGATGGATGGTCGGATGGATGGAGGGATGGAAGGATGGATGGTCGGATGGATGGATGGATGGTCAGATGGATGGATGGATGGTCGGATGGATGGATGATGGAGGGATAGGTGGGTGGGTGATGGATGGGTAGGTGGGTGGATGAATTGGAAGGTGGGTAGATATATGTACAGATGGATAAAAAGATGGATAGATAGACTGATGGATGGATGGGAATGAGCAAGAAACCATAAATCACATGGACTTCAGACTGGATGCTTATCCCCATCTGGTCTTTCTTTTCATGCCTTAAACTAAATCCCGGGGACTTCCACTAACGCTCCACCTCACATCCCTCCTCCTCGACCTCGAAGGCCCCGAGGAGATGTGTGAAACTGCAGCAGAAATGAAGCTGCACTGTGTGTGAAGTCTGCACCAGCTAGGCAGAGAGGAAGCGAGTGGCTGACCAACACACCAGCTCTCCTTTCGCAGGCCAGATAGATGGAGCCAGCTCCCTGTTTTCGGAGCTAACACATGCCTATCCCATTTTACACAGCCATTGTTCCAGAGTGGTGTGTTCCCTGGAAGCTGGTCATGTCTGAACCGATCAGAGAGCATTTAACCTCCAACCCACTCCCTCCTCTCTTCTGTCTAAGGACACCATTCACAGCCATCTGAAAGCTGTTTCCAGGAACCCCAATTCTGCCCTTGTAAAGCTGGGACCCTTTCTGGGAGAGCTAATGATTTTCCAAGCCCAAAGGGCAGAGAAAAGCCACTCGAGGAGCAGTATGGTGTATCAATCAGAGTCATAGCCAGTGGAATTTCCTCCAGTTTAACCAAAAGCTAAATGTCACCCCATCCAAGCCATCTTGCCAGTTGTTTCAGTTTCTGAGGGCAACAAAAAGGACAAGAAAGAAAAAACGATTTTAAAAAAAGTGAAAGGGAGCATTCTTTCCATTCCAAGCTCCTCTGGGGACTTAAGTCTGTTTTCGGAAGACGGATGCTACTTTCTAACTCCTTAAAATGCTTTCCCCAGCGCCAGGGCAGGTGCAGATAGGACAGCTGGGCCGGAGAGAAAGCGCTCGCTAGCTCTGATGCACTGGCTCCTCACGGGAAATCTGCAAAACTAGGAGTGCCGACTGGGCTTCATCTCATGGGACATTCGTAGTGGCTGTCTAGAAAAGTGTGTCGAGAAAGATACTGAGGCCCAACAGGCAAGAACAGGAAAGAATGATCAGCCATGTCCACCATGGGTGAAGAATAAGGTAGAACCAACAAGTCTGTGTATATGTGCCCCTCCTGCAAGGATGGGGACCCCAGCCTCAGTGTTGCATCACCAGGAGCCAAGCAAGTTCTTCTTAGATGTTTGCGGAGTCCAAGTGTATTATGATGGAAGCGCGAGTTAACTGATTGCTCGGTATGTGTTAGGCATCAGGCTGTGCAGTGTAGACCTGGAAACTATGTCTCAGTGCAGTCAATGGGCTTGTTCTTCCCGACAAGACTCAGGGCTCAGAGACGCAGTAGCGTGCCAGAGGTCATGCAGCGAGGCACAGTTGAACCTCACAGAGTAATTCTGCCATTTCTTATAAGTCTTGCAAAAGCCCCTTCACCAGTATTCTCAGCCAAGGTAACCTGTGCCTCCCAAGGGACATTGGGCAATGGTTGTCACAGTGGGGTCAGGAGGTGTTATTGGCACCCAGTGGGTGGAGGCCATGGATTCGGGTCAACATCCTATAACGTGCAGGCCAGCCCCTCCATCAAAGAATTAACCAGCCCCAAATGTTGAAAGCACCAAGGCTGAGAAGCCCTGATCTAGATATTTTCCACTTTCCTAACCACCTCGCATCCCCTGCCACCAACCCCAAGAAACCAACATGGTACTTCTGAGGCTCAAGTCAGCAGAGAGCAAATCCTCTTTTATTATAAGCACATCTCACTTTCAGATTCATATCCCAGTTATGCTGTTATTCTCAATTACAGCACCTTCTCAAGAAGTAGAAGTAATTAAGTTTAGTCGTTTGGTTTCATTTCCTTCTGGTTGAAGGGGTGAATTCTGTCAATTACATCGCACAGTTACAGCGTCATTAGTCTCAAGCGGTAATAACCAGCATGCGGCTTCGAACGTGGGTGTGCAGACCTGAACTTTGAGATCCTCGCTTTACTTTCTCCGTGTGGATTTTATTAAACTTGCCAACTCGAGCCTAAAAGCAAAGGAAAACTGTTTAAAGGGAAGGGGGGGGGTGGTGGAAATCTATGAAAATCCAGGCCTTATCATAACAGAGAAGGCAAACAGCATTTACAGCAATTAAACTGATACAGAAACTTCTGTTTAACAATCAAAGCGCCTATTAAGATGTCTCCATAGCTGAACAAAAGCTTCTTTTCTACTCTAATTTTCTGATAACAAGTCATGCAGACACGGAGACAGAATTGTGCGCGTCCCTGGTGCCTTCAGTCCCAGGGGTAGAATAATAGAAATCTCTTCTCAGATGTTTTCATTTCCAGTGCATAGAAAGGGAGCGGTGGAGGGAAAGAGGGTCCGTCTCCCCTTCCACAGGTCAGTCTCTATGGTCTCTCAGCTGTTCCTCTGTACAGAAAGGGGGTAAACCAGGACCCTCAGTCTTTGAAATCCCCTTGGGAGCCAGACGGACAGACAGAAGCCCTGACACAAGGAACCGGCATTAATAAAGCATTCATGTTATACAGAGCTTTGAAATGAGAAGCTTGGGCTCTGGCCTGGCAGGAAGGAACTCAAGCCAAAAGAAGTCAGGTGTGTGGAAAGTACTTTTTAAAGATTTTATTTATTTATTTGATAGAGGGAGACATAGCAAGAGAGGGAACACAAGCTGGGGGAGTGGGAGAGGGAAAAGCAGGCTTTCTGCTGAGTAGCGAGCCCAATGCGGGACTCGATCCCAGGACCCCAAGATCATGACCTGAGCAGAAGGCAGACATTTAATTGACGGAGCCAACCAGGCACCCCTGGTGTGCAGAAAATATTTAAAAACATTTAACACAGAGATACCAGGTAAAAATAGGGCATGATAAAGCAAACGAAGAGGAAAAGAAAAAGTATGAGAAAAAAAGATGGTGAAGGCAAAGACAAAGAAAAAGAAGAAAAGAAATGAGAAAAATAATGATAGATCTGCTTTTTGTTGAGTACTATGGTGTGCCAAGCTCTAGTGCCAAATAAGCCCTTTCTGGACGTGACCTCATGTAATCCAGCCCCTGCGGCCTATGATGCATGGAACACAGCTGCTGTTAGGATTAGCTCCATCTTACCAAGAGGTAAGTCAGGAAGTTACACCATTGGCCCAAGGTCACACAGCAAATAAAGGCCGGGACTGGGGTTTTTAATTCAGGTCACCAGAGCTTGGGTTCAATAAATGATGGCCACTTTCATCCCCATTTCACAGACAGGAACACTGAGGCTTAGAAGTACTAAGCCATCACCCATAGCTAGTGGCTGCGTTGGGATTAGAACCGCAGACAGAACAAACCAGATGCTTCTAGTCCAGGCGGCTCTCTAGCTACATGGAGTTCAACCCATCCTGGAGTGTCCCTGCCTCCTGTCCCTGCCTGGGAGGAGCGAAGGACACGAGGAACATCGACCCTTAACATGCTCAGGGAAGAGCTGTCGGAGGCCTGGCGGGTGGTGTCAGGCTACGCTGTTCATTTCAGCCGTCACCCCTGCAGTTAGCCAGCAATATTTTCATGAGTAGAATCATGCCCACACCCCTCCCCAAGAAGTCCTAATCCCTAAAACCCGTAGGTAAGTCACCTAACAGGCAGAAGAGATTTTTGCTGTTGTGATTGCATTAAGGATGACCCAGGCGGGTCCATAGTAATCATGAGTCCTTAGGTATCAAGAGGGAGGCGGGAGGGTCTGAGTAAGTGGAGAAGATGTGACAGTTGCTGGCTTTGAGGATGGAGAGGGCCAACAGCCATGGAAGCTAGAACAGGCAAGAGAATGGATTCTCCCCTGGAGCTTCCAGCTCTACCGAAATACCCTGACTTCGGCCCTGGGAGACTAACTTTGGACATTTAATTCCCCCAAACTGTAAGGTAATAAACTGGTGTTTTTGAAGTCACTGGGGTTTGTGGTAATTTGTTAGTGCAGCTGTAGGAAACCAACACGGCACCTTTGTTGTGCTGGGTTACCGTTTTAGGAGCTAGGTGTATGGTGAACAGGATAATTAAATTTTCTGAACCTGGAGTCAGATAGTGAGTAAACAAAAACCCAAGGTAATTTCAGACAGTGATAGATTTCATAAGGGAAATAAAACACGGGCTTCGGGATTTGTTTTAAGGCGATGGGAACCCCCAAGTATATCAGAACAGAGGCTAGGGATGTCTGGGTGGCTCAGTCGTTAAGTGGCTGCCTTTGGCTCGGGTCATCCTGGGATCAAGACCGGCATCAGGCTCCCTGCTCAGCGGGAGGCCTGTTTCTCCCTCTCCCCTTGCTTGTGTTCCCTTCCTTGCTGTCTCTCTCTATCAAATTAATTAATTAATTAATTAATATAAAATAAAAGAACAGAGGCTAGATGCTGGGGGTGAAGGTGGGGTGGGCTCACTCATTGAAGAGCCCCCTCTGGTGGCCAAGCAGAGAACAGCCCGTCAGGCTGGGACAAAACTAGGAGCCCCCATTTCCACCCCCACACCCAATCCTTCCTCCCTTATCCTCTAACTCCCCACCCACAGCGGGGTCCAAAGCATCAGCCCTGACCCTTACAAAGCCATTCTTTTCCCAGCCCAGGGCTTTCCCACTTGAGCTTGAGTCATGATCCCAGTTGCCGCGCCCAAGTAAGAAATCCACACCCCAGAGTAATCAGTCCACTACCAGGCACGGGAGCAATGCTTGGTCTTCTCCCTCTGTATGAACCCCAAGCGGAGATAGGCCTCTTGGAGCCACTTCTCACTTAATCCAAACAATCCTATGAGGTTGTATTCCTAGCTTAAAAGTAAGGAAAATGAAAACATTCATTGTTCAAAGTCCCACGCGATATTTGGCGCACTTTGGGACTGAACTCAGGTTTCCTGCATCCCTGCACCACACTATCTTCTGATAGCCTGTCTCCTTCCGAGCCGGGTGTGAGAATTACGGTCTAAGTGATTCAGTCTTGGAGCTAGAAAAGACCACAGGCAGCTCTCTGTTGCCACCTCGGAGCCTCTCAACCTTCTCGGATAGAAGGTTTCCATGGAGATAAAGACCTCTGAGCCCAGAAAACTATTAATAATCACAGCTAACATTAATTGAGCACCTACTGCATGGCAGAACTAGATTAAGTGCTTTGGATGTGTTATTTCATTTAATCTCCATAACTCCATCTTCGCTGGGAGAGCTGGGGCTTGAGCGAGGGCAGTCAGACCCCGAGAGCTCATCCTCAGAAACACCACAAATAAAATGGAAGTTCCAAGCTGCCCTTAAGCTTCTGGCCCAGGGGCATGACAGCTGGAGTGAGTTCTTAACAACAGAGCTGCATTCAGATCAAGTAACAAATTCTTTGGGCTCAAAGATACCAGAAACTAATAAAACTTTGACCATAAAACTTTTCTTTTGGGGTCACAGGCCACTCGCCAGCTAAAATCCCCCCGGATTTATCCAAGGGGCCAACCAGTCCTTGGCTAAAGCCACTCGCGATTTTCTTCACATAGCAGCAAATACGCTGTTTGCTTTAATATCCAATTCAAATAGATCAGATCTAAAAGTTTCTTTAATTATGTGCTGTCTCTAAAGGTTACACTTCCGTGGTGCTTTAAAGCCAAATTGGGTTTCTTTGCATATTTGGACATCATTCTCTTGCTGAGACAACTACAAGCCGTTTCCCCAGATCCAAATTTCATTATCTATAGGGCCCTCAATGGCTATGGGCGCATCCCGGGAGCCACCTGGCACTCGTCAGTGTCTACATAAGACCACCACCCAGGTGCCCCTGTCCTGGGGGAAGAAACAGGTGGGGGAGGGGGACCTAACATCAGTTAGAGATGTGAGAGGTAAGCAAGGACAGTGCTGTTTGCTCCTGATGGAAGAGAGCATTCAGAGGAGAATCAGGCATTCCCATGGCATTGAGTCAAAATAAAGAGCATGGCAAAGCTCTCTGTCTAGAAATAGGAGGACTGCAGACACGGAAGTATCAAGGTCACACTGATCCACATGTGTATGGCATGTAAGGGAGGTCCTGCACGTGGAACTTCCTTGGAAACAATGGAAACTACTTTCTGAACGGGAAGGGCTTCCTGGTCATCAGCTTGCCCACTGGAGTAAGGGAGAGAGTGTGGGAATCCGCAGTGAGCAGACCCTGTGTTCAGACGTCAGCTCTGCCACTTCTTCCCCCAGGAGGCTTGGGTCTTCTCTGGGTCTCCTTTTTGACTACTAGGAAAAGGGAGTCAGATCTCCCTCACGGGCTTGCGAGGAGGAGCAGGACTAATGTAGCTGCACAAGGACTCAGCCAAGTGCTGGACGCATTACTGTTACTATTGTCTCTAGGATTCATACACCAGTTAGAACAGGATGAAGCTCTCCGAAGAGGAAGGCTGAATGCCTGGCTTGGCACACAAGAACCCCCAAGGCCAATCCAGCCCACACCAAGTTTTCTAGGTAAAGCTTGATCAGCCTCCGCCACACCCACTCATTTGCATATCACCTGTGACGCTTCCTCCTAGGAGGGCAGAGAGAAGTCACTGAGACAGAGAGGGTTTGGCCCACAAAGCCAAAAGTTATTATTACCCGGCCCTTTACAGGAAAAGTGTGTCAACCTCTGATTTAGGGCTGTGTAACTCATTTCCTTGGGCGAGAGATTCCCCCTGCCTTTTCCCCCACCAGTTTTATTGAGGTGTACCTGACAAAATTGTAAGATATTTAATGTATACCTTAAGGTTATTCGATATACATATCCGTTGAGAACGATTTTTTTCTCTGAAGCCAGAAGGCCTGGACTGTAGACCCATTTCTGTCACTTATGTGGTATGAATTCTTGGACAGATGCCCTGCCCTCTCCAAGCCAAAATGGGCATGACCGCTTGGTGGCATCCCTCTGCTCACCTCCTGCTAGCACCCTGTGAGCCCTGTCACATGTAAAATGCCCATTCTACAGAAGAGAGGAGCAAGGCACAGTATGCAATCCAGCTAAGATTCTAACCCACAACAGTCTCGCACTCCCCGTCTTCTGGTAGAAGAATCCGTAAGAAGGTATGTCTTTGATTGCCCGCCACTGCTGAAATCCATGTCAGCTGGTGAAGGCAGAGGGGAAGGAAAATCAACTCCCTCCTCTTGCTGCTCCTGACTGAGCTCATTAATATGATTATTCAGTTGTCATTTTATCAAGGCAGAGAGAAGACCTTGAGGATGTGTAAGTTACAGTTGGAGGGGCAGTGGTGCTGTTCATGGCCAAGGGGAAGAGACCAAGAAAGTGGCTCCTGAAGAGTGTCTCCAGGTAGAAGCCTACCTCTGTAGGACGGATGAGCAGTCAGGGCACTGAGCAAATGGCAGCATAGCAGACGGAGGGCTGATATGTGGGGCCAAGAGGCAGGAAAGTGCAGACACAGGGTAGGAGGGGAAGACACGACAGGGAGACCCAACCAAAGTTCTCTACACCCATTCTTCCTGACCCCAAGTTATAATTTTTTTAAAAAAGTATTGAAACCATTGCTTCTCAGCCTTTTGGCTAAGATCAAGTGTAAAAATTATTGAAGCCCAAGAGGAAGCAGCTTTGAGATCTAGTGGACAAACTAAAATCATTCTCTCCCTTTAAAAAGGCCATCACTATCTTGGGTCTGGGTCCTGGTGGGTCTCTACTGAGCTAGGATCCCCTGAATTGCCCACAAATGAGCGCGTGGACCGTGACGCCATCACTCCATCTCCCGGAGAGGGATGTGAATCCTGGAGTCATCACCTGTGATTTATTTCAGCCCCCTCAGGTGGCCTCAATTAAATTTCACTGCCGATAAAGAAAGAGAGGATGGCTGAGGCATTTAATTACATTTTATAATGTGCTCGCTGCTGAATTTATTAAAGTGTATCAGGGATTTTTAACCTCGTAACCAAACAATGGGAGACCCGGGTGCCACGCGAGTAATTATCTTCCCAGTGGGGATGATGGATGGAGAATCCAAGTTGTTAACAATGGGGGGAGTGCGTGTGGGAAGAAGTGGGGGCTCATGGGGGGGGCATGACAGGGAAAGTGGGGCAATGGGCCTCGAATTCCATGAGCCACTACCCCACAGACTGGAGCGGGGGAGGGGCATGGTATTAATGATCAATATTCCCTCAAAAAATAAGATGTACTGGGGAAATCTGGTTTTTTTTTTTTTTTTCTTTCTCCTATCCCTACTCCAAACCCTCTCCTCGAATTTCCTCTTGTTATTTTTTCTGCTCTGATGTGGAAAGGGGGAGGGGGTTATCTTAAAATGTCAAAAGTGGTTTAGATAAGATAATAAAATTAAAATACAAAAAGGAAATAAAATCTTATCTAGAAATCCAGAAGAATCTTATTAGGATAATGAACCCACCTTGGTTTATTTGGGAAATAAATGACCAATAAGGAGTTTGGGGTGTGTGTGTGTGTTGGGGCGGGGGAGGGATGCAGGTTCCTTAAATATGATCCTGAGAGTGGGCTTGGTGTGTCCACTATCGTTGTCTCTAGGACCTTTGTTATAGGTCATATCTACCACTCAAGTGACAGAGAAAGGTTAGATGGGGAGGAAGAATGTGCTGATCTTGGCCAAAGAGAACAAAAATGCCCCCATGCGTCTGGAAGAAATCAGGAGAGAGGTAAGGGCCCAATGCCGGCTCCAAACTGCTCACGGTCCCATTCCTGTCTCCAGCCCCCGCCCAGCCCTCCCCGAGTCCCAGTCACACCATGGATCTGCTATTTGCCACCTCTCACCTTCAAAGATGCTGTTCTCTCTTTCTAGAACATGCTGCCATATCCCTTCCCCAATACTCGTGCAATTCCTCTTCCAAGACCCAGCTCAGGGGGGTGGCTCCTCCAGGAAGCCCTCCCTGAATGCACAGGGGGTCAACGCCCCTGCCACGACCCTATCTTAGCATCCTGTGCTCATCCCTCCAGGCCAGCTGCCTCATCACACGGAGAACCTCTGCTTAGGACTCTGTTCTCCCTATCACCCTTGACCTTGAGTTCCTGGAGAGTAAGAGCAGCTAGTGATTCATCCTTATGCGTCCAGTGTCCCATGCCGAGTCTGGCTTAGAGCTGAGAGGTGAACGTTTTCCTTGCTAACTCCAGCAAAAATAAGCCAGCAACCCAACCCTCTGCATGAAGGCTTCACTTCTTCACGCCCTGCAGGGCCTTGGCCCGTCAGGGGTCCTGGGAAGCGAGGAACCCTAACTCTGCCCCAGCACTCAAGCTCTGACTCGGGGTTGGGACCTCAACTAGGGCAGAGGACCAAACAGAGCCCATCTGCCCAAAACTGGAGCCCAGCCCTTCCTCTCCCAAACCTGTCCCCACATGCCTGTCTGTCCAGGGCCCCAGGGTTTCCTCAGTTGCGCCAGGGTTGGGACCCCTGGACCATTTTCAGCTCCTCCTGACTCCTGCCTCTATTGGAACCACTGATACAGTCCCTCCTCAGGGCAGACTTGCCATGTAAGTCAATTTATACATTCAGTCCTCTTAGGAACCCTGTCGGGGAAGTCTCATATTGATCCCATTTTACAGAGGAAGAAACCAAGGCTCTGAGAGCCTCAAACAGAGAAGCAGAGTGATCAAAAGAATGCGGTCTGGAGTTAGAGACCAGGGTTATTGTCCCGTTTCCACCCCTAACTGTATCTCTGAGCTGCAACAATAATAAACAGTTTTATTAAGGGCTAACACGGACCGGACCGGGCATTGCCCAAGCCACATCCCAAACTGTCAACATGCTGGAATCATCCAGTGCCTGCGCTCCTCCCCCACATTGTGGCTTAGTGCAGGGGTCAGCAAAGCCTGACCCCTAGGCCATGCATCTGGCCCCCTGGTCTGTTTTGTAAATAAAGCTTTATTGGCACACAGCCACACCCAGTGTCTATGGCTGCCTTTGTACTCTAAGAGCAGAGCTGAGCAGCCATGACAGAGACACAGGCCCTGTAAAGCCTAAAATATTTATTATGTGGCTCTGCTGTGACGTTTGCTGATCTTTGATTTAACTGTGCTGGGGTATGGCCTGGCTTTGAAAATTTTAAAAGATCTCCAGGTAATACCAATGTGCCGTCAAGTCTGGGGATCCCCTGACCTAAGTGTCTGACATGTGTTCACTCGCTGACTGTAATAAACCATGTCTCTCCTCCATTCTCTCCTGCATCCTCAGCTGCCAGCACGATGAGGGGCAGCGTGGCACTTCCATGAGATTTCCTGAATGAATGAATGAATGAATGAATGAGTGAATGAATAAGTGACCAGCCTGCCCTATGAGTTAAGTACCAATTATCTCATCTTGCAAAACTGAGGTTGGGGTTCAGCTACGGAAAATGTTCTTCTGGGATCTGAACCTTGATCTCCTTAACTGAGGAGCCTCCTCTGTGAGCATCATGGTCTCTCTTCAGATAATGAGGAAGGGAGCCCATTAGCAAAGTCGGCGAGGGAGTCCTCTTATGTACCCTTCCTGGGAGAGGAGCCCTGAGGAGAGGCAGCCTGGAGTCTCGGACAGCAATGCAGAGCCATCTCAGACCACAAAGATACAGGACCTGTCTCCTTGACCTGAAGGAAAATGCTAATTGGAAGAGGCTGGCTTACTGTGCCCGGCTCAGGCTTAAATGAGAACAAAACAAGAGTTGACAGACAGAGGCCCCACGCTGCCATCACCACAAATGTCCCTGTGAAGGGAGAAAAACAGCCAGCCCTGTGCTCCATCAATTTCAATTGTAAATGGTCTCACGTTGAAATAAACCAACAGAAACAGCAGTATCAGTGACAGGCGTGGGGCAGGGAGGGGTGGGGGACACGCAGACCACAGGCTGGAATCTACAAGTTGGGCTTGACATCTGGACCCAGACACGGATGACAGGACACGTTTGTGGACCACAATGCAGGCCACCCAGAGGCCCGAGCTCCCTCTTTTGCCTAAGAAGCAGAAGGACAAAATGGAATTAATTTACAGGGGCAGACCTGAATTGAAATCCTGATTCTGCCCTTGTGATTGATGCTTCGTCTTCCCCTCTGCAGACCTCCTCCTCTGTACAATGGACGTGATCAAACCCATCTTGCGGAGTTTCCCTAAGGACCATCCATGGATATGAAGCAAGGGCCAGGCACATAGTAGGTGTGCAACTAAAGGGGGCTTTAATTGCAACTCAGATACTCATTTGCAGCTTTGCCTAGAGGCGCTTCTCCCTGGCCTGAGAAGACAAAACCTAGGGAGGAGGCTCTTTAGGGAACAAGGCCATGACTCCATGGAGAACAGCGGTGAGTTATGGGGAGGGCAGAGCTGTCTAGGTCCCTCTGGCCATTTATTCCCCTCCTCTTGTCCTGTTCTCAGAGCGTGTTCACAGCCCTTGCTTGCCCAAGTGTGATGGATGGGTCTTAAGTTCCTCGCGCACTATATCATCAATTACCTACATATTTATTGCCTCGAACTGAGTTTATGGATCTTAAATCAGAGCCATTCCGAGTTACTTGAGCTGAAATTCTCCCCCAGTGGAAATGTGATGTTTTTTAATTATGCAGTCGCCCGGTAGTTAATGTTCAGTGGAAGTTAATTGTCCATAGAACAAAGGACTGCTGAGAAGTTCCCCACACAGAGTCGCTCCTCGGAATTTACTGCCTGAGTGGGCTCAGCAGAGACAGACCAGGCGAGCTGGCTGTGAGAGACCCCGGCCCGGCTTTAAGAAACCCAAGACACCAGGCACCCTCGGTCTGAATTTCACACAATACATTATCTCCCTCTCTCAGTTCCCTGATGCTCAAAGCGCCCTCCAGAGACCTGTCACACTGTCTGTGGTTTGCAGACGGCCTTGAAATGGATCACATTCCAAGGTCAAGACAGGGTGTCCACACTCCAAAGCATCCTTAAGTGGGACTGAGGGGCTGGAGATGGGATGGGTCTGGTCCTGATAGGATGGCTGTGGAAGGGGAGGCCACAGAGAGAGGGGACCTCAGCTACAACGGGGCCATGGTTTCTCAGTGAGAAGTGTTGCCAGGGGGTGGGGGGTAGGGGGTATATAGAGAAACTTCACCCCTAAGAACTTGAAGATGAGCAAAGACGTTGACCCTCCAAGAATGAGACTAGCCCAACTCTGACATTGGACAGAGAGACATCAGCAGGGGGATGTTGGCCCCAGGGGACATTTGGCAATATCTGGAGACATTTTGGGGGGTTCATGCTCAGGGAAGGGGTCTGGGATGGTGTTATTGGCATCTAAAGGATGGATGTCAGGGATGTTACAGAGCATCCTACAGTACGAACGATAGCCCCGGCACAAGAACTATCCAGCTTCAAATGGCAATTGTTCGGAGCGTCCCTGCCCAAAGCACTAGAAGGAAACTAGATCAGAGCCTGGTACACGTGGATTAAATATACAGACAGGCTGAAAGAAGGGCTCAGTCAACTATGGAAGGACGGACAGAGTGTCGGGGCTGGGTGCCGGCTTGACCCTCCCAGCCCACCTGGGGGACAGGCATCTTTGGCACTGGAGCCACTCCATCTAGAAACAACAGCCCCGTTTTCCTTGGCATAATAACCTTTTGACATCTCAGCCCTCGAGCCCAGGGCAGTCTGAGGCTCCCTTCCAGTCCTAGGAGGAGGGCACTTAATCCAGGCATGGGAAGTCCAAAGCACTGTGATTGGTTCAAGGGTAGGCATGTGACCCAAGATGGGCCAATCAGAGTCCACGAAATGCCCTGGGACATTGTTCCCACCCCTCCCTTCCCATCTTTTTTTTGTTGTTGTTAAGTTCTCCTCTGTCCCCTGGAGTTAAAGCTTCAACTGGTGGGTTGTCAGGAGGTCCAGGAAGGAGGTCCCTTCAGGAAGGGCCCACCTGAGAAGGAAGCCAACACCCTTAAAAAGCAGAGTAGAAAGATGGAGAGAAACCAAAGACTGGTAGGTTGTCTGAGCTCCCACAGCTTCTCCAGTGACTGTCAAATCCTCATTTTCAAACACTTTAAGTAGTTTGAGTTGTTTCACTTACAAGCAGAAGAATGTAGACATCATGCAAGGTCATGGAGACGGATGGAACTAGCAGATTTCTGATAGCTACAGTCCCTAGGGCAACCCCACCACAACGACAAGAATGCTCATTGTCATAAAGAAGCTGGTACACCATTTATGGCCCAGGTACTAAACATAATACCAAACACTTTAAGGGTATTATCTCATTTATTCTACACAATAATCCTATGACTCCTTTGTTATTATTATCTCAAGAAGGGAAGTAGTTTAGAGGTTGAACAACTTGCTCTAGGCCATACAGCTAGCAAGTGATGGTGCCTGGATCCAAACCCAGGCCATTTGCCTGAACTCTCAGTTACCCTGCCCCGTGACAGCAGGCTGTCCCAGCGTGAGGCCTTCAAATATTCCCTACAACAAACTTCCCTTCTCCCTATTCCATGTTCGGGATCAGGAAACCTCCTGAAAAAAATCTGGTGTTCAGGAAGGGTGGACTGCAGAGAAAAAAATGGGATAATCACCCAATCCTTGAGAAATGCAGTGCTTGTAACAGCAAGTTCTCTTTGTACATGAATAAACAGAAAGTCTGGCTTTATACATCAGTCTCCAAAGTCTGGTTAATGTGAATCGGGCTCTAAGAGAATCTGTCTTCCGAACAGACAAAGCAAGATCCAGATTTCTGGATTCTGATGAATTCTCTATAGCACTGGTTCTCAAACTTGAACATTCATGGCAGCATTATTTGTAAGAGCCCAAAAGTAGAAACGACCCCATGGCCATCAATCAATGAATGGAGAACCAAAATATGGGGTGTCCCTATAATGGAATATTGTTTGGCCATAAAAAAGAATGAAGTAGTGACCCGTGCTACAATATAGATGCGTCTTGAACACATCGTGCTAAATGAAAGGAGCCAGACGCAAAAGCCAGGCCGCATATTTTAAGATTCCATTTATACAGATGTCCACGATAGGTATATCCATAAAGACAGAAAGTAGATTAATGGTTGCCAGGAGCTGGAGGTCATGAGGGTAAAGCCCCGGAGATCTCTCTCGCCCCTTCTGCTGTAGGAGTACACCGCGAGAAGACAGCCATCTACGATGTCACCAGGTATCAAATCTGCTGGCACTTCAATCTTAGACTTCCCAGTCTTTAAGAACTGGGAGAAATAAAATATTGGTTGGGTAAGCCGCTCTATCCATGGTATTTTTGTTACAGCAGCCTGGAAGAACGGAGACTATGCTGGACTCCCCCAAACTCCCCCATGTCCTAATGCCCAGAACCAATGCCTGTGACTTTATATGGCAAAAGGGACTTTGAGGATGGGATTAAATGAAGGAGCCAGAGATGGGGAGACTATTCCAGATGATCCGAGTGGGCCCTCCATGTAATCACAAGGATCCTTATAAATGGGGTCTGTGACCTCACAGACCCCTGGGGGAGAGAGGATGATGTGATGCTGGCGCTGACCCAAGGAAGGAGGGCTGTTTGCTTCTAGAAGCTGGAAAAGGCAAGGAAACAAATCTCCACTGGAACCTTGATTAGGAACCAACCCTGCGGACACCTTGATTGTGGCCTCAGTGGAAGCATTTTGGACTTTTGCCCTCTAGGACTGCAAGAGAATGAGTCTGTGTGGTTTGGAGCCACTATGTTGACGACAGTTTATTATAGGAAACTGTGACCATAGGAAACATTCTTGTCTCCCAGCTTGTACTTCATAGAAAACGTGGAAATGGGCATTTATGAACTTTTTCCGTGTCTGATGAGCCCAAGACTAGATCCTCCCAGCGACCAGAAAGACCAGGACCACATCCCACTTCACAGGAGAGAAAACTGCCGATCAGAGAAATTCAGTAATTGGCCCCACACAGCCAGTGAATTGAGGAGTGGACTTCTTGCTAAATTTCCCATAGGGGGGAAAAAAACCCCGAAGTCTGTTTATCTGCCCAGTGGCCTGAAGCATTGGGACTGCTGTGGCGGTCATATCGGTGAACAAGATTCAATAACCCATAAAAGCTGGGCCCTTCCTGGAAGCAGTTTAATCCCTCGAGCCCACCAGACAAGGGACCCTGCAGAAAAGCCCAAGGTCTGCTCTCCCTTCCAAAGAGTCATTTAGCAGGTCGCAACGTACCTAGAAAGTGTTCTGGCCTCTCAGACTGACCCTGGGCCCTGACAAAGAGCATTGGCTATTTGTAAAATGTAAAATGGGACCAAGACGCCCCGAAGTCAGAGTCCCATCCCCGCCATATAACCGGACCTATGGGGTCCCCCAGTGTTAGAGACCACTCATGGCTCTCGGTCAGTGCTGCTCAAACTTCTTGCATCAGTCGGGGCTAGGTATAATACCAGTTTCTGACCCCCCAGACCCTTGAGTCTGGGGTGGGGACCAGAATTTGCATTTCTGTCAAGTTCCAGGGGGATGCTGAGGCTGCTCGAAGTTTGGGGACTGCACGTCGAGAACGAATGTTCTAGATCAGGGTTTCTTGACCTTAATACAGTTAACATTCTTTGTTATGGGGGTTGTTCTGCACATCACAGGATGAGCAGCCTTGTTGGTCTTGACCCACCAGATGCCAGCAGCTCCCTGCTCCCCCGCTGTGACACACAAAACTGCTCCCAACATTGCCAAGTGTCCTCAGGGGCTAGAAGGGCCAAACTGGCCCCAGTTGAGAACCACCGCTATAGAGATACCAAGAATGCTCAAGAGGAAGAGTCACTGGATGTGACCCCCAAAGATTTGGGGGCTCTTGACTATAGTCCCAACTATTTATCAAGAGTGTGGGCTGAGGGGCATCTGGGTGGCTCAGTAGGTTAAGCCTCTGCTTTTGGCTCAGGTCATGATCCCAGGGTCCTGGGATCGAGCCCCGCATCGGGCTCTCTGCCCAGCGGGGACCTGCTTCCCCCTCTCTCTGCCTGCCTCTCTGCCTACTTGTGATTTCTTTCTCTTATCAAATAAATAAATAAAATCTTTAAAAAAAAAAAAAAAAAGAGTGTGGGCTGAATGGTGAGCACGGGGTTGGGACAGGTCGCCTAAGCCCATCACTCCTTCAGGCATCGTGAGGTCAGTCAAGCAGCCATTGGTTCTACTAGCCAAAGAGCTCACTGACTTCTCAAAGTTTCCCCAAGTTCTCAGAGAAGCCACCTCTTCCAGGTGACTGACTCAGCCCAGTCCCTAAGGACAGAATAGGCAATCTCGGCCAGTCAGTGAGGAAGGTGTCTGAGCCAGAGAAGGCGCTCAGGGCCAACACTCAAAGATGGTCTGATTGCAAATTGCAAAGAGGAGAACATAAATTCACAAAGCGGACCCAGTTCCCAATGCTCCAACTCAGCAAACCAAATCCAAAGGTGCAATCTTCTCAGGCTTTTGAAAGGCCACGTGATTGATAGTCTGGACGGAAAGGGAGAGGACGGATCCAGGACTGATGGATGGGTGTGGAGGCAATCAGATGCATTTTCAGAGCCTCTCCGCTCTGACACCTGCCCCCATTCTGCCCCATTCTCCGGGGAGCCGGGCTCTGAATGCACCCCTGGGCCACACCCGTCTCCTCTACCTGCTGGTCCTATTCTTGTGGGAAGGAACACCGCCTAATGATGGATGCCTTCGGGGTGATCATTCTCCCTTATGTACCAAACAAAGGCAAGATTGATGAACTCTGAGGAAGCACATTCACTGGCCTGATCTATGCCTTTTACCTTGGAGCAGGCAGCCCCGTCTCTGAGCGCCTGTCTGCAGCTTTGCATTTGTCAATAGGACCTTGATTCTCTAAAGGCTGAAAGGGGTTTTCATGGGTGAATGCTTGGAGCCAGCTCAGGGTTCTTGGAGCCCAACTCAAAGCCTCCAGGTGACTTGTTTTGCATCTGCTGGCTCCTTTCATCCCTAGATATCACCCTTGCGTGAGGACAGGGGGAGAAAAAGACTTTCTACACGCACGTAAGGAAGAAATGGGAAACTCAGAGGCACAGGGGTTGCGGGGAGGGGCTGCCCTGTGCTGGGAAGAGCAAAGTCCTGCCTCCTGAGTTCTCATCTCAGCTTTGCCCTGGCCGAGTCTCTAAACCGTCGTGGAGATGGCTCCCTTATTTACTTGCAAGATGAGAATTTAAACAGCAGCCCGGCAAGGAGGCTGTTGGAGCTAACAGAGGCTCTGGAGCCCACGCTCCCCTCCCCGACCCTGGTTTGGCGTCCTGGCTCCGAGACCGGCAGCTGTAAAACTGGGCAGATCCTTGCTTTATCTCTTTGTGCCTCACTGGTTCCTCGGAGAGTTAGCCAAGCACTTTTAGAACGACACTTAGCACTTAGAAAGTGCTTAATTAATATTTAATTTAGCACTTGATTAATATCCCTCTCTGCTTATTTCACTCCATCTCAGAGTGCAGTAGATAAGGCATAAAGAGTTCATGCTCGTTGTTTCGAATCAAAGGTCGGGGGACGGGGTCTGATGTATGGGGTTGAAATGTCCCCCTCCCCCCAAAATGTATGTCCACCCAGAACACAGAGACACACAGAGAGAGGAGGACATGGCATGACACGCAGAGAGAATACTGTGTAGGGACAGGCAGAGACCGGAATGGGGCATGTACAAGCCAGGGCAAGGCCAAGGATGGATGGCAGGCACCAAAGCCAGGCGAGGAAGGATCCTGCCTGAGACCCATCAGAGACAACACGGCCTTGACAATGACTTGACTTCAGACTTCCAGCCCCAGAAGGAGGAGAAAATAAATGTCTTTTGTTTTCAGCCCACCCAGCGTGTGGTGGTTTGTTAGAGCTGCGTCAGGAAACTACAACTCCTAATACCAAGGGAAGCTGGTTTGCTCATCCCTCTGTCTCCAGGCACAAGCCCACTGACCACTCCCAGCTCTCAATTCTTGCATCTGACTTCTCCCTGCCTGCCGTCACCTGGCTGAGAAGGACGCAGAGCCGAGGTCAGCAAACTCGGTGAGTAAAGTAGCAGGAGGAAATATTTTGGATATCGTGGGTGGTTACAATCTCCGCCACAGTTTTCCAACAAAACTGCTTATGGACGCTAAAATTAATTTCATAGAATGTTCACACGTCATTAAGTATTATCCTTCTTTTGATTTATATACGTATTTAAAAATACGAAATTACCTTCTTAGGTTTTCAGCCATGCAAAGAACAGGCGGGGGGCTAGATTTTTGTTTTTTAATCGAGGTGAAATTCACATAACATAAAATGACTTTAATATGTACAATTCGGTGGCATTTACTAAACCGTCCATGTGGTGCAAACCCCCCTCTGTCTACTTCGGAACCATAACCATAACCCCCTCCCAAGGAGGCTGATCAGGCAGCCCCTCCCTCATTTGCTTCCCCCAGGCCCAGGCAACAACCAATCTGCTCTCTGTCTCTACAGATTTACATTTTCAGGATGTTTCATAGAAATGGAATCATGTGCAGTGTAGACTTCCGCATCTGGCTTCTCTAAGTTAGCACCATGCTTTTGAAGCCCATCCATGCTGAATTCACAGCAGGTATCACATCTTTGTTCCTTTTGATGGCTGAATAACAGTCCATTGTAGGGAGAGACCACATTTTGTGGACACAGAGACCACACCATGGACATTTGGTTTCTACCTTTTGACTACTGTGAACACTGCTTTTGTGAACATTTGTAGACACGTATTTGTTTAAAACCTGCTTTCGGTTCTGGGTGTATATCCAGGACTGGAATGCTTGGATTGCATGGTAGTTCTAATGTCTAACTTTTGGAGGAACTGCCAAACTGTTTCCCACAGCGGCTGCCTGCCCCATGTGGCTTTCAGTGGGCCAGATTTGACCGACAAGCCACATGCTTTGGCAGTCCTTGATTTATAGCGAGGATATATGATAACTCAATGCCTTTAAGTTAGACAAATGAGAGATAAGTTAGAAAAATAAAACATGGGCCCTTTTGATTTTTCCATCATTTTCCTAATTTTCATAGAGATATGGATGCAGGAAATTGCTCATAAACATTAATACAATTAACATATGATCTATATATTATGTGTCGATTACAATGATGTCCGCGTAATGCTAGGTGGCAGCTGCCACCGGCCTCGGTGATGGGGAAATGCCAGGATCATGGGTCCAGTGTTGCTGGATTTTCTGATTCTTCTAAGAGAACCCAGAAATTCAGACTTTTATATGAAATTTCCTAATTTTTAGTTAATTCAGGGGAAAAATCAATCCATTTGCATAGACCAAGCAAAACGTATTTCCAGGCTATAGTCAGGACTCATGATCACTCGTGTTTCCTTCTAATACTGGTGGCTTCTTCTAGAGAAGAAGTCAAACAGATTCACTGGGGTCTCTGTGGCTTTGCCTATTCCCAGGTTCTTCTAAGAATCTGTCGACAGATGGACACATGCACCTTAACTTGGAGTGAGCGTTACTATGGCAACCTGGTTGATTTGGGTTTTGAGGACACTCTCTCTGCAAGCCAACAAGGTTTCAGTGTCCATAAAGTTCTTCTGGTGCTGCTGACAAGGATCCCAAGCTTCTTACCCCATCCGTCGGGGGCAGGGGGTTCGATGGAGTAAATCACATTGGTTTTATTTTATGCTGCATGTAGATTCCAGAAAGAAGCAAAAGAAACCAAAGAAGAAACAATGAGGCCTGAAGTGGAGAAGATTCGTCCATAAAAGGAAGAAGGTTCTTTAATGTTAGGGCAGGGAATCAGGAGATGTGCAAAGAAGCTTTGCCTGTTGGCGAGAATGCAAGTTTGGGGTTCGGCTGGGTTTTAGGGGTGCTCTGCTATGAACTAGAGCAGTCACATCACCTCTCTGTGCCTTGGTTTCCTAAGCCAAGGAAAGAGGTTATGATAAGCATTCTCCTGGCTTCTCTGACCTGCACATTGAAAGCATCTGGGGTTGGAAGATACAATTCAGCCCCTTTAGCGCTTCTCACATATGCCACACTAACCCCGAGAGCTGCTTCGTGAAGAAAACTCTGATTCTGGGATAATTAAGTTTTGAAAAGTCACCGTGGACATCACTGTAAGCTCTGAAAAGTCCTGTAGTAAAAGAGACCTCGTGTAACTTGTTAGAACCCAGAATTTTCACACTTGTTTGAGCCTGGAATTCTTTCTTCTCCCCATGACACCTGGGGAGAAGGTTTCACATGTGATGTGAAACATCACACTTTACTAGTATTCAACAAGCACAATGGATGGGCAAGTTTATCATTCTTTGTGTGTGGCAGGTCCACCTAGCCTACGACCCCTGGAACCTTCTAGGGAGCTTCCATTAGGCCTGTGCTGACTTCAGTCTTCCATCTCCAGCTCCTGGTTCCTGGTTCCTGTCTCCAGCCATGACCATGGGGAAAAATGCATGCATATCCTCCTTTTGCAGATAATGAAACTAACTCCAGGGCACCTGGGTGGCTCAGTGGGTTAAAGCCTCTGCGTTCGGTTCAGGTCATGATCCCGGAGTCTTGGGATCGCACCCCACATCAGGGGTCCCTGCTCGGCAGGGAGCCTGCTTCCTCCTCCTCTCTCTCTGCCTGACTCTCTGCCTATTTGTGATCTCTGTCTGTCAAATAAATAAACAAAATCTTTAAAAAAAGAAAGAAACTGAGCTCAAAGAGAGGCACAGCTGGTGGGTGGCAAAGCCAGCACTAGATTGGGGTCTACACTAGCCTCCAGGGGTTTACGCCCCCTCCTGACATGAGGGGCTGGCAGCCTCCAGAGGTGTTCGCCTCTCAGAGGTCCCCTACTTTCTCCCCCAGCGAGATCTCCAAGGGGGAATCAGGCAAAGCTCCGAGCTGCCTGGCCTCATGCTCTACCACCCACCTTGTATCAGCAAACCTCCCTGGAAACTTCGAAGAAGCAATGGGCAGGCTTGATGGGCAGAGGGTGACAGTGTCAGGCGATTCGGTTGACAGGAGATTAACCCAGGGGTTCTGTGGATCTGAGGCCAACAGACAAGTATGACAGCCGGGTACAGGGTTTCTGACACCACAGGTGCCCCTCTGGAGTGAGCGGGGCAGAGTCTGGGCACAGTGGCTGCCACATGTGACACTGGGTTGTCCCTGAGGCCACTGAACAGATGCTCGGCCCATGGGGACCACCACCACGCAGGGCCAGCTCAACTCTGCAAGGGGAGCATCCCCCAGGGAAGATCATCTAACCTCCCCAAGCCTCAGTTTCTTCGTCTGGACAATGGAGCTGAAAATAGTGCCTACTTCCCAGCCTTGTTGAATGACAGGTTGCCTACCAAGTGCCTAAGGATGGCTCACACTTGCCAGGACTGTAGGAAGAGCTCACCTGGACCACAAGCTCCTCAAGGATGCAGCTGTGTCTTACTCACTGCCTAGAGGTACAGGGCACATAGTAGCTGCTCAGTTAAGGGGGAAACCATCCAGTGAATAATGCAATGAGCAGCCAAATGAGTGAAAGCCTGGCTCATTTTATTGTCACCTCCTGATGTGGACATATAAGGTGTCACTGTTCTAATTTTAATAACAAGGACATCTCAGCTCAGAGAATAAAGAAGCTCACTCAGGAGTGCCAAGTCTTGCAGGTATGACTTGATCCTGGAACTCTGAGGAAACAGCATCAGAGTAGCCACTCCATCTGGCACAGGAAGGACAGAGCCCGGGACCCACGAAAATGTTTTCATTTTCATTTCTTAAGTTAGAAGACAAAAATGAATGTACTAATAAGGAATATACAATAATGAATCCAGCAGGGATCACAGCTGTCTTGAACACAATCATAAAATACTATTTAAAAAAGGCAGGGTGCCTGGGTGGCTCAGTGGGCTAAAGCCTCTGCCTTGTCATGCCATGTCATGATCCCAGGGTCCTGGGATAGAGCCCTGCATTGGGCTCTCTGCTTCCTCCTCTCTCTCTCTGCCTGCCTGCCTCTTTGCCTACTTGTGATCTCTCTGTCAAATAAATAAATAAATAATCTTTAAAAGGAAAAAAAGGCTTTTTCATGGAGGAAGGTGCAATAGTGCCTCCTTGGCACTGTTGATCTGCCACTTGGTCCTCCTTGGACAGTACAGATCTCGGTGGGAGGGAGACACAACTGAGTGCCTTGCGTGGACACCACTGGGAAGCAACAGCTCAGACTAGGGTGCACAGGGCATTCTGGAAGTCTCCTCCCCCAACTGTTTCCCTGACATGCTGCATTTCCCCAGGACTGGCCCCCATCAGTCTCCCTCTTATCCCCACTTCTCACATTGGTCCCAACCTTGGCCAGACATGTCTAGGCCTGGGGAAGGGGCACGTGATTTGGAAGCCCATTGATTTTATGCACTGGCTCCAGAAGAGGTCACACCGGGGTTCGAATCCCAGCTCTGTCACTTGTAACTGAGACGTCCTGGACAGGTGACCTCATCTCGCCCTGCCTCAAGTTCCTCATCTCTAAAATGGGAATAGGATCCCTCCAGAGGGGTGATGTGAGAGTGAACCAGGTGACGACCCAGGCATAGCAGTGGGCATATATAATAAAGGCTCAATAAAGTGGTATTTATTGCCTCTGTCTGCCAAGACTCTTCGAAACTCAGTGGGTGGCAATCTACCTTGAACGCCTGCCCTCTGTTTCTGCATGGCTTCCATCTAAGAATGATCTTTGCAAACAATGTTTTATAGGAAGACTTGGTGACATGTGACAAATTATATGAAATTCAGATGTCAGCGCCCACAAATAAAGTTTTATTGGAACACAGCTTTGCACGGGAGTGACAGAGTCGAGTTCGTTGTGACAGAGACCATATGGCAGCCTTTCTCAATTGTGGCGCCACTGACATTTGGGGCTGGATAAATCTTCGTGGTGACGGCCACTCTGTGCCTTGTAGGATGCTGAGAAGCATCCTTGGCCTGTACCCAGGAGATGCTCATGGCCATCCACCCCCAGCTGTGACTACCAAAGATGTCTCTAGACACTGGGAGCAGAAAAATCGCCCCCAGTTGAAAACTACTGCCATATGGCCCACAAAACCTAAACTATTTACTATCTGGCCTTTTAGGGAAAACATTTGCCAGCCTCTGAGCTAAACCAACTTCCTCGCTGCACAAAAGAGAAAACCCCATGGTGGGGGGTAGGGGGTTTTCTTAGCTTTATATTGTTTTCTTAGTATTCTTTTGATTGTATTACCCACTCTCCTAGGTAGGAAGATCTTTAGCTCTCAGTGAGTATAAATCAATACAGTTTTCATACGGTAATTTGGCAATATAACTCAAAAGCTTTATAAATATGCACGCTGCGACACAGAAATTACTCTTCTACGAATGCCACCTAAGGAAATAATCATAGTGCACACCAAGCTCTGTAGCTATGTAGATGGTTTTGATATTGTGGAATTATTTAAAATGCCCCCAAATTAGAAAACAACCCAAACATGAAACAATAAGGAAATGGGTAAATAAAACACAGAACATATTTTGCTATGACATTATGTAGTCAGAAAAACTTACCAATTAGAAAAAAATGCACACAAATATATTGATGTATTTGGGGGAGAGAACAGTAAATACTAAAGACATACACATTTCAAAATATTTTTTAAATATTTTATTTATTTATTTGACAGATCACAAGTAGGCAGAGAGGCAGGCGGCAGTGGGGGAGGGGGAGCAGGCTCCCCGCTGAGCAGAGAGCCTGAAGTGAGGCTCGATCCCAGGACCCTGGGATCACGACCAGAGCTGAAGGCAGAGGCCTGAACCCACTGAGCCACCCAGGTACCTCCACATTTTAAAATATTACTAAGAACTCTAAGTAATGAGGTATTTTCTACAATATTAGGTTAAAAATGAGTGAATGTTGTTGACCGTAATTTTTCAAAGAACCTGAAAATCATCTCTCTCTCTCTTCTCTCCCTTTCTTGTACTCTCAGCACCATGTATAGGCTTGAAATGAAGCCCGGACGAGTATAAACCCTTCAAGGGGCAGGAAGTCTTTTGGGAGGTCTTGAAAGGAAGCTTCGGGCACAATGACCCGGTTCTGATTTAAAAAAGAAAATTCTGAAAAGTCACAGGGAGTGTGGTGAGGTCATAGCTCATATATGGTCTCTAAACCAGTGAAATCAAGACATGCCCGTGAACTTCACAGAAATCTGTCACGACATGGGGCACCTGGGTGGCACAGTCGGTTGGTCTTCTGACTGGTTTCGGCTCAGGTTGGGATCTCAGGCTCATGATTTTAGGATTCTAAGATGGAGCCCCCATGTCGGGCTCCACACTCAGTGTTGGGTCTGCTTGAGACTCTCTCTCCCTCTCTCTCTGCTCCTCCCACCCCTAAAACAAAGTAAATAAATCTTAAAAAGAAAAAACAACAACAAAAAACCTGTCAGTAGTTGAAAACACACACACATGCACAAGTGTGTATTTACTGCAGACTCCCTGCTCTCAGCAAGCAGGTTGACGAGTGGCTGGGTCATGATACAGGAAACAATGACTGAGCTTATGTTCAGGGGAAGGAGATGGGAAGGGGAGGGGGCACTCGAGCTGGCCAGGAGCAGGTCCTGAGCAGGAGTGACAGCTGAACCAGTGCTCAAAGAGCAAACTCGAGCCTCTTCTAATAATCACTTCAAAAACCTACGGTCTGCTGGAGAACCATACATAATTCCAATCAGTAGTAACTCAAAATCACATGTATGTTCGGTTTTAAAAAGGAAAGAAATTCTAACACCTGCTACAGCATGGACAAACCTTGAGGACATTACGCTGAGTGAAAGAAGCCAGTCACAAAAGGATAAGTCTTAGGGGTTCCTGGGGAGCTGAGCTGGCTGAATGTCTGACTCTTGGTTTCAGCTTAGGTCATGATCTCAAGGTCATGAGATCGGGCCCTGCATGAGGCTCTGCACTGGGCATGAAGCCTGCTTAAGAGTCTCTCACCCTCCCTTTGTGCCCCGCCCCCCACTCTTTCTCTCTCTCCCAAAAAAGGACAAGTCTCATGTGATTCCACTGATATGAGAGAATAGTCAATTCTTAGAGAGAGAGGTATAATGATGGTTTCAGGGGCTAGTGGGAGAAGGAAATGGAAGTTAATATTTAACGGGGAGGAGAGTTTCATTTGGGGAAGCTTCGAAAGTTCTGGAGACAGACGGTGATGGTTGCACAGCAATGTGAATGTATTCAATACCACAGAACTGCACACTTAAAAGTGGTTACAAATCAGAGCACCTGGGTGGCTCGGTGGGTTAAGCCACTGCCTTCGGCTTGGGTCATCGTCTTGGGGTCCTGGGATCGAGCCCCACATCGGGCTTTCTGCTCACCAGGGAGCCTGCTTCCCCCCCTCTCTCTGCCTGCCTCTGTCCCTACTTGTGATCTCTCTCTCTGTCAAATAAATAAATAAAATCTTTTTAAAAATGGTTAAAATGGTACATTTCATTTTATGTATAACTTACCACAATAAAAATTTTTTGAAAAAAAAAATCATATATGTGTCTGACTTCAGCTGACTTCAGAAGGAATAACACAATTCTTTTTGGTAGAAAGTGCCCTTTCTTTAGGTTCAATCAGGAACCTACTTTAATGTCTTTGTACATTATTGTAAAAACATCCTAGAAGCTCTCGAGGAAACAATTTAAACTTGTTCCAAAATCTATGAGCGGGAAATGCACAGAAGAAAATCCAACAGCCAATCTGTTTTTGACAAATGCTTAACCTCACTAATCATTAAATAATTGCCCATTGACACACAACTGTTTCCACCTAACAAGTTGGAAAACGTTGATGAAGATTGATAGTAGCCAGGGTTGGTGGAAGGACAGGAAATGACTCTCTCATGCTCTCTTGGTGGGGCTGTAAATCAGTGCGACCTGATTGGAAAGCAATTTGTTGGAATCTATCAAAATTCCATACGCACACACTTTTATCTAACAATCGTATTTCGGTAGAGATTGTTGTTTGCCAGACACGTCATTGGTCAGACTCTCCCAACCTCAGTGCCCCTCAGACCCTCAGCTGTTCACTCTGCTCCTGCTGCCAACCTACAAGCTGATTTCACTTCTCAGGTGTATTTTAGCCACATAAGGCTGATTAATGGCACATCCAGAACCTCTGGAATCTCTAACTCTCGCCTCACGTGATACATCAAGCCACGAAGCACGGGACCTGGGCTCTTTGAGCAACTGATAAATGGACTGGATGATACAACCTAGAGGAACAGGAGGGTTAATGCACTGTGGCTGAACCACGATGCCTGGAGACAGACTGTGACAAGCAGCTAGGCAGATCCATTTTCTCTCCCTTCCCTTCTTCAGTGGGCTGTTCTTGAGGCAGGATTTCTCTGTGAAGCCTGTCCTAGGACATCCCATAAGGAAGAGCAGATGCACCTGCTGAATGATGGTTGTGTCCCTTTGTAACTAACAAGGAAGGAATCAGCGGCTGCCAGATAATGCTTCACTTTATACTGCTTCTCCTTCTGCCTTGCCTCACTTCCCATATCCCTCCTTCTCAATGCCCTGGGGCTGCACCTCCCAAATAAAGTATTAGCACTTAATCCCTGCCTCAGGCTCTGTGTTTGGAGACAGGCTAAAACAATTAGCATTTTACTCAGAGACCTAGGAACAAGACACTGTGGCTCTGACACAGTGAAAAGATGAGTAAAATAGGTGAGCAAATAGATAAATTATGGCACATCTCAAGGGTGAAATATTGTATGTTATTAATGCCACGAACATCTATGTACTGATATGAAAAGATGTACTTCATAGGCTAAGTGAAAATATGCAAGGTGTAGAATAACACGTGTGGATAATAACAGTCATTCAATCTTAAAAGCAGAACACTACTATGTATAGAAAAAATTCAAGGAGGATTCACTCAAACTGGCTTAAGTGCATACACTCTGGTAATGGAATTTGATCTTTTTACTTGCTAAGTTTTTTATTGTTAAAATTTCTTGCAAGAAGCACAAACGATCTTTTGCAATTGAAATGAGTAAGTTGTAAAAAATGTGAAGAAAACTTGTTCTAAGGAAAAGACACACAGAAGGAAGCACACAAATGGGTTATTGAGAATTGACTGCACTTGTTCAGGTTCAATGAAAAATGCTCTGAACACAGCTCCCTGGGTGGGCTGCTCAGAATTCTGATTCCTTATCTGATAAAATGTGAATTTAATCATGCTATTAGGAGCAAATGATTGATCCTGTTGCAAAGGGAAGCTAACAGAAGATAAAAGGGAAAGCTGTTGACATCTCCATGTGGAGAAAGGCCTCTTAATATCTTTCTGCCGTCCTTTTGTGAATTCAACTGTGGGAACTTGGGGAGAGGAAAATGAATCAACATTACAGGGCTGACTTTTAATTTACACCCATGAAATAATTTTGACGGTCGTTCTTAAGTGTTTAACTAATGTTTATTCTGGAAATATCACCACTGCCTCTGAAATTTACTTTGATATTCTCTGAGTGTTATCTCTCTATTAATATGTGATCATGGGTAGACTTGCTCTCTGTTTCCTGTCCTGACATCTTTTTTGATGTGCTAAGATTTGGCCTGAATTTGATAGTAGTGGTGGCAGTTAAGATAAAAGTTTACCTTAAGAGGAAATCTATTTAGTTCTCTTCTCCTCCAACCCAAAATATGCATTGGGGATACCCAGAGTACCTTTGCCTCCTGGGGTGTTCCCAGTCTACCTAAAATGGGAGGATGAATCTTGGGGTAACAGCTGAGGGGACCCACTCTGTCTTCTCCTGGTAAGGCATACTCAAAGTTCATGAGAACATGAGAGAAGTATGTTCCCCTTCTCTCTAGTTACACACACCCACATGGGCATCATATTCCATTTTGGTCTAGAAGAACTAATGCTTTAAAGACTTTGGAGCAGCTCAGATATAGGGGGTTACAACCTGCCTCATGACCCAGGGATCTCTGCTAACCAAGGTTAAATGCATTGCTCTTCTTTGCTACTCTCCCTCCCTCTTTACATGCCCACTGCCAAGCCTTCAGTCCTCAGGAAAACATCAGCTTATGACTACGTCCACCTTGGGACAAAACAGACTAGAGAGACCAATGCAATGAAAAGAAGTGGAGGTGAGCTTGTGTGAAACGAGGGTTGCCATATCACGAAGACACTCAAGCAGCCCCTAAAAGAAGATTCATGTGGGAGGAATGAAGTTCTCCTGTAAAAGCCTGCACCAATTTGCCAGCCATGTAAAGAAACCATCTTGGAAGGGGGTCCTGCAGCCTCTGCCACGGTCATATGTTGAGATCCCAACCTCCAAAGGTGATGGTATTACTCAGTGGAGACTTCGGGAAGTATTTAAGCTTAAAGATGGAGCCCTTATGAATGGTATTAATGCCTTATAGAAAGAGCTTCTGGAAAGTTCCCTAGCTCCTGCCACCATGTAAGGACATAGCAAGAAGATACTAGCTATGAACCAAGAAGAAGGTTCTCATCTGTCCGTGATGGCACCAAGATCCAGGACTTCCAGACTCCAGAACTATGAAAAATAAATACCTACTGTTTATAAACTACCTAGTCTGAGGCTTTATGTTACAGCAGCCCCAATGGATGAAGACTGTCTTGGTCAAGAAGTCAGATGAGACCACAACCCCAACACCATCCTGCATGCCCTTTCATGAAAGACCCTGATCTCAAACCGCACAGCTCAGCAGCTCCAAAATTCTTTACAGAATTCTTTATGTGAGAATAAATATATTCTCTTTCAAGCTACTAAGTTCTGAGATAACTTGCCATACAGCAACAGATGATACATAGAGATTTTAAGGAGAAGGAACTCCAGGAACTAGAACAGTGCTTCAAAAATATTTTTATAAATATTTTCATACTGATGAATCATTAAATGAGTGAATTTCAAGAAAAGAGTCAGCAAAAAGCAGGTTAGGTAAGTGGCCTTTGTCCCCCATGCCTGATAAGAGAAATGCATTTTCTTCATTCATATAATATGAGGACTTAGTTATTGGGTATAAGAAACTTAGTTATATGGGTATAAGAAATTGGGTAGCTCCAGAAGGCTATACAACTTGGGGTTCTGGGTTCCTATGTCAGGGCTATATGGCAAAAAGGAATGGAATACCAGAGAGCTAATGGATACTTTGGTGTACCACCCAGATACCCACTGCCAGCAACTGCCATTGGCTAAAGACAGAAGCCTTGCCCAAAGTCATTCCCCATTCCCGGGGTCAGCCCACTAAGGGTTGGTCAGTGCTGTCATATAGAGACTTGGGGTCCTTCAGCCCAATTCAGAACAAGTCTGCATTGTCAGCCCAACTCCTGACTGCTCTGAGGTTCAGAGGTCATTTTTGAGACCATATCACAGCCCAACTTCTCCTTCTCTCCAATTTTGCATCCTTTATTTCCCCACTTCTATTGATTCCAAGAGGCTCCTTAATAAACTTCTCCATGCTAATTCGCATCTCAGATTCTGCTTCCCAGGAAGCAACCTGCAACACATGGCAAATCAGGGAAAGAAAGCTGGGCTCCAGACTGATCTCCCTCCTTCTCTTCCTTTCTCCTTCCCATCCCTTTTCCCTTCTCTTCTCTTTCTTTCTCTTCCCTTCCCTCGCTCCCTTCCTTCCTTCCTTTCTTTCCACATGCAGGCTTGTAAAGAGCAGTGGCTAAGAGCCCTCCATGAACTAAGATCTGATTATGTAGCCCACTGGACCTAGCAGTTTTACAAGATGTTCTTGGGTGTAGTTTTCTTAGTATTTGTTCTGTTTGGGATTCAAGGCACTTCTTGAAGCTATAGTTGGATATCTTGTCATTTTAGAAAACTTCCCTGTCATTATCTCTTCAAACTTTTTGTCGCTTTCTTTATCTCCTCCCCCTCTGGAATCCCAATTACAAATATATTAGACCATTTTGGGATCTCTGTAAGTCTCACATGCAATCTCTTCAGTATTTTCTATCTTTAGTTTCCCTTTGTGCCTCAATCTCGATATTTTCTTCTGAGTTACCTTCCAGTTTATTAATTCTCTCTTTAAATGTGTCTGACTTGCTATTAAATCCACATATGGATTATTAATTTCAGTTACAATACTTTTGAGTTCTAGAATGTCTGTATGATTTCTTTATTGTTTGCAGATCTTTGCTGAAGCTCTCTTTCTCATCGTTGAATTTCTTACATTTCTTAATCATAGTTGTTTAAAGTTCACACCTTCCCATGAAATACAAGCAACAGCAAATTACAAACCACTGAGAATTGCAACCATACAGATGAATTTCAGAAACATTATGCTGAGTGAAAGAAGCCAAGCACAAAAGAGCACATACTGTACAAGTCAAGGTATATGAAACTTGATAATGTAAAATCATGTGTAGTGACAAAAGGAAGATAAGTGGTTGATGGGACATGAGGGATGGAGGGACTAACTGCAGAGGAATATGAGAGGACTTTTTGGGCTGATGAAAATGTTCTGTATCTTCATTGTGGCAGTTCTTACAGATGTACATATACTTGTCGAAACCCAACCAACAGCAAATTTAAATGGGAGCAAGTTATTATAACTCAATAACATTGGTTTTAGAAAACATAAACTAACCAAGAGGGGAGACAGCTTCTAATTCTGGTAAATCCCAAAACACATGAATTGAGAAATTAAATCATGCAAAATACCAGATAAAGTCCATGTTTCATAACTCATATATCTGGATCTCCTCTGGGTCTGCCTTTTGCTTCTGGTTTTAAGTCATGTGGTTTTGCCTTCTAACATGCCTGGTAATTTATTTTTTTATTGAATTCCTAAAATTGTGTATGAAAATTGAGATAATTTGAGTTTCTGGATGATGTTATTTTTCTCCAGAGAGAACTGAAATTTTGCTTTCGGCAGGCAGTTAAGAGAGGGCAAATCACATTAATCCAATCAGGAATTGAGCAGAGTTGAAGCTTGGCTTCATTTTTATAAGCACTGGTCTATTTCTATTTCTAGTTTACCCTTCCTCCTAGGGCACAGCCCCTCGGGGTTCCTACTGGACACACTGGTATTTACCAACATCCCTTTCTGTTTATCTTGAGCTCCAATGTTTATTCCTCAGCTTTGTGTGATGCAGGAAGTCCCCAGCTTCTCAGTCTCTCAGCCACCGTTTTGGAACTAGCCATCCTTCGAGGGGAAAAGCAATATTGAATGTTGGGCTCACTTCTCTGTGCCTCTTTTCTCTCTGGCACCCTCACTACTTATGTAGCTTGCCTTCAAACAAATCTTAAAAAAAAAATTTTTTTTTGCCCCAATTCTCCAGTTATTCTTGCCAGGAGGGTTGGTCCACAAAAGAACAGTGCACCACTGCTGAAAGAAACTTCTGCCAGACCCTGGGGAGACACAGATCCAGAGCCACCTCCTACCTTCAAGAAACTTACAACTTTCAATTTTCCTTGAATTACTACAATGATGTATGCTAGGCTGCCCGGCTACCAAGCTGGTGCAATCGCTCTCCCCCAGCAACATTTCCTGTGTGCAGTCAGCTGCAGAGAACAGTCTACTTCCAATTTTGAAGATGCTAATGATAATGTACACGTGGACAGCATGTCATAAACTCTTAAGTGATTCCAATTCATCAGCTCACTTAAGCCTCACAATTGATACTTTTTTTAAACAGCTTTATTGAGGTAGAATTTACATATTGTAAAACTCACCCATTTTAAACGTATAGTTCAGTGACTTTTAGCAAATTTAGAGTTGGGATCATCGTCACAAGCCAGTTTTAGAACATTTCCATCACACCAGAAGACCCTGTATCCCTGTTTGCAGTCACTCCCTGTTCCCATCCCCAGCCCCAGGCTACTCCTAATCTACGACTTTCTGTCTCTATATATTTACGTTTTCTGGACATTTCATACAGATGAAATTGTACAGTACGTGGTCTTTTATATCTGCCTTTTTTCATTTATCACAGTTGGCTTGCAATGAAGAGATCATCCTCACTTTACAGGTGAGAAAACTGAGGGTCAGAGAGGTTAGGAGACTTGCCCAAAGTTGATCAGCCGGTCAATGGCACGGGCACCAGGACTTGCACACGTGTCTGAAAGCTCTGTCCCTCTAGAAAACTGCAGCCAACACACTGCAAGCTGCCCCAGAGTCAGAGCTAGGGTTCCCTAGATCCTAAGCGGTGAGCACAACATCTGGTCTACCATGGGTGTGGGGTAATAATTTTTTTGAACTGAAATCAACTTGTCCTATTTGGTTCCTGCCCCACCCTCATTCACTAACCCCAGGTACATTTTTGTGTATGTTCATGTCATCTGCCACTCATTGATATTTAGCTGGGGGCCACATATTTGTGTTATGGCTGACTGAAGGAACACAAAGAAAGGAAAAATGAAGAAATGATGGAAGTAGACCCAGCATGAAGAGTTTGCAGATTAACGACTGCTGAAGCTTACACACTACAGAGCTCCTGGCGAGCAGGTACCTGTGTCCCAATAGAGATAAGTTGGGTCCATTATGGGGGACCCAACTCCATTATGGGCAGCAAAGGCCAGAAAGGCGGACCCATTCTTTGCCTCCATGACTTATGATGCTGGTTTCGGGTCAAGGCACATCTCTGTGGGCCATGACAATGTGTAGGTATTTCCCATTCTTCTTGTTTGTTTGTTTGTTTTTTCCAGACTCTTTCCTTCCTAGTTCTTCTGACTTACACTCACCAGCAAGTTCTGGGAAAGTAAGAGGAGCCAGTCTTGTCATATTGCATCGTCCCTACCTATGTACCCTCAAAACCAAACCTAAATGCATCGTGAGCCCCTACCATCTGCAAATCACTGTAGCAAGATCAGAAAGGGGAGTGATCCAAGTCCTTACTTCCAAGGAATTGTATCACTGAATCAGGAGGCAGCAAGGAAGTTCAGAGCATGGGCTCTAGAGTCAGATTCTAGGTTTGTCTCACGCCTGCACCACCTCCTAGCTGCATGCCCCCAGGCAGATTACTGATCCTCTCTTTGCCTCAGTCTCCCCATCTCTAAAATGGGGATAAAGGCAGTACCCACCTGAAAGTGTTCTTAAAAGGATTTAAATGATATCGGTTGGTAAAGAGGTTAGCACGAGCACGAATCCAGTTTCTGCCTGCACATAAAAAATGCAGACCTTCTCTTGTCGCTTGGTTCATTGTAACCTGCCAGTGTCATATCCCTGGTTTGGGTGATGTGCTACGGTTATGTAAGATGATGTCACTGGGAGAAGCTGGGTGAAGGGTCCATGGAACTCCTCACCACTTTTGCATCTTCTCACAAGTCTAAAGGTAGGTCAAAATACAGAAAAGGCTATCTTCTAAAATTCCAAAGCCACCTATGAAGAATCATAATGCAGACCTTCTCCCCAATCATCAGCCTCTACCTCCTACCCCCCCATCACCTCTGTGCTTTAGCCTCTGCAATGCAAGTGTGCAAAAGGAGAAGGATAAAGGGATCAGAGACATTCCATGCACATCTTGGGGACGTATCTGCATCCTATTCTGTCAGTTTAGGGAACTGAGGGATGATGATCTCATTCAGCACATGAAAGTTATATAACAGCTTTGGCCTCGCAAGCAAGATGGTGCCCATCGCTAGACTCAAGCCCAGCTGGACAGGAGAGTCTAAGATCATTCCCACTCAGGACTCCCAAAACAACCTGAGGCATGCCCCCATACCTTTCTGCACTTCTATTTTTAAAAATGGGGTGGGGGAGGGACAAAGAACTCAGTCCTCTGGGAATCCAGGATTTGGGATGTGATTTGCTCAAGATTAAATCATCATTTCCTGCATCTAATTTTACATGTGTAATTCAAGAGCTCTGAGAGCCAACACTGTTGAGATTTACAATCAGCCTTCACAGCCTCTGCTCCCAAAACATCTGCAAAGCAAAAGAAAGATTCTCTTGCAGAGAGCCTCTTTGATAAGACAACAAAAGTTACTTTATTCAACTAGCCTCTCCTTCGGAATGAGCCTATTTGTGCAATTTGAGGGTTGTACAATTTAGTTATCAAGATTCTTTTCTCCCTGTCCCCAACAGAAAAGGTCAAACAGGATTAAACTCATGTTACTACCTTCCCCTGCCTTAGAACAAAGGTAACCCTATGTCTAACTTGGTATGTCTAACTGGCTAGAAAGGCTTTCTTACCATTACAGAGAATGTCCAGGACGTTATCTACTGAGAAGCTTTGATTTAATAGAATGTTCAGAATCTTGAATTGTTTGGAAATGCTCTTTACTCTGCTTTTTGGAATAAGAGAAAATTGTTCCCCCCAAACCCAGCCCAAGCTGATACCCCTTCCACAAATATTTATGGAGCCCCTATTGTATCTCCAACATGGCGGCAAATTCCAGAAATACAAAGGCAAGCCAGGAACACTGCCCTCCTGGAATTCCCAGTCACGTCTCAGAGAAAGACAAGTAGCCAAATAATTACAATGCAGGAAGTTCAAGGTAGTGATTCAAAGCACCAGTTTTAAAGAACAGAGTTGACCTTCAAACTAGACTCTGCCAATTACCAGCCTGCGACTCTGGGCAAGCTACCTCATTGTGCCTCCTTCTCCCTTTCTTTGAATTCCATCCTGCAAATTTGGTCATGTGTCTGGCACACGGCAGATGCTCCATGTGCCCTCAGGGCTGAACAGTAGTGGAATCGAGTGATGAAACCTAACATCTGCACGTGTATTTATGTCTTTCTTTATTCTGCAAAGGATTAAAAGGATTACGCTCATTAGAGGGGAAAGAAAGTCTTCTGAACAAGCTAATAAAAAAAGCTGAGCCAGAAAGAAATAGGAGTAGGAAATCAATATGAAACTAAGAAGGAGAACAGACCTAACCCCTACACTGGTGACTGTTAAGAAACTGGTCAACGATTTGGTCTTGAACTTCCTGGTGGCCAGAGCAAAGAGGAAGACATGATGGGTCACCTGACCCAGCTGCTGGCTCCATAATATAAAAAAAAAACAAACAAAGGCAGGTGAGAATCACGACTCTTCCTGTTCCTAACATGAGAACTAAATTTCCCCTCCAGGTCCTTGACAGTTACTATAGCAATCAGCGTCCTCAACAATACCCCCTTGGATCTCTCCTGCATTGTCTCTCAGTTAAAGATGAAGACATATAGGAGCCAAAATGTAAGTCAGTGAAGGTCATTCTATGGGAAGTCAGAACGATGCAGCCCGGGCATCTTCAAAAAGGCACATTTTGGCATATCAAGAAGAGCTACACATATCCTCCATAAACTCTACTTTCTTGGTCGACCTTTTCCAAGGTAAGTTACATCAGTGAGTCCCCTACCAAATAGGCTGTGTGCAGCAGCCACTCACTTTACCTTCAGCTCCCCAGGCCCACACAGAAGTGGATCACAGGAGTGTTCATGGGTAGGCCAAGGAGATCCTGTGGAAATCAAGTCATTTTGGGTTCCTCCAAATGCACAGTGGAAGAACCAGGGAAACCCCCAAAGTTCTAAGGCAGTGGTGTTACATCTGCCTAATGTACCCCCATGAGTAATGTCTCTCAGTCTCCCCTTATGTTAAACAATCTACCATACTTCAGGCTGATGGGTGACACGTGTGTGCTCATTTGCATTCCAGGCTGAGAGAAGAGCATGTACAAAAGTCCTGGGGTAGGAGAGAATATGGTGGTATGAGGGGCTGAAAGAGACCAGTGTAGCTGGAAGAGAGAGGAGGTAAGGGAGGGGCCGAGAAAGACAGGGAGGGCGTGTGTGTGTGTTTGGAGGAAGGAGTTGGTGGGTTGGGGTTGCAAAATGAAACCCAGAAGCACACAGAGCCTAGTGGCCACTTTGAGAAGTTCTGTCTCTGGGGAGTCATGGAAGGCTTGTAAGCAGGGAGGAGCTGATCCAATCCTCCCTTTTGCACAGATCCCCTGGGTGGCAGTGTGCAGAATGACTTGGAGGAAGGCAAGCAGGGAGAGGCTGTGGCTGCGGCAGTCATGGCTCTGACCCAGCAGTGGGAATGTGGATGGAGAGAAGCAATTTGGGAAACCACAGGCAAGTGAAAATGTCACTGGAGAAAGTGAAGGTCAAGACTATGTCTTCTGTAAAAAGCAGGAGTCCCACGATAAATGACAGCAGTAGGGCTCCTGTTGGTATCAATTCCCCCAAAGACCTGGGGGTTTACAGCCCAGGCCAACGGACTCCATGACAAGTGAGAATGCTTCCCAGGCTGACCCAGACGAAGAGTAGCGCACAATTCTCAATACATGTTTGTTGACTGAAGACAAGAAGAGCCAGGTCTGGAGCTGCCAAGGAGACACCACGTTAAAACTATATGCCTAGGTGAGGGCCTGACCTCCTATCGCTATATCTGTGTTTGAAAAATATTTTAGCCTCTTATTTTATGATCAAAAAACAACTGGGCGATTCTTCTTGGTGATTATAATTAATCTAGGTCGGTTAGTCTCCATCAGGAAAAAAAAAAATTCCTGACTTTTATCTACATTTCTCATGCCTGATTATTTTTCTTCATCTATATTCCAATATGCTAAATATTGTGATAATAAATCCAGATAATCGTCGGCCAGCTCCTTTTCTGAGCATACTAAGTGTTCATTAACACCCGGAAACCAAATGGAACTCCAGTGTTTTCTATGTACTCACAAATAAGATGAATCAAGTTACTTGGGGGTAGGATGGGGATAATTATCATGATTTATCAGATGATATAATACACAAAAAAGTACTTTTAAGCCAAAAAGCACTGTACAAAACGCGAGCTGTTATTATCGCTCATTAAACAAAATTCCAAAGTCAAAAAGGAAATCATTAAAGTCCTCATAAAACATTCATTTATTCTGATGGAAGGAGAAAGGCAGGATGCTCAAGACGGAGCTCTAAAGGGCCTCACACGGCTCAGGTTCCCCGGAGAGCCCAAGAGCCCCTGGATATAGCAGCTGCTCCGCAGTCGCCAACCCAGGCACAGGCCAACACTGACTGCAGAGACTTGCCCGGCCCCAATTAAAAGGAGGCGAGATCTTACTCCAGGCAGAAAGGGGGCTCCAGGGAGATGCTCCCGGGATAAAGTCATAGGGGAGTTGCCTTTCCCGCAAGCTACCGTTAACAGCAAGTCAAACACTGGTCACCCTAGGAACCGGTCATAGGGAAGGCAGGAGGTCAGGGTTGCGTCCTCTTAGACCAGCTGGGCCTGGCACCTGTCACCCCAGAAATGGTCAGCCTGCCCTGAGAAATCTGTGATTCCCCCAGGGGTACATCTGGATAGATGGTATTTGTAAGCGTGGAGATCAATCCTATCCATTGTGGTTTTGGTTTGTTTGTTGGTTTGTTTTTAAAGATTTATTTATTTATTTATTTATTTGACAGAGAGATCACAAGTAGGCAGAGAGGCAGGGAGGGAGGGTGGGGGAAGCAGGCTCCCCGCCGAGCAGAGAGCCCGATGCGGGGCTCGATCCCAAGACCCTGGGATCACGACCTGAACTGAAGGCAGAGGCTTAACCCACTGAGCCACCCAGGCACCCCTAATCCTATCCATCTTGCCGAAAAACTTGGGTGGGATCCGGAGGCAAACTCTCCAGCCATCCTGAAGCAGAGGACTGAGCTTAAGCCCATGCCATAGAGGACACCCAGACACCCAAGCCACAGATTTTTCAGGAGGTGACACAAGATACGTGGCCAGCCCGAGGCATCATGGCGGTGGCCACTCCAGCAAACCAGACATCATCTATGCACAGAGAACCGCAACCTGCAGAAGGCTATCCTGCAGCCAGTCTCGTGCGTAGAGGCTCCTCCTTTAGTAGAATCTGCAGCTAAAACTCAACTGTGGAAGGAAGTGAGCCTCTTGTCTCCCCCATTCATAGGGTTTGCTCCTTAGTGTCTCTCTGTGGCAGTGTCTCTATGTTTATAACAGCAGGAAAGCTGTTATAAACATAACCAAAAATTTTTAAATGTATCATAAGGAAGCAGGGGAGGGAAGAATTATATACCTTTTTTTAAACTATAACTGACATATAATAGCCTATGAGTTTCAGGTGTACATCAGAGGGATTTGATATTTTTAAAAAATATTTTATTTATTTATTTGACAGACAGAGATCACAAGTTGGCAGAGAGGCAGGCAGAGAGAGGAGGAAGAGGCTCCCTGCTGAACAGAGAGTCCGATGCAGGGCTTGATTCCAGGACCCTGGGAACATGACCTGAGCCGAAGGCAGAGGCTTTAACCCACTGAGCCACCCAGGCATATTAGGAAATGATCCCCGTCATAAGTCTAGTTAGCATCTGTCACCATACGGAGTTACTCCACTACTATGAACTCTATCCCCTCCACTGTACATTACAGCCCCACAAATTACGACGTATCATAAATAACGGAGGGTAGATGATTATGAAGAGATTAAAGCTGAGAGCAAATGAGGGGAGATGAATAACGTAAAAAAATGCGAAAATTGAGTTAGCATTCCAATACATAGGAGACACTAAGAATGTTTGCCTTGAGCTGTGAGATGAAACAGAGGAGAGTGAGGCTAAGATGTCAAAGATGGTGGGTCACAGAAATAAAAGATAGATGTTTTAAACCCCAGAGATGCTAAATGAACAACGTAAAAGTAAGTGTGAATTTAAGAATTTAAGGCGTTAATTACAGAAAAGGCAAAAAAGAATTCTTTAAAGAAATGAGAGAAATCAGGGGCACCAGGGTGGCTCAGTCAGTTGAGCATCTGACTCTTCTTTTTTTTTTTTTTTTAAGATTTTATTTATTTATTTGACAGAGATCACAGGTAGGCAGAGAGGCAGGCAGAGAGAGAGGAGGAAGCAGGCTCCCCCCGAGCAGAGAGCCCGAGGTGGGGCTCGATCCCGGGACCCTAAGATCATGACCTGAGCCAAAGGCAGAGGCTTTAACCCACTGAGCCACCCAGGCGCCCCAGAGCATCTGACTCTCGATCTCAGCTCAGGTCTTGATCTCAGGTTCATGAGTTCAAGCCTTGCACTGGGCTCCACACTGGAGGGAGGAAGGAAGGAAAATCTTTCTACACTGAGATTTATTTTGGCATACTTTTCGACTGACGGAAAAGCCGCAATGAGAGTCTGGAGAGTTCCCATCTACCTTACACCCAGCTCCCACGCATGCTGGCATCCCGCACCATCTGTCAAAGCCAAGAACTTGGTATATTACCATCAAGTCAACACCAGACTTCATTTGGATTTCACTAGTCTTTTCATTAACCTCCTTCTTCTGTTCTGGGGTACTGCAGTGGATTTAAAGAGAGAACTATTTTCTTTCTTTAAATCAATGCAAAATTTGAAAAATGATCCAGATACCTATAAAAAAGGAAAAAAGCAAAGGCCAGAAATGAGTGACAACCAGTGGAACAGGATAAGAAACAAAGGAGCGGTCGTGAGTGAACACAGGCTACCTAATCAATGACCAGTTGGCACAGCACATCAGTGGGGACAACGGAAGGCTATTTGATAAATGGCGCTCGGAAACTGGTTATCCATTTAGGGCGAAAAGAAAATAAGACCCTGCCTTATTCCATATGCCAAAGTCAATTCCAGGTGGATTAAGGACTTAAATCTGAAAGGCAAGACTTCACACCTTTCAGAGGAATATCTAGGACAATATGTTTATGACCTCAGGGCAGAAAAATTGGATTAAATAAGATCTTTCAAAAGCAAAAAAACCATACAGGGGAGAAATGATCGATTTGACTACATTAATGCTAAAAACTTCTATTCATCAAAAGAGACAATAAAGAAAGTGAGAAGACACGCCACACATCAGCAGGAGATATGTGCCACACGTATAACGAAGATTTAGAATCCAGAAGAGTTTCCCAGTTCTTAAATATCCATAAGAAAAAGAGAGACAACTTGACAGGAAGGAAAGGAAACAAACAAACAAACAAAAAACAACAGGCAAAAGACACAGACATTTCACCGAGGATGAAACACGAGAGACCAAGGTTGTGACAAGATTACAACCTCATCAGCCATCAGGCGAACAGTTACTGAACCTAAGCAGGGAAGCGCCTTCATGTCACCAGGTGGGCAAAACAGTTAAACAGTCTGGCCACAGGGAAGCTGGCGAAAATATGGAGCAATGGGACCACCTCTGCATTACTGGTGAGCACATGAACTGATGCGACAACCCTTTGGACCTCTGATCCTGTGGTTCTCAGCCGGGGCTGCTTTTGTCCCCCGGGGGACATGTGGTACTGTCGGGAGCTAATTCCAGGCTTCTCCTAGAGAGACACGGGAGACTCAAGATGAGACCCACAAATCAGTACTTTTTTTTTTTTTTAAGATTTTATTTATTTATTTGACAGAGAGAGAGATCACAAGTAGGCAGAGAAGCAGGGGGGGGCGGGGGAAACAGACTCCCTGCTGAGCAGAGAGCCCGATATGGGACTCGATCCCAGGACCCTGGGATCATGACCTGAGCCGAAGGCAGAGGCTTAACCCACTGAGCCACCCAGGCGCCCCAAATCAGTACTTTTTAACAAACGCTCCCCAAATAACCGGCACCACCAGAGAAGTTTGGGAAAACTTCTAGATGCTCAAGTACACTGGGAGAATGTCTAAGAATACTCTGGAGTGAGAAACTTGGAGAGAATCCAAATGTCCATCAACAGAGGAAAGCGTACATTTGTTGTGGTCCTGTTCATACAACAGACTAGTACCATATTTCATTGACTTTTAAGATGCCACTGAGTGTAAGGTCATTAATTTACGAGCCACTAAGAAAGGGAGCGGCTGCCAGTGAATCAAGGCACAGTGCTTTTTTTATAGTTAAATTTTTAAATTGAGTGTTATTTTCCAATCTCTCTTAGATTGATTTAGACATATTTGACCATATATCACACGCTGTAAGCCCGTGCCTTTCTGCACAGAGAAGATGCATAGGGAGTTTTTTGTTTCAAGGCCAAGGGAAAGCACGATATTTTTGAAACCTTTCAAACTCCAATTAACTTCAACTCATGTAGGATCAATAATGCACCTTGCCTCACAAGTGATGACACACTGAAGAGCCACATCCGTGTTCCTGGGGACTGGCAAGCAGTGACCAGTGCAGCCTGACCCAGACAGACAGCAAGGAGGTGTCATAGACTGAAAAGCACAGCCTGATTTCGGAGATGCTAATCCAGGGGTAGGGGGGTGGAGGCGTCACAGAGTTGGCGAAAGAGTATGAGGCAGCATAAAAATGAATGAATTACAATTATTCCCGTAGACTCGAGTGAATCTCAGAATCAGGATATCCGATTAAAAAGGCAGACTACGTGCAGTGCGATCCCATTTTTATGAAGTTCAAAAACGTGCCAAACTAAATGATAGATGTTTGCGGACACGTGTACATGAGGTGCCCCACAAGGAAAAGTCAGGCATGATAAAACAGGTTCCCGACAGCAACCTGTCCAGACAGCAAGCATCATCTCTGGGGCGGGGGAGGGCGGGAAGAAGAAGAGAAATGCAATCAGGAGATGCACTTAAAGGGTTTACAGGAACTTGTGATATTCTCTTTCTCAAGTTTCTGAGGATTTTTATCAGGGCCGGGACGAGGGGGAGGGGCAAGTGAGGCACAAACTTCGGGAACAAAATTTAAGGGAGTGGCCCAAACACTCAGGGATCAAAGTAAAAATTTTCTAATGCAATGGTTTTTAAATAAGTGCAAAAGAAACATCCATGAACAAAATACCAAACATGTATAGAAGGACGGGATTCCACCCTGCACTCACATGACCTGGCCTCGCTCGCCACTCCCTCATCCCGGCCCTCGTTCAAATAAAACTTTATTAACAAAAACAGGCCGCTGGCTCACAGGCCACAGTTTGCCATTTTTTTAAAAAATTGCCTTTGAATTTTATTATTCTTTAAGTATCTATAGATTAGAAACATACATGTAGCTGCACATCTACGTGTGCAAATACACTGTTTTCTATTTGCAATATTTTTTAAATTAAAATTTTATGTATTTGGGCGCCTGGGTGGCTCAGTGGGTTAAGCCACTGCCTTCAGCTCAGGTCATGATCTCAGGGTCCTGGGATCGAGGCCCACATCGGGCTCTCAAACAGATTCCCCGCTGAACACAGACCCCAGGCATGAGGCTCGATTCCATCACCCTGAGATCACAACATGAGTCAGAATCAAGAGTCAGACGCTTAGCCGACTTGAGCCACCCCGGCTCCCCAGTGATATATTTTTCAAAAAATATTTTGCAGGAAGGGAAAAACCAATGAGAAGAACACCCAAAGCAACACCCAGAGCCCCACTGCCACAGCCATTCATCAGTTACTACCGTAAGATCAAGGGCTGTTTCCCACCACAAACCCCAAGCAGAGAAGTGGGGGGCTTCCCTCGAACCTCTGCCAGCCTACCCTCAGGACCTTCTCAGTCCGCTTCCCCCAGTGGGACAGCACTCTCCAGTTTAGAAGCCTTTTGCCAACTGTTTTTATTTATTTATTTTTAAATTTATTTTTTAAAGATCTTATTTATTTATTTGACAGAGAGAGATTATAAGTAGGCAGAGAGGCAGAGAGAGAGAGGAGGAAGCAGGCTCTCTGCTGAGCAGAGAGCCCGATGCGGGACTCGATCCCAGGACCCTGAGATCATGACCTGAGCCAAAGGCAGTGGCTTAACCCACTGAGCCACCCAGGTGCCCTGCCAACTGTTTTTAAATTCAATGATGATTTTACTGCTCTGGGGGAGGCAGATGGAGAAACGGAGTCTTGGAGAGGTTAACTAACCCGGCCAGCATTCCACAGTAAAGGACAGCAGAACCTGGCTCCTGCTGGGGGTCTCGACTCCATTCAACACTCATTCCATCATACGCCAACTGACAGGTGGGCCTTTCTGAGCTAAGAACTGCCATGCCTAATTTACTATTAAATCGGAAAGTGGGGTGACAATAGTAAGCAAAGGGGGTTCCAGTGAAGCTGTCACGGCTGGGAGAATGGTTTCATCCAAAGAGCCCGTTGCCACCGTGCTGCAGGCAGTAGAGACCCGTGTGCCTGAGGGTAGGTGGTGAAAGCTGTGTCTGCCGGGCCCCCACCCCCTCCTCCACGGAGAGCCCCCATGGGCTGCCTGTCGAGATTCTCTTCCGAGGCAAACAGCCGTCTGGGGAGCCAGGAGGGCATTTTGGAAAGCAGCACTTAACTCTTCATGGTCACCGGGAGGCCATCTGCGAGGTGATCACTCGAACGCACTGGCTGATGAGCAATTTCACAGCTGAGAAGAGCTCACGTCGTTTTCACAAAAAGCACCCCGTTTACTCCCAGACTGATTACGCAGTCACCGGGAGATTGACTCATCAGCATGGCAGCCGTACACTTTGGGGTTGAAGATGTACCCCTTACAGACACTTGTTAGTTTCCTCAGACTGCCGTAACAGAGGGCCACTGTCGGGTGGCTTGAAGCAGGAGAAAGGCACCCTCTCCCTTTCGGAGGCTGGAAGCCTGGCTCAGCGTGTCGGCGGGTCCAGGCTCTCTTGGAGACTCCGTGGACTCAACCTTGCCCCTTCTAGCATCTGGGGCTGGCTGTCAGTCCTCGGGGCTCCTGGGCTTGCAACCGCATCCCTCTGATCTCTGCCTCTGCAGTCACGTGGCATTCTCCTTGTGCATTTCTGTCTCTACGTCCAAATCTGTCTCTATGTCCAAATGTCCCCGTCCTTATAAGGACTCCAGTCCTACTGGATTAGGGGTCCGTGCTACTCCCTCATGACTTCTTCTTAACTTCATTAATTACCTCTGCAGCACCCCAGTTCCAAATAAGGTCACATGCTGCGGTGACTGGTCCTGCCCCACCTGGGACGGACACTCATGTCAACCCGTGACCGACACGCCTCTCAGGTAGCAGAACTCGTCACTGAAGGGAAATGCAGAAACAGTACCTGATCTTGAGGCCTGAAGATTCCCCCAGCCCTGAGATTAAATCCCAGATACCAGACTATCAGCCCAGATGTGGTTCCTGCTTACCCCTCCCTCTCTCCCCTGCTCCATCCACAGACTTGTGCACCTGTAACCCGTCCAACGCATTCAGCACAGGGGTTCCTTCTTTCTTAAATACACGTCCCCCCTACGTGTCATCTGGCTAACCCTCCAAGTCTCTGTGTGATAGGCTAGGTTGGGTATCCTTGCTTCCGGTTTTAATTCTCTATAGCGTCCAGGCATCCACTCACGACCACCATAACTGGCTCTGTGGTATCTGTCTCCCGTTGCCATCTGGATGCTCTGTGAGGACGGAGACCTTGAATGCCTCGCCATCCCCATAGGCCTGGTACCCACACAGGGGGCAGGCACTCCCAAATAGATCTGGTTGGATGGACAGAGGGAGGGATGAGTCTTGAAGTCATCAACTCAAGAGTGGCATTGTTGGGAAAGCTGTACTTCCCGGATACAGGTTTTCCTGCTCTCTGTAAGTTCACTTTATGCCCCTTTGCTTTCACGAAAGACCTGCCTTAGGACCTGTGTTCGCCACGAGAAAGAAATCCAAGGAGGATTTTCGCTTTTGCAAAATGTTCATTACTTCTTTGCTTCACACCATTCTGGCTCACAAAAGGTTTCACGGGAATGTTCTGCGGGGACCTCCTAATTCCAAAGCTCCCTCCAAGACTCTAGACCCAACTCTATAGCATAGGAAAAGAGGACAAAAGCCCTGGATCTTAAGAGAAACATATGTGACCCCGGCCCTTCCGCCCTCTTGGTGATGCTGTGACAGCCAAGTAACATCCCTTGACCATGCTCTTCTCTTTTTCAAAGTAAGAAAATCAGATGCTGCCTCCTCCCAGGGTTGTTATGATGAGGACTCTACCCCTCGGCACCCACAGGTGCTAGATGCATACTGAGGTTGGGAAGGGTCTCTAACTGGTCAAGGACATGTCAGCCTTGGGATGACTGAACCCAGTCAGGAATCAGGACTTTTGGAAAATATTCTCCCTTCTAAGGGCCCTGTGTTTCCCATTCATTCATTACACTTACAGAAATACCTAGAGGAGCAGTTTACAAACTGAGTTTCAAAGAAGGGTCCCAGGGTCCCCACTGTCAGGGGACAGGAGGAAGGAATGGGAACAGGACACCAGGCCCCCTTCTGCACACAACCCAGAACAACTCTGCTTCTCTCTTTTTTTTTTTTCCATGTATATTTCACATATTTTCATGCTGATGCTGTTATTTGGAGATAAAGGACTCTCCCCATTCAAAAGGAGAAACAAATAAGTAAAATGCCCGGCATCAGAGTTTTCACAGCTGCCCCCGAGGAGCAAACGTGTAGCAAGGAGGACGTGTGGCATGGGAGTGACGGGGGAGGTCAGGAGAGGACCCCAGGAGCACCGTCCTGAGGGTGAGAGGAAAAGCAGACCCTGCCACTTTGAAACCTATGCCCGGTTTCTCTGAGGAAATCTGGATCATCTGGTGACACTTTGTCCCCTTCCCATAGAGCAACAGTTGGCTGGAAGTGAGTGGTGGCCACTGTCTTTAGAAAGGGTGGGTGCTCTGTGTTTTTCCACAGTCCTCACCTCTCCCTACTGCCCCACGCCAAGTGCATCCTTTACCCGCTATGTGCTCAATCCTCATTTACTGAGGAATGACCAGGCCCCTAGCAGGAGGCATTGGGCTTTATTTATTCGTTCAAAGCCTACTTTTCAGTATCCACGATGAGCCATGCCTTGAGGATGCAGAAGTAAACAAAAGGGACAGACATCACCTTTAGGGAGCGGGGAAGCTGACCTCAATCCAATCACCTACAGTCTTCAAAACCACCCTGCGGAGGACAATATGGCTATACTCACTTTACATACCAGGATACTGAGGCTTGAGGATTGTCTTGTGTTTAGTGAAGGAGGCATTTATGTGTCTGAGAACATTTAACAATGGTTATGGGATGGGCACTGACCAATCAGAATACAGATCTGACCAATCAGAACACAGGCCCAGCCAATCAGGAGATAGGCTCAGCCAATCAGAACACAAGCCCAGCCAATCAGATTAAACAGCGTTCACAAGAGCATAACAGCTGAACATCTGCACCGCCTGTCTGTATTGCTTCTTACTGGGCAGGGATGATGGTATTTTGTCCATCTGAACAATTTCTAGTTTTCAGAGGGTGGTCACAGACTTCCCAACAATCAATATTCCCGTGAGATGGGCAGGGAATCACTGACGCACCCATTTGCCAGATGAAGAAACCGGGGCTCAGAAATGTTCAGCGATCTAACAAGGGCCACCTCTGGGAGGAGAACCCCCATCTCCCAACTCTTGGTCCAGAGTTTTTGGCTGTGTCTTACGTGGCTTCTAACCAAGCAGACTGCAAGTTCTCTGAGGTCGGGGATGGTACCAGACATTTATTTGATTTCTCGATGACACTCAGTGCTATGGTCTGAATGTCTGTAGCCCTCCAAAATTCATATGTTGAAATCCTAACCCCCAATGCGATGGTCTTAGGAAGTGGAGTCTTTGGGAGGTAGACTTAGGTCATGAGGATGGACCCTGATGGATGGAATTGGGTGCATATAAGAGAGGACCCAGACGGCTTCCTGGCCCCCTTCCACCATGTGAGGATACAGTAAGAAAACACTGGCCAGAAGAAGGCCCCCACCAGAACTCGACCATGCTGGCACCTCGATCTTGGACTTCCCAGCCTTTAGAACTATGAGAAATAAATGTCTTGTTTATCAGCCACCCAGTCTGTGGTACTCTGTTATGGTGGCCCTAATGGACTAAGACACTTAACATATCAGGAATTCAATCGGTATTGATGACTCCATTCAGATATGGCAGCCGGTGGGGTGACTGTCCAGCAGAAACCAATGAGGATCAAAACTGACTGAAACCCAAACACCATACAGTAGTTTCGATGACCACGGCACTTGGGTAGTGCTTTCTATACTAGGCACGGTGCTCAACATTCTCTCATTTCAGCTTGGTAACCATTCCACAAGAAAGGCGGAGTATGCCTATTTTAAAGATAGGGAAATCGAAGCTCACAGATGTTAGGTAACAAATGGCAGAGATAAGATTTAAACCCAAGCTTGTCCAACTCTCAGCTTGGTCCTGGCCAACAGTGGGATGCTGTTTGTCTTGGGAATGGCACTGAGGCTCTCCCTGGCGCCATGGCTTAACCTTCTCAGGTAGGCTGTGTGCTCTCTAGAGACTCCCAAGGAATGTCAGAGGGATAATAAAAATACTCCTTGCCAGGGATCATAGAGAAACACAGTCCAACGGAGATGCTTGGAGAACTGAAAGGGTTTTCTGTACAATGTGGAGATGTGTCCCCACCAATTTGGGTAATGAATTAATTTGGCCAGGAGGATGTTCCTCAAAACCCTAGGATAGGGACCTCCGTTATTCATTACTGCTATAATGGACACTCGTTATCAGCTTCCCTGGCATTCATTCTCCATTATTAGACAAAACCCACAATTTCTAAGCCCAAAAGTAAAGATCACAGCCCAAGATTAAGCCAATATGCTAACCAGCCACCTGTCTGACCCCACTGATTGGTTTAGATGTGAGCATGTGGTCATGCTGGTTGAATCAGTGAAACTCAGACCTAAACAATCTCATTCTTCCACTCTGGACCAGAGCAGGGAAGGGACTTCTGAGGTCATCTGATCACCACACGTAGCCAAAAAGTGAAACCACCCTGGAGAAGAGCCAAATTTAAAAATACAGAGAGATCAAGACTGGACATGAACTGAGTCCCTTGATCCAGCCATACCTGAAGCCTATACAACCCCTGGGTTTTTTCAGTTACATGTGCCAATAAATGACCTTCATACTAAAAAAACAAACAAACAAAGCTCAACTTGGATTGTTTGTCACTTGTAAGTGTCAAGCTCTATGTTAGTACGACTACCACCATGCATGGATAAAGACCTGTCTGTTTTCCATCAACAAAATGATTTTTGGCAGTTTTGCTTTGAATGCCCATTTCTTTGATCAGTTAAGGCAGAAAACTATCTATAATATCCCCAAGACTGCATCAAAGTCCAAGGACTTCAGTTCCTGCCTCGATGATGCCAAATTTAGTCAGCTTTATAGTTCTGGAGGATGACAGAGTCCTTTCTCCTTTGTCCTCTAGAACCTGAGCAGCTGAAGGCTCCCAGCACTGGCTGCCCAGCGAATGCTCAAAAATGTCCATTCAAAAATATTTATGTGGGCCAGCTCCATGCACGGCACAATGGAGTAGTTACAAGTGAGACAGTTACAAGACAGTTACAAGCGAGAGCAATGTGGTCACAGCTCTTGTGGAAGTGATACTGGAGGGAACAGGACATTAAAGAAAGAGATGGCTGTGGATCGTGATAAATGTTTCAGAAGGAAAGTGCAAGAAGCGAGAGAAGACGTAACGGACATAACTTGGGAAGTTAGGAAATGCTTTCTCAAGGAAGTGGGGATTGAGACAAAGGGACAGCAATGATAGGGTGTCCAGTCACCTACGAGTGCAAAACAGAAGAGATGCAGTTCATGTAAGATCATGGTATAATCTTAACCTGGGTTTGGGGGCCAATCACTTTGGTGGACTGGATATGGAAAGATCCACTTGGAGACTACTGAGTAGTCTGGACCAGGGTGTGGTGGTAGAGGAGGAGATGGAAAAGACTGGAAGAACAGAACTCACAGTCTATAACCCACGAGGCAAATCTGGCCCCTTGCCAGGTTTTGCAAATAAAGTTTTATTGGAACACATCCACTTTATTGGAAGACGATCTATGGCTGTTTCATGCTTCAGGGCAAAACTGAGTAGTGGTCTTCGAAATCCTATGGCCTGCAGATCTGAAAGTATTTCCTACCTGGGCCTTTGCAGAAAGTCTGTCAGCCATGATTTAGAAGGTCAGCCAGACAAGACTTGGAAATGGGGCATCGTGGAAAGGTAGGGCCACAAATCACACTGGATAAAATACAGACTTGGTCAGTTGGATAGATGTACAAGAGGGGGCCACCAGAGATGAATTAGTTTTATTGGGGATGGAAACAAATTTGATTAAAACAAGCACACCAGACCCCGATGTTTTGTCTCACGGAAATGCAGTCAGGTCAAATTATGTACAGAGAGCACATGCAATCTGGAGTCTGAGGGTACCATGGCTTCTAGTCTCGGCTCGACTAGTCTCTTCTAGTCTCTGATGTGTTATGGAACCTGAAGCCATGTGTGGATTTCTCCTCTTGGAATATCTGCTTCTTCATCTACAGAATCGGGATGCAGGGGCCCGGGCAAGGAATAGGAATGGCACTTGCACACCGCATAGTTCTACAGCAACACTACTCGCTACTTCTTCTCTTGTTGCTATGAAATCGGTTGAAGTACTCAGCAGGGGTTGTGGGGGGGATGTTACTGGGACAAAGGTACAGTCAGACATACGTCCTGATGATGGGCAATGGGACTGCCCAGGCCAACAATGTGTACCTGACTGAGGACCAGGACTCACTCCAAAAGATATAAAGGACCCCCCTGACTGCTACAGCCAACCACTTACCGATCAATTTTTGCTGCCACAATTCCTGGTGGGAGCAATCACAACAAAAGGTCTGAGGTTGTCTAGTGCATGCTGAGCCCAAGCAGTTTGTGCTAGGGAAAGAACTGCAAAATTACAGAGAAGAAAGGGCTGATGATAACCCAGAAGTTGTCTCACCTAAAACATTCATAATTGCATGTGTGCAACACACACACACACACACACACACATACATACACACACATATTAACTGCCGTCCACACACACAAAAGGGGTCACCTTTTTTTTTTTTTTAGGATTTTATTTATTTATTTGACAGACAGAGATCACAAGTAGGCAGAGTAGCAGGCAGGTGGGGTGGGGGGGACAGGCTCCCTGCTGAGCAGAGAGCCCAATGCGGGGCTCGATCCCAGGACCCTCAGATCATGACCTGAGCTGAAGGCAGAGGCTTAACCCAGTGAGCCACCCAGGTGCCCCAAGGTGTCACCTTTTAAAGAAAGTCCCCGTTTCCTTCCTCTGGAGCACGTTCAGAACGTGCTGCAGAGCCTATAATTTTGCAATTATCTGGGCATGAGGGAGAAAACTACTAGTTGGGCATCAGGAGATCCAGGTTCAAACCCCAGCTCTGAAACCCTGGGCAAGTTCCTTCTACTTTCTGGCCTCAGTTTCTCCTTCTGTAAAATAAGAGCTTGGACTCAGTGACTTCTGAGTTCCTTATCAGTTCTGATCTCTATGATTTTAGAACAGAAGTTAAAAATTGGGAGCCCCAAGACCAGATATAATTCACCAACCTATGGGACTTTTTTAATAGCATCTCAAACGGGGTTAAAAGATTTTTCACTGGGTATTGACGTTTTAAAATTGGGAGATTTCTCCCAACATCATGAGCTTAGGGCTCCTGGGTAGCTCAGTGGGTTAAGCATCTGCCTTCGGCTCAGGTCATGTTCTCGGGGTCCTGGGATCAAGCCCTGTGTCAGGCTCCCTACTCAGCGGGGAGTCTACTTTTCCTTCTCCCTCTCCCTCACCCCTCCCAGCTGTGGTCTCTCTCTCTCTCTCAAATAAATAAATAAAACCTTAAGGAAAAAAAAAAGTCACAATCTCTGACTTCTTTGGAAAAAATGCAGACACCAGGTCCACAAAGAGGGATCCACCGAGAAGAACATGCCCCAGAGGAAGCAGATGTCATGTGAAAACCGCCAAGCCTGGGTCTACCACAGAGAACCACACACAAACCCAAATCCAGAACACTCTGTGAAGAAGTTGGTCCCCACTCTTCAAAGACGTAAGAGTCACAAGCAACAAAGAAAGGCTGAGGAGCTCTCTTCAAGCCGGACGCAAGCACGTAATACAATATGTGATTCTGGATGGCCTTCCGTGCCAGGAGAATGAATTTTTGTGAAAGATGCTCTTGAGACAATTGCTGAAATAGGAATATGGTTCGATGAAAGTCTTGAGTCAATGGCAGGTTACTGAGGCCGGCACCTCTGTGTGGTTATGTAAGCGTATAGACGACCCACAGCCCCAAATGGTTCACAAAATTGAGACGGAACATGAGGTAGGGGATTACAGAGGAATCAAACACAAGCAAATGTTAAAAATGGATGAATCCCTGTGAAGGGGGGTGCAGGAATCCTTTGGGGTATTCTTGCAACTTTTCTGTAAGTTTGAAATTATTTCAAAATGGAACTAAAAAAATAAAAAAGGCTGTTGTATAACCGAGTGTTTCTCAACTGTTAGTGCACAGAATCCCCTGGAGGTTTGGTGAAAATTCAGACTGTTACACCCTCCCCAGCGTTTCTGATTCAGTAGGTCTACGAGGGGTAAGTAAGAGTTTGCATTCCTAACAAGCTTCCCGGTGATACAGACGCTGTTGGCCCGGGACACACTTTGAGAAGCTTAAACAGTGGAAGTGACTTTCAAAAGAACAAGACACAGAAGGAGTTGTTAAAAAGCAGGACCGAGGGGCACCTGGGTGACTCCACTGGATAAGCATCTGCCCTTGGCTCAGGTCAGGATCTTGGGGTCCCAGGATCAAGCCCTGCATTGGGCTCCTTGCTCAGTGGAGAGCCTGCTTCTCCCTCTCCCTCTGCTGCTCTCCCTGCTTGTTCTCTCTCTCTCTCTAATAAATAAATAAAATCTTAAAAAAAAAAAATAAAAACAGGATTGACAGAGGGATGGTTCATAGTGTTCACCATGAACCTTTTTGGATTTTGTTTCTAGGTATATACATTTTAATGCCTAAAAGTGCCTTGACCAGCACCTGCCTGCCAAGGAGCCGGTGAGGATGTGTTAGGGACCTGCTTGCTGGTATCAGAGTTCCTGAAATACAGCAAAGATGCCAGGCTACAAGAATGCTTCCTGTATCTGCCAGGGGGCAGGGGGCGGGGGAAGAGGAGGAGAAACAGCATTTTTACCTGCTCATTTTAGGGGAAGAAACATTCTTCGGGGGGTACTCTAGTGCAGTCTATGGGTTCCCCCTTGAAACTGCCGCCACTGAGTCAGGTCAGACACAGACTTCTCAAAATCCCAAAATTCTAAGACGAGAACAGGGTTCAAACAGCCAACTTCTGTCAAGACACGCACTCCTCCTCGTCCTCTTCCTGGGGGTAATGAACCTTGGCCTCGAGCCTCATTAAACCCCATTATATAATCACCCCCATCCCGATGGCTGGTTTCTTGGGACTATACGGTTCAGCTTCATTAGTCTTTACTGTTACCTGCTGTCTCCCTCAACAAATCAGCCTTCTGACTCAGCCTCGAGGCACATGGGGCCAGGCCCTCAATGGAGGGTCAACTCTTTGTTGCCTTGGGTCCAAGAAAAAGTACTGGAAAATGCTCGGCGAGGAGATGAGGAGCGCACGGTGAGACAAGGCAAGCTGAGGGCATGTCATCTTTCAAGGCGCCACATGAAGGACAATATTTTCTAAGACTGGGGCCCTGTATAAAACTCCAGCTGGGGCCATTAGGACCAAGAAGGGGCTGTCTGGGAATCATCAGTCACCTGTTCCCTTTGCTGGCTGTAGCCCTGAAGTCCTAGACCCCCAGAGACAGCTAATTTAAAAAAACACCCAGAACACTGCAGGTGGTAAAAAGTAGCCTGTCGTTCCTCATCTTCTACCAAAGATGTCCAGGAAAAATGAGTTGCAGAAGCTGTCTGCAACTTATTCTTCTGGCTGCTCTCTGCAGCTGCCTAGCCGCCCCCAGCCCCCACCCCACCCCAGCACAGCTACCACCTGGGACAATGGATTCCCTGCATATCAACACCAGAGTCTGGCAAGGTGACAATTTTCCAGCCCGTGTGGGGGCTGCTTTCTGACTGAGCACAGCATGCCGAGAAACAGGAGGCATCCTTGGAGCAAGGCTGACCCCCACAACACAATCCCCTAATGAGGCCAGGGTGTGAGAAAGGAAACTGGGGCAAGTTAAGGTCCCTACTTGAGCAAAGAGGTCTCAGCGAAGACAGTGTGGCAGCTGCGTTCCTCAGCATTACAGAACGGGGGATTTAGGACGAGCGCAAACTCCACTTCCCACCTGCCCTTGTGATCTCGGGCCAGCTACCCAAACCCTCCCGGCCTCAGTTTCTTCATTGGCAAAATGGGGATAAGAAGAGAAACTACCTGATGGAGAACCGGGAAGCTTATATAATACAAGTAAATTGCTTTGTCTGAATGAACGGCGCCTGCAACATTGTCAATGCACAATAAATGCCAATTGCCATTATTATCGTCATTTGCAATCATTGTTACAAGCGATCCCACCATAGGACAAGCAGAAGAGTTGCCAAACCTACTCTTTATTGAGACTTAGTGCTCTAAGCACCAGCCCCTGCGCTGGGAAACTTAAACCCATTCCTCATTTTGCCCTCACTACACGCTTGCCAGGTTGAAACAGACGCAGGGGGTTCCGCGAGTGCCCAACGATATGTCAGCAACTGCTCAGTTGCTATATTCCCCAAATCACCTCCACCAGCCACTAATGGATGATGAGGAGTCATCACTCCTTCCCATCTAGACAGTATGTTTTTCATTCCGAAGAAGACTCTTTATTGGGAAATACAGCGGCCGCCTGATACCCTACACGGAGCCACCAGCAGACAGCTGGTTGGACCCAAATTGGTCCATGGGTAGAGGGCATCCTATCAGACACCATCTGGGCCACATGGCATGCCGCAGCGAAACAGGATAAATGCAGCGAGCATGGGGAGCTCAGTCCATTGTTCTCTACTTCTTTGGGAGGTAGGTTCCCTCCTGAGCCACCACCTTCCACGTGGAACAGAATGGTTTAACAAATTGTGTTTTGTCTGTGGTTAGCCTTCGAGAAGGTTCCTCTGTAAGCTGAGGCTCCTGACTCTCTTCTCCTTTGCCCTGCTCATCACTCCCAGACCAGGGACATAGGGTAAGCCCAAGGAGGTGAAATCCTTCTCATGGCCCATCGGAGGAGGCTGGGCACCCTGAGGGTCTGAGCCTTGACCACTCACTCTACAGCCAGATCTGTCTAATGCTGTCCCCAGGCATCCCTAGCAGGGGTAACGAGATGGCAGATCACCACTCTTTGCATCAGCCACGGCCAGAACTGACGGTGACAAAGGGGTTGACAGCCTCTGCCTGTCAGGGACACAGCATCAGGGGCTCCCTCCGCTGGGTTAGAGGGAGGAAGGCTGGCACTGGGACCCAAAGGCAGAAAGGTCTCTTCCGAAGCTCAGAGTAGGGGGAGAACAGGACTATTACAAGCAAGAGAGGACCAGAGACTGACCCCTGTGTCCTCCCAACCATCCAGCCCAGAGTCCTCAAACCCGCACTCTAAGTGGTCAAAAGATTTGCCCAGGTAAAGCTCACTGGCTTTGCCTTAGAATCACTGAGTTCCTAAGCTCCGGGCCGGGCCCTTGTGGAGTCTTTTATTATGCAGTTGGGGAAACTGAGGCCCAGAGAAAGGAATTTGCTTCACCAAAGAACAGGGATGCAAGCTAGAGTTGGATCGGATTCAAAATGTACCATGTGGGCACGATCATTTCCCCCTTTTGAGTCTCTGTTTCTTGATCTATAGAATGGGAATTAGAAAGCCTGACTCGACGTTTGTGGCAAGCTTTAACTGTGATGAGGCAGGGACAGAGGTCACACAAGCAACTGGTGGCATCACAGAGACTCTAACAGAGAGCTTCTCATTTCCTAACCTGGAACCTATTCTCAGGGCTGTCCCCTGTTTCTGTCATTTGTTAGGATCAATGGAAATGGGACTGGTCCATGAGATTCCAGCTAACATTTGGGGACACCCTCGTCCTCCTACTGAGACCCAAATGTTGACTTTCCTTCCTTATGGTAGACAAGAGGGCGACCTCTCTGCCTCCAAGGACCAGGACAGCCCAAAGAGGCAACTGTGCTTCTCTGGCCTCTTAGCGCTAAGGACTGATTTCATTAAGGACTTTGCTCCTGGCCACAGGCAAGAGGAGAAACCTCTCCTGTCCCGTGGAGACCAGGGCAGGCAGGAAAAGCTGGGAGCCACGTCAGTCCTCATAAAACTTTCTGGCAGGAGAGAAAGGGTCAAAATGTTCACATGGGTGGTTTTTTAAGCAAGCTGAAGATGTTTTTATCCTGGACAGAGCTAAAGGGCAGAGCTGTGGGCCAGTCCCCAGGGATGATGATGATGCCCAGAGACAGATGGCTGCTGGAGGTAGCCACCCAGGTTCCTGCCAAGGTAAATTCCAAGTACTCTTAGGGCCATGGGGAATCATGGCGGGGTGGGGGGCCTCTCACTGAAAGGCATTCACTCACAGCCCTCAAATTAATCAGAAAGTCAGAGCATGCAAACGCTGCCGGGGAAAAGGAGCTGATTAACATCGCCATGACAGCCACCGTGTAGAAAGCAGCTACTATGCACCAGGCCTTGTGCAGGTGACTTGACACACAGGAGCCGATCTAATCCTCATAACCACCTATGGAGGGTGTCTACTGTGAGCCAATTTTACAGAAGAACAAACTGAGGCTCAGAAGGTCTCTGAACTTGCTCGGGGTCAGGCACGCTGCTCCAAAGGACACAGAACTGGGACTGACCCCCAGCATCACCCTCCCGGGCTATGACATCCTGTCTCGCCCACTGCTGTGACACATTTGCTACATCATCACCCCGCTGGTCCTTATCTAGGCTCCCAGGACACCCTCACACTGCCACACAGGCCCACCCCCACTGAGGAGTTCTGGTCTCTCTGATAGTGATTTCTCTCGACAAATTAATAAATTAATTAACGAATTTAATAAAAGTTAGTAAGTTGGCCTTCCGGTGTTGCTATGTGTCAGGAATGCTGAGACCAGCCAGGCTCTGGAATTTCTTCTAACTGACATCCACATGGGTCTCTTCTGGTTTTGGGCCCTCAGCAGACTCCTACAGGGGACACAGTCTGCACACGTGTGGACCGACTTCACCATTCCGCCCAGGCCAACCATCCAGGGGGACTACGACAACTCTGAACCCAATGGAAGTTTTGTGTGCATTTTCCCAGAGAGAGAAATAATGGATTTCATGAAATTCCCCAAGGGTCCACAGCCTCCCCAAAAAAGTTCAAAAAGCCTCATGTAAATAACAGAATAGAACCCTACCTCCAGAGAAAGGGGCCCTGATGAAAGTCGAGGGATCTCGGCTCAAATCATGTGTGATGGCGAAGCGTACCCATTCCGGAGCCAGGGGGAACCACTTTCAAACCCTGGCTTAAGGACTCAACAGCTGCGTGAGTTTGCCAAATTCTTTTGATGTCCCTGAGCCTCTGTTTGCTCATCTATACAATGGGACTCACTCATCCGTGCAATGGCTTGTCGCAAGAACCGAACGAGGTTGTGTGTGTGGGTGAAAGGCATGACCAGGTGTTCAGTAAACATTGCTTATCACTAATCTGAGCAGCGGCATGGTCACCCCCGGGGCGGTGTTGGGCCCTGAGTTATTTCCATCCCGTTCCAGCAGCACGCACCCCCCTTCCTGAATTCCCAGTCCATCAGAGCCGGTGTCTGAGCTGCAGGACCGGTTGGGCTTTTTTCAGGGGCTCCCCTCTGACCGCATCTGTGCCTGTTCAGCAAAACGGGCCTCTGGGCAGAGAAGATGAAACGTCTTCTGAAACCTCAGCCCTTGATCACCAGAAAGTTCCATTTCCGCTCCGAGTAATAACCACTTTGTCTCCAGCAGAAATTCGTGGGAGCAGAATGTAAAACACCCCAGGCCACGCTCAGCCCAGTTTGAACCCACATACATCTTTGAAATGAAAGGTGATACGTGTTGACCTGAGTTGAGGGGGGTGGGAATTACAAAATTTAATCATAGACGCCTGATCCGCAGCGGCCCGAGAAAAATCCTAGGACCGGGCAGCTGAGAAGCAGAGAGAAAAAGCTGATGTCGCCTTTCCTGCCCTGCCTGCCTGCTTCCCTCTGTCATCCCTACACACCTGCAGTCAAAAAAGAGTAGGGATGCGGGACCAATGACAACAGTCAGTCAACCTCCCCGCGCTAATGACGCCCCTTTCCTTCAAAACCATCCCGAGGGGCGGGAGTGGCGCAGGTGGGAGACGCGTGAGCCTCGTTCAAAGCATTTCATGAGCATTTCTCGAGAGAGAACAGGGAGCGTGCACCTGGCCCATGAGAAGGTGCGGTGGCCCCGGCGGGTGACTTACTTGCAGAGAAGTTGGCCTCGGTGTGGACAGGAGGGGTGGAGGGCAGGAAAGGTGCATGTCCCACAAAGAAGGAGCGGAGGGAGCGCTCCGACAGGAGCGGGGAGCGTTGCTGAGAAGGAATATTCTCGCAGCTGCCCACGCTGCTGTGAATCTTGAGGTTCAAAGGTTTGCTTTTCTTCTTGGCTCTGAAAGAGAGACAGAGGAAGAAGAGAAGGGAGTGTATCCATAAGTGCACACAGAACGAGAGCCTGCAGACCCAATCTCATTAACATGGCACCAGTGTCCGCTCCCCACACTGAACTGGCCTACTGGGCTGCCCCATTCCCCCTTCCCTGAGCTCCAGCCAGGGCTCTGTGCTGTTTCTCACCTGCAACCCTTTGCTCCTGCTATCTCCACAGCCCAGAAAAGCCTCCCCTTCCCTGCCAGCTTAATCTGTCTTCTCTGACTCCGCTCTGGTGTCCCCTCCTCCAGGAAGGCTTCCCTGATACTCCCCTCCCCGCCTGAACTGGGTGTTCCTCTTCAATTTGTCTACAACATTCTGAGTGTATCCCTGGGGCTGTACTTCCCTATTTTCTCAAATTTGTTCTTTTAGCGTTTGTCTCCCAAGTGAACTATGGGTCTTTGAGGGCAATGATTCTGTACTGCTCATTTCCTGGTCCTGGGCAATTAGCACAGAACCTGGCACACAGTAGGTGCTCATTAAAAGCTTATCAAATGACCATTCTGGATCATGACTGGCACATAATCCCGCTGCACTCTAATTCCTTGAGGGCAGGAACCCTGTGGTTTTCATTGCTGACTCTCTCAGCCCCTGGCTTGGCACCAGCTGCATGGAATGAACTGTTGGAGCTGCTCTGGAAACACTTTTCCCCCTCCCGAGGAGCTTGGGTGATCAGTTTAAGAGAGTGTGATTTAGAAGAGGATCCCAAATTAACCACTCAGCACCCCCCTCCCCGCCTCCCCCTACCGCCCCATTCTCATCTGGCCCGGAGTTGGGCGCCACCTTGCGGCCAGAGCGAACCCTCCTTGCAAACTTTCTCCCTTCTAGATGGAGAGCCCAGGAAGGTGCCTTAATTAAAGACTGGAGGCCTCCCACACACGCAGCCTAAAAGTCACCCTCTTCAGGAGGCCTGCTGCTCATCAGCTTTAAGGAATCCAAGCGCACCTGCAGAGTCTCTCCCTCCCAGGGCTTCGGCTGGCAGCCCTGCTTATTATATCCCTAGGGGTCTGCAGCAAGACCCAGGAAGGCACTTCCCATTCGAGCCGCGCGCGTTAGCTCTCCCTGCCCACGGCTGGAGAGGAGAGGGAAACAAGGGAGTGGAATTTCATAAGTCTCCCGTGGTGGAGATTCAAAGAGACCTCTACACTGAGGCGGGATAATTTTGGAGTTAGACTCGCCAACTTTGGGGACGGGGCAGGGCTCAGGTCCTGCTTGGGACCTCAGCAAAGTGATCTCATCTCTTTGTGCCTCAGTTTCCTCACCCGGAAAATGGGGGAAATAAGAGCACCCACGTAAGAAGGACGCTGTGGCGGATCTATGAGGTCACGTGCTTGGCACAGGCCCGGGGACTGAGTGAGGGTTCGGGGGACCCGTTATTAACGTCACTATGAGCAGGTTAAACTCGGCGTCTGTATGGCATGGAAGTAACCGGGAAGAAGCCAAAAGTTGAACCTGAGCCATGTTTTTCACCTGAAGCCTTCAGCAGCTCTCAACCCACCACTGCCCTTGGCAGACGAATAGGATACAGTCATACCCTCTGGCAAGAGATACCATCATTATTTCCAAAACACTGACGGCAGCCTTGAGGCACTGGGCCATCAAAGGACAAGGCCAGATCCCTTGTATAAGGAGAACCAAGTCCAACTCAGCACGAGTTCAACAGTAGCTCAGTGACGGCGGACCGTCAATTTGCTTTATGAACCCAAGACCACCGATGAAGCAGAGAAGGGGTATATATAAATAAATGTGAGTTGGACAGATGCATGGGTAAAAAGCTTGATGGACAGATGGATGGACGGAAGGATGGACAGATGGCTGAGCGGACGGATGGAAAGAAGGAAGGAGGGAAGAAGGGAGGAAGGATGGATGAATGGATGAGAAAATAGACAGACGGATGAATGGATAAAGAGAGGGATCCGAGGATGGACAGAAAGACGGATGAAAAGGCTGAAGGACAGAAGTTGGGTGGATGGACGGAGAGGTAGAGTAAAGAAGGAAAAGAGAGAGGGAGGAAGAGAAATTCGGGGGTGAATGGCTATGTGATCAGAGTAGGTGACAGACGTCCTGCATCACTTCCTGCCCACCGAGGAGCCATGAAGGCTCTTCATGGGCATGAGGGATTCACCTTTGCCATCTGCCCTCATTACCCGGCATGCTCAGAGGAGAAAACAGACGCAAACGACTGGGACTGTGTAAGATTCAGTGCCTATTTTGCGTATATCCTGCAGGTGTAATTAAAAAGAACATCTTTCCATGATCGCAGGATATTAGAAATCTATTACATAAATGTCTTCCCTGGAATCGGGGCCAATTCTGGGCAAAGCAGCCAACTAAGGGGGCACAAAGCATCGGCAAAGGCAGCTCCATCCTTTGGAGGCCATATGAGCCCCGGATGGACCGTGCTGCTCTCTGTACAGGCGGGCAAGTCAGAGGTCCCTGACTTGGCTCTGGGGCTGTGCTGAGGGCAGCCCCAGAACTGGGCTCAGCCAAGGCGGCACATCCATGGCAGGAAGACACCCGGCTTAGGGGCCATTCACCTGTGCTTACGGAAAATGCACGCTGTTTTGTTTTCTTTCCTAAAGATTTTTTTAAAGATCTTATTTATTTATTTATTTGACAGAGAGAAATCACAAGTAGGCAGAGAGGCAGGCGGAGGGGTAGGGGGAAGCAGGCTCCCTGCTGAGCAGAGAACCCGATGCGGGGCTCGATCCCAGGACCCTGAGACCATGACCTGAGCCGAAGGCGGAGGCTCAACCCACTGAGCCACCCAGGTGCCCCATGCATGCTGTTTCACCAAGTACAGCAGAGGATTATTCATTCTAGGGTTGGAATCTAGCAAAGTTCTTCTGACCTTCCTGAAGCCCAATTTGCAGACACTATATCTGCACTAAAAGGGTCCTGAGAACCCTTACTTCTACAATTGGTTCATTACTCTCCATCTCCAGCCTTCCAGCTCTGGTCCAAGCCACTTTCTGCCCTCATGTCAGCTGTCACCGCCATCACTGTGCCTGAATCAGACCCCAATCCCATTTTTTTCTTTTTTCTTTTTTTTTTTTTTTTTTTTTTTTTTAATCTTTTTTTTTTTTTTTTTCTTTTTTTTTTTTTTTTTTTGCTTCTTAACATATTTTATTTTCTGTACTTTTTATTTATATTGAGGTAAACTTCACATCATATATATTTGCCACGCTAAAGTGAAAAATTCAGTAGCCTGAAATATATTCATGATATTACACAAACACCATCTCTAGCTAGTTCCAAAATATTTCATCATCCCAAAATAAAACCCTGTACCCGCTAAGCAATTCCTCTCCGTGCCCTTCCCTCCAGCCCCCGGCAACTACCGACCTGTCTTCTGTCTCTGTAGATCTGTCTATCCTGAATATTTCATAGAAATGGAATTATATAATATGCAAACTTCGGCGTCTGGCTTCTTTCACTGACCCTAAAGTTTCTGAGGTTCATCCACGTGGTAACAATGTATCAAAACTTCACTCCTTTTTTTTGGTAAGATTTTATTTATTTATTTGGCAGACAGAGATCACAAGTAGGCAGACAGGCAGGCAGAGAGAGAGGAGGAAGCAGGCTCCTTGCTGAGCAGAGAGCCGGATGCAGGGCTCGATCCCAGGACCCTGGGCTCATGACCTGAGCCAGAGTCATGACCTGAACCAAAGGCAGAGGCTTAACCCACTGAGCCACCCAGGCGCCCCAGCTTCACTCCTTTTTATGGTTGAATAATCCCATCCCACTTTTGATTCTTTATAATCTATTCATCCAGGCACCAAGGTGAGGTTTTAAAAAGCATATACTGCATCATGTCACTCCCTGCTTAAAAACTCTTGAAGGTTTCCTTTCAAACGCTTCAAGGGACCTTCAAAGATCACTCTTTGGAGAACTTCTTGTATTATCATCACTTTGTCACCCTCTGACTCTAGCCACTCTGGTCATCTTTCTGATTTTGGACCATTCCGTATTCTCATCTACCTCAGGACCTTTGCACATGCTGTTGTTCCTTCTGTCAGGAACACTGTTCCCCATCCTATTAGTAGAGACCTCCTTTAGGCATCACTTCCATAGAGGCACAGTCTTCAATCCTCAGACCCAGTCAGATCTCCAGGTTACATGCCCTCCCTGCACTATCTGCTCTTCCTTCACAAAATGCATCCCAGTTGGAATTCTGCTTTTACTTGTGTGGTTGCTGAGTGAATGTCCAGCTCTCCTGTGGCTCGTGCCCACCACACATGGGACAGGCCTGTATCCCAGCCACTAACACAAAGCAGGCAGCGCACAGTTGCAGAGCCAAGACCAGAAGCTATAGGTCTATAGACTCCCACCCAAGCCCACATCCTCCAACTCAAGCAAAAAGAACCTGGCATCTTCTGTCTTGGGAGAATGCTAAAGGCATGTAGCCCAGTTTCCATCTGCAAGTCAGGAGGGCTGGCTTGGCAGCATCTTCTCAGTTAATTCCAGCCTTGGGCTCCTTGAGGGCAGAGATACACCTGATTTCTTTTGCCAGCCCCTGGCCACCCCCAGCCTTGGTCTGGCAAACAAACAGCTCTGCACTCCGAAGCCTTTTGATCAATGCCCATTTGCCACCTGTCCCTCAGAGCCTTGCTTGCAAAGATCGCTGCAGGGGTCCCAAACTGATGATTCGTGTTTGCACCACTTTCTCTTCCAAAAGCTTGCTGGGTGTTGAGTCAAGCAGAGCCGCCAGCTCCCGTGGCCTCTTTACCCCTAGCTTCCTCGCATGTGGGGTTGTGTCCCCTTGAACTCGAATGCCTTCACCCGGCCATAAACTTCAGCATCTCATTAACAGTGTCTGGAGCATCTGGCCCAGCCAATTGGGAGGAAATGACAGAGCTGGGGGCAGACAGGCTCCTCGCAAGCAAGGCTAGAGGACAGGCACAGCATACATTCTCCAATACCAGGCTATGCAGCAAAGCATTCGCCCAGCAACCATTCCCCCAAATAGGAAAATGTGCCCACTGGCCGTGCACAGGGCTGTGTGAGCCAAATGGGGCCACTGAAATCCTTCCCAGTTGACATGATCTGATTATCCAAAATGAGGCCTCCAGGCAAGACCCTTTTCAAAACCAAAGAATAGCACCATGTTCTTGGGGGGAGGAAGGGGAAGACAACAGCGGATGCGCACAAAGCCCAGGGAAGAAGGTTTGGAAAAGCCAAGGGCTGGTAAGTCTAACCCCAGGAGGATGTTTAGTAGACTCTGCTTTGCTCCTTGACCACAGGCTACACCCCTTACTTCTGGCTCTAACACACCCCGAGCACAGTATTTAATCCACCCAAACACTGGCAAAAAGGAAGCATGAGCGACTCAAACACTGTAATTGCACTTCCCCCAGTGTGGACGATATGCAAGACTTTGAGAAGAGACACAGGTGAAATTCTGATTTCCTCGTATACAGTTTTATGTGAAAGAGGCTAAGAAGGAAAAGAAGACAACAAAGAAGGAGAAAGAGAAGAAAGAGGAACAGGGGGGGAGAAGGAGAGACGCTGATCGGAAACCATGTTAAGTAGATTCCAGGACAGGTCCCGCCAGCATGGCTGAAGCTAGAGTTAAGAATACCAAATGTTGGCAAGAAGAGAGAGAAACCAGAATTCGCCCCCAACGCTGGTGAGATTACAAACCTGTATGACCATTTTGAAAAGTTATCTGGCACTATCTACTGAAGGGAACATAGCCTCCGACCCCAAAATTTCACCCCTGGGTAGGCACCCAACCAAGAGGAGTGTGCCCATGTCCACAAAACAACCCATGCAAGGATGTTCATAGCAACGTTATTCATACGGCCCGACACTGGGATTATTAGCTTCAATGTCCGTCAATAACAGAAAGGATAAAGAAAGCAGAGTATGTTCATACAGTGGATTATTGCGTGGCAATAAAAAAGAGAGTCTGGCTAGACTGTAACACCACCGAATCTCAATGATATGGTGTTGGGCAAAGGAAACCAGTCACAAAATCACTTGTATTGTATGGCTCCATTATGATTCTATTTACATGAAGTTCAAGAACAGGAAAAATTAAGCTATGCTAGAGAGTCCAGAAGAGTGGTTTTCTTTGGGGAGGTTATCGACCAGCCCCCCATGGGAGCTGGACATGTCTCCAGTCTTGATTGGGTGGTGATGATGTGGGTATTGCGATATATAGAGTCATCAAACCATATTGAGAAATTGTGCACTTCACTTCTAAATGAAAGTTACGCCTGACAAAAAGTTTCTTAAAACAGTACTAAAATAGGGGCACCTGGTGGCTCATTTGGTTGAGAACCTGCTTTCAGCTCAGGTCATGATCCCAAGTCCTGGGATGGAACCTCGCTTTGGGCTCCCTGCTCATTGAGGTGTCTGCTTCCCCCCGCTCGACTTTCACTCCCCCTGCTCATGCTCTCTCCTTCTGTCTCTCTCTCAAATAAATTTTTTAAAAAATCTTTTTAAAAAAATACTAAAATATAGATATATAAGCGAGCCAAGGACTGGAATAGACATTTCTCCAAAGAAGATACACAGCTGGCCAAGAAGCACATGAAATTTGCTCTGTATTATTGGTCATTAGCAAAGGCAAATCAAAACCACAGTGAGCTACCACTTCATACCCGCTAGGACGGCCGTGATCAAGAGGTCAAAAACAGAACAAGGGTCAACGATGATGTGATGTAACCAGAACCTTCCACATCTCTGGTGGGATTATAAAGTGGTACAGCCACTGTGGAAACATCAGCATATGACCCAGCAATTCCACTCCTAGACACATACACCCAGAAGATCTGAAACAAACAAAAACTGTACGCCACACTTATGGCAGCAGTATTCATGAGAGCCAAATGGTGAAAACAAGCCAAATGTCCGACAACAAATGAATGGACAAATTGTGGTCTGTCCATACAATGGACTATGATTCAGGATTTGAAGCACTGATTCATGCTACAATGTGGAAAGACCCCAAAAATGTTAGCTAAGTGGAAAACATACACACACACACACTCAGATACACATACACAGACACACACCCCACACATTATGATCCCATTTAAATGAAACATCCAGTAAAGGCAAATCCACAGAGACAGAAAGCAGATCAGTGGTTGGCCAGATCTGGGGACAAGAAGGGGACTAAGAAGTGACTGTTTAATAACTCTGGGATTCCCATCTGGGGTGATGAAAACACTCTGTGGGAATTGAAGAGTGGTGACAGTTGCATAAGCCTATGAATGTACTTGATGCCACTAAATTGTACACTTTAAAATGGTTAAAATGGTAAACTTTGTGCTATAGGTATTTTTCTACAATTGGAAAAATATATAATAGTAACACAGAAATTAGATCTCTCCTCCTTACTAGCTGTGTGACCTTTATGAAGTCACTCAACCTCTCTGAACCTCAATGTCTTCACCTGTAAAAAAGCATAATCATTTCTCTATTTCCCCAGATTGTATGAAGATGCAATGAACTGATGGACTCTGAGTGCCTGAGAGGACATCTGGCACCTGCTAGGTCATAGTCTTTCCTGCCCTGGTCCCTTGCCAACATAGTTTCTTCCTCTAGACAGACTGAGGCTCTTTATGGGCAAAGATGATGTGAAAGTCGGGCTCAAAATAAGGGAAAAGGGAAAAGTATCCATGAGGACGACCAAAGAATTCCTCTTCACCCTGGACCCCTTGCCTCAGGGGAAACACACGAAGGTCTGCCGACCACACTGACCGGGACAGGAGGCTGCCCGTCCCTGGGAAGCAGTGATGACCAGGCCAGGCAGGCATGAAGGCTTTCTGGAAGAAGAAAAGTTACAGCAGGATTTTTAAAGTCATCCAGAGAAAACGCTTGGCAAGGAATGCTTGTTCAAAGCACCCCTTTCCCCTCCCTGTGTCTCCCTAAGACAAGAAAAATACAACAAAATAAAAATTGGCTTAATTCCAAAAACGAACCCAGTAACTATCCCAAGGACAACAAGGTGCTTGGACTTGAGCGGGGAAGGAGATGGACAAGACCCATGTTCTGCCTGGGCTGGTATCCCAGTGGAAGAAACAGAAAAATGGATAGAGAAATAAGGAAATACTGGGGCATAGGAGGCGCTTCGTGGATAATTAAAAATCAGGTGATGTGGTCGTGAGTGGGTGGTAAGGCCTTCCTGAGGACATGGCATTTAGGCTGAGAACCGAATGTCAAAAGAAGCCAGATTTGCAAAGATCTGGAAGGAGACAGGACCAGGCAGCGAGGCAAAGGCAGTGCTGGGGAGTCCCAGGCCGAGGCAGGTCAAACTGAAGGTGATTGAGAAGAGAGGGAGTGTGGGATTAGGGGCAGGACTGGTCACTGTGACCAACCAAGTCCTTGCCCCTGTAGGGAGATGGGGTTTGCTTGTAGAGGAACGAGCACCTGCCAACGGATTTTAAGAAGGAAGATGACAAAACCCAATTCTATTCTTTTTTTTTTTTTAAAGATTTTATTTATTTGACAGAGATCACAAGGAGGCAGAGAGGCAGGCAGAGAGAGGGGAGGAAGCAGGCTCCCTGCTGAGCAGAGAGCCCGATGCGGGGCTCGATCCCAGGACCCTGAGATCATGGCCTGAGCCGAAGGCAGAGGCTTTAACCCACTGAGCCACCCAGGCGCCCCAACACAATTCTATTCTTGAAAGACCACTCTGCCAATGTGTAGAGAGTTGACTGTGGTGCAGGTAAGAATGGGATTCTGGGATTCTGAAGAGGCCATCACCCAGACAAAAATGAAGGCGGTGGCATGGGCTTGTTCTGGACATCAGAGGGGGAGGAAAAGGAAGCATCTGGAACACAGCTCTGCTAGGACCTGGCAGCCAACAGTGCGGTGGGGTGAAATGAGGAGGTCTCTCTCCTGAATCTGTGTGCCACGTAGTTGCCCAGTCTTAGCAGCATACTCTCCCTTGTATAGAAACATTTTCTGGAAGGATCCACAAGGGGCAGTCGGCAGGCTAGTGAGGAGGCTGTGGATTTGGGGAGTAAGCACTTTGTTACTTTCAGACTTTGAACTTAGTAACCATCAGAACTGAGAACCAGGAGTATTCTTTGATAATAATAAAACATCATTGCAAAAGGACATGCAGTATTTGGGGCTGGAGTTTTTTTCTCTTTATTTTATTAAAACAAAACAAACCAAAAAAATCCTCCTCTAGAAAACAGAGGTACAGACATGGAATAAAGTGGTCAATCGTTATTTAATATTTTAATGATGTTTCATTATTTTTCAGTAAGTTTTAAATTGAAGATCAAATTTAAGATGGATTTTGCTTCCCACATGGCTTCTATCAGTCACCTGGTAACTAGTATCTCAGATTTAGTTGACAGATATAAAAATGCGGTCATTTATAGATTCCTAGAATTAAATATACATATATATATGTTTCAGTATATATATTATGTGTATTATATATAGCCTTACGTATTTAGAGTATATAACATGTAGTATATATAGTATACACTTGTATATATAGTGGCGTATATGTAGTATATATAATATACACTATGTTATATACTCTAAATACAGTATAGTATTATATATGTAAATTTATATATAATACATATTCAAGTACAATATATAATATAGTATTTATTATATTTATTATTTATGTGTACAAACATATATTCATATACTATTTGATATTATTTGATATTATATTATCTATTTATGTATATATTATGTATTTATGCATATTATATATATATTTATGTATTGTGTATGTATGCATAGTATATATTTATGTACATCAATTTATATATGTACTACAGTGTGTGGTTAAATATATATGTTATATAGAAATGTATGTACTTAAAAATCATGCAAAATATCTTAAGAATAGATACACAGTATTTTTTATAAGATTAAACATGGCTCAGTGACAGATCAGCTCTCAATAACAAACAGACCTTCTACTAAGACTTGATTGGGAAAAGAGCCAAGTGTCCTATATACACACACACACATAAAATATGGGTATATGTGAAATATATACACTATATATTGTGTTCCTCTATATACTGTTTATCTATCTATTCCTCTGTTGTCCCATAAGACACCACTTCAGATCCAGAGTGAGTATGAGAGAAGAAGCAGGAATGAGGACAGGAAAATGTTCCAGCGCAGAGGCTGGTGAATTTTTTCCGGTAAAAGACCTCCGTGAGTCGCACGTTCTCTGTCGCCAACTACTCAGCCCCGCGCTCAGCCAAGATCAGCCCGAGACCACGTATGCATGAACGGATGTGGCAAGTTCCATAAAACCATTGACAGAAACAGGCAGGGGGCTGAATTCGCTCCGCCGGCCGTGGCTGGCCAGCCCCTGTTCTAAAAGTCTGGACTTACCTAAAAGTAGGAAGTGTAAAACAAACCCCCCAAACCATGCAGCATCCCCCTCCCCATCGTCTGGTTCACCCCAAGAGCTGCTACCCCTGCCACATGGGGTCTTTCCGTCCCCCTCCTGCCTGTTCTGGGGGTAAGCTGGGTCCTGCCATAGCACGGACACGTTTCTCCAAAGCTCTGGCCCCATTCTGGAGTACACACTTACGGCTCTGAGGATCTGCTGAGTGTGGGCCCCTCCCACCCATGGAGGGGTCCTGTGTGACCTGTTCTCTGTGAATCCCCAGCGCCCAGCACCGGGCCTGGCGTATAGGGAGCACAGTGGAAGTCTGTGTGTTTCCAGTGCACCATCGTGGGAACGCTGGCGGGCTCCAGGGCATCTACTTGGCCTCCATGCTGTACGGGGAGGGGCCCGGGCCACACCCAACCCTATACAATCCTTTCTAATAGGAGGCGTGTGCCGCCTCTGCTGGCCAAGGCGGGGGTTGATCTGCAGGAGGGGCAAGCACCTGTACTGGCCCACCCGGGACCATGAATTCAGCACCCCAGGACAAGCAGGCCTCGGCGCTGAGATCTGCCTGGCCCAGATGCCGGGAGCAGGTGCTGCGCTTGGGACCTGCCGTCTCATTTGAGCTAGTGACAATTATAACCCCTGCTTTGCAGTTAAGGTAACTGGGTTTCTCAACAGTTAATGGACCCAGGTCACAAATCAATAAAGGCCTGGGGTGTGAACACAGATTGAACGGACTTCAAAGCCTGCTCTTAATGTCTCCATTAATTCCGCTGTAAGAGCTGATTACATGCATTCCCTTTTTTTTTATTTTTGTTTTTGTTTTTTTAAAGATTTTATTTATTTACTTGACAGAGAGAGATCACAAACAGGCAGAGAGGCAGGCACAGAGAGAGGAGGAAGCAGGCTCCCTGCTGAGCAGAGAGCCCGATGCGGGGCTCGATCCCAGGACCCTGGGATCATGACCTGAACCGAAGGCAGCGGCTTAACCCACTGAGCCACCCAGGTGCCCCGCATTCCCGTTTTATACAGGTGCCTGTACATATTTGTGGTTGTGGAGGTTGGTGATTTCAGGGATCCCTGGGAAGAGACGATCTTGTGCCTACAAACTGGGCATCTTGCCACGAAGCTGCCCTCTCTCAGTTCTTTTTTTTTTTTTTTTAAGATTTTATCTATTTATCAGAGGGAGAGAGGGGGAGAGAGCAAGCACAGGCAGACAGAATGGCAGGCAGAGGCAGAGGGAGAAGCAGGCTCCCTGCTGAGCAAGGAGCCCGATGTGGGACTCGATCCCAGGACGCTGGGATCATGACCTGAGCCGAAGGCAGCTGCTTAACCAACTGAGCCACCCAGGCCTCCCCCTCTCTCAGTTCTTGACCTGCACATGGACAAGGCCGCCTCGGCCCCTTATTGTGGAATAATCCGGAAGCACACAGCCCCCTCTCCACGTGAATACCACCGCACAGCCCGGCCCAGCGTCCCCACCCGCCCGCCCCCTCCGAGCTCACCCAGACAGCCAACCTCACTTCTGCCTTCTAGGCCGGTTGATCTTCCTGCATCCCTGTGATTAGCGACTAATCTTATTTTTTTGTTCCCCAACCCATAAATCAGTTACAGACCAAATATTTACACAGGCCATCATTTCCGGCTGAACCAGGGCTCTGACAGCCCTCATTATTAAAAAGGATGACTGATTTTGGGCAGAGATTTCACAGGCCTGTGGCTGGATGCTTTCTTTTAGGCTTCCTTCCTCCTCCCCTTGCCTGAAGAAAAGACAATTTCCAAGATAAACTGGCACAGAGGTCTGCTCTCGCTGTCTCCCTGGGGCCAGTGGGACACGGGCCGCCTCCATCAGTGCAGTAAGTGATGACCGGTGCTGGCTTCCTCCCACTTTCCTGAGCCTCCCCATGGGCAGGGAGTCGTTTGACTCCTAAACATCCCCTAAAATCAGAACCCCGAAAGGAGACGGAGAGGGGAGGGGCCAGGAAGGGTGAGTCACCACACTTCGCCCCTCCACCCAGGACATCCACCCTACTGGGTGACCCCGAGGGAGGCCATGTGTTGGGTTGATAAGATGACGGGGTGGGGAAAGCAGGAGGCTGAGTTCCTGACCTGGCTCTGTCATTATTAACAAGTCACTGTGGGCTTTGGGGCTGGTTTCCCTTCCCATGTGAAGCAGGGATTTGCTGAGCGGTCCCTGTCCCTTTCTGCTCCAGGTATCTTGGCTCTAACTGTGACAGCTGCCGTGCATTGAGTCCTTACTATGTGCCTGGCCGTGTATTAAGCATTTTAGGAGCATTAGCCCGTTCTTTTTTTTAAGATGAGGAAAATCATCTCCAGGTGAAGAAACAAGAGTCAGAAAGGCTAAGCAACTTATCCAAGGTCGCACAGCCTTTTATAAAAGGCAAGGAATGAACATTTGAACTTGGTTCAGTCTGATCCCAATACTTGGGAGTCCTAAAACATCCTGCAGCCTCCCTAGGACCTGAACTTGCTCAGGGCACTGTGGCAAGGAAGCATGCGGTCATCTGAATTCTCAATACGAAGACAACTCCGTATAAAATCATCCTGGGTCAGCACCCTAAGCAAAGGCAGAATTGCCGATCGTCTGCTCAAGGGTTGAGCCAGCAAAGGGCCTTCTCTCGGTGAGCTGGAGTTGGCTAGAAATATTTATTCAGGGAAACTGAGTACTTTGCTGCTTATGGAGTACTTCAAAGAAGCCACCTTTACCCTGAAGGAAATGCACTGAGAGTGAATCTTTATGGACGCGCGTGAAGAGGGCCGATCTGTCAGCCTGGTAGTTCCACGAGGGCCCCACTGAAGGATTTGCCATCACAGCCTGGGAGACAGACAACCACATCCCCAGCTGCTGATGGCTCGGGAAGGACTCACAATTCCGGGGGCTAGCTGGGCGCCCCAGGCTGGCCGCCGATCCTGGCATGACCTCAGCATCCTTACTTGTAAAGTGAGGGCTGAGAGCAGACCATCCTTAAGAGCTCATTCATCCACACTGCGATGATTCTGCCACGTGGCTCCCTTTCCTCCAGACTTACAGCGCGACCTTGGGCGGGTCAGAATCTATGAGGCTTCCCAGTCTCCTTATTTATACGGTGGGATCACCTCCCCAGACCCTCCGTCTGCCCCTTGCTTCGGTGGGAGGCAAATGAGTCAGCAGGAACTGAGCAGAGAGCGCGGCAAAACCTCAGCCAGTGTGATCCCAGCAGCGCAGGGTTTCCAATAAGTCATCCGTGACTGTCCTACAGAGACTCCAAGAAGCGAGTCTGAAATACGTTTTCCATATGAGTGTGAAGAATTGTTGCCTGAAATCAGTGGGTTTTTTTTCTTCTTCAAACGAAGGCCTTCGACCTGCTTTCACCTTTTGCCTCCAAGAGTGACTTGTTATGATACAAAATGTGTTCATTTGAGGAGGAAATAATATAGAGGATGGGCCTTTTGGGGACTGCAACTTGACAGTTCCCAAAAAAGAAGGCTCATGTATTTAAAGATGCCCCGAAGGCTCATGTATTTAAAGATCTCAGCCAATGACCTATAATGCTTCTTTGCAGTGAACTGTGACCATCAAGCATTTACCCTGCCCCCACCCCCACCCCGAGGGAATTCTCTTTCCTCTGGGCACAGTCTCGTTGGGGATCTTACACCAGGGGACAGTCCACTACCCTCTGCAAGTCCCGAGATGCCAAGTCAGACTAGCAGGAATCTCCCTGGGGACATAAGTCGTGATTGGCATGACAATGATGGGGAAAATCTTTGAAGCTCAGTTAGTCTACTGGTGGCTCCCCCCCAAAACCCCATCAAGCCCTTCCTGCTACTTAGAGCCTCCAGGATGCTCTGGGTCCGGCTCCCTTCTGAGCTTTCCTATCTATCCTAAGGGTTACTCTAGAATCTTCCATAGAAGTTCATTCTCTGCTTAAGCCAACCACAGATGGCTTCCAGTTGTTCGCAACCAAAGACCCTTAATGCATCTTTGAGACCAAAAAAGCGGCACTTCTCTCTTTAAAAAAGTTTACAGTTTAATTTTTCTCTAAGTCAGGCTAAGAACCTTCAGCTCTAGAGTTTCTCAAAACCTTTGATATCAGGTGGGGCCCTGACCTTGGTGTTTTAACAAGCTCTCTAAAAACACCTCCCCAGTTCTGTAAGTCTACATCGATGACACTTGCCTATGGGTCTGGCACAGGCTGATATTCCAGAACAAAATACCACTCCCATTGCTAGCATCTGCTCAGGCTCTCTACAGACTCAATGACGTCAAGGCTGAAAGTTGGGGCCAGACCAGGGTTAGAGCATGCCAGAAGAAAAGAGGTAATGAAGCAGTAAAGAACATTCTCTGGGACAGCCACAGGGACACAACCACATATGCCATGAAGTCCATTACTGCACCAAGCACTGGAAACCCAAGCTCCACGTCACTCTGAATCAGAAAAGTCCAGAGTATTTATGATAAGCCCAGGCTCCCCGAGACAGTCCCACTTAGCAGGTCCCCCACTGGAGTATGTAAACAGAGCAAGGCCAGAGACATCTTCATAAGGGAGGGATTTCATAGAACATGATGGAGCCACACTTCAGAATACTATGATGTCATTAAAAAGAACGAGGTGGCTCTAGGTTGGGGTCAATAAACTTCTGTAAAGAGCACAATATTGACTCTTTATGCCAGAGAGTCAATATTGTGGGATTCATGGTCCATACAGTCTCCATGACAACTACCCAGTTCTGCTATCCAAGCACAAAGCCATTCTAGGCAATCCATAAACATGTGGGCGTGGCCCTGTCCCAATAAAACTTTATTTACAAAAACAAGGGGTGGGCCAGACTTGGCTCCAGGGCCATGGGTCATCAACTCCTGCTCTCCAAAAGCAGATCTGTTAAACCTGAAGACACACTGACTAGAAGACACAAGAAGAAAACTCTCTGCCAAGCAACACATAGAGTATGAGCTCATTTATACAAACAGAAATATATAAATATGTATAAATGCATTTATGAAATGTTTGAATGTACTTCCTGTATATTCATATAATGTATTTAAGGTGTGGAAGGTGAAATAAAATGGAGTCATTCACATCAAGGGGTTTTAAAACAAAGCCTTATGCACATTCTCCCCAGGTAGCACCATGAACTTCTGAGCTGGGCCAAACGGCATGTAGTCCAAGAACACATGCAAGCATTGCAACTTGCTATAGTAAGAGACTTTGCTTAGTGAAAGCCTTAGCAACCAATTATGTTCAGCCAAAATTAGTTTTCTGCCACCAACACCAATCAAAATTATTTGTCAACAACGAATAGAAACGTTCCTTTCTGCCTTTAAAAACCCTGGACTTGTGCTCCCTACTAGGACACAAATTGGGTTGCTACCTGAACCTTTGCTCCCCAAATTGCAATCCTAGACCCCAAATAAGTGCTTTTGTTTTATTTCAGTTCTACCTCTTCTTTTGTTTGCTAAAGGCAAAAAAAAACAAAAATAAAAAAAAAAACCCCAAAACTGGAAGGGTTTCCACTGAGAAAAACAGTGGGAGGAAGGGGGCTGGCGAAACTTCCATATTTGACTCTGTGTGTGAATTTTTTACCAAAAAAAAAAAAAAAATTAAAAACAAGGCCTACCATGGGTGTAACTGTGTGTAACTTGGGAGGAAGAAAAAAGAAGGAGGAGGAGAAGTAAGATGGGAGAGAAAATGAATAATGAATGGAGAGAAGGAAGGAGGGAGGAAGGGAAAGTAAGAAGGAAGGCTGTGTTCCAATAAAACTTTATTTACAAAAACAGACAAGGGGCCACATTTGGTCCACAGGCCATAGTTTCTGACCTCTGGTCTAGACTGCAGATTCCAAGAGGGGAGGGTCATAACAGTTTGTTTATCTGTCTCCACTGACCTGGAAAATGAACAATTCAACTATTATCTTAGCCTCTGACACAAGCACGTATAAAGGGAATTTGGCTGCGTGTTACTTATTTAAACATCTTGAACTAATTGCTGCCAGCACACAGGTTAATTAAATGGCAGTGATCTCAAAATTTAAAAAAAAAAAATTCCATTCTCGTTCTCACATTATCGCATCAAAGGGGTCTCGTTCTGCGGCACTTTGCTGGCTTAGAAAAAGAAAAACAAGGCTGATGGCTTCTGTTCCACAACTAGAGATCTGTTTTCCAGATCCCACCAGGCACAAGAGCTGGTCTGTGGTCATGCAGGTTCCCAGATCTGCAGGCAGATGTTTCCATCTCCAAGGAAACCACATCTCGAAATGCCACGCAGTGTTTTCCAACCACCAGCAAACCAATTCTGATATGGAGGAAAATCTGCAAACCCTCCCTCTCTTGAAAGGAGGATCAGGGCTTCCGGGAGGGATCCGACATGGCCTGGCGATGCCACAAAGGTGACTTTCAAAAGAATCAGGGTTGTAGTTTTGAGGGGAAGGGAGGAAAAATGGGAAGCTGCACGAGTGGCTTTTTAAAGTAGAAAGAAAATTGCTGCACTTTTGGACACTTTGTTCAAGGGGGGGGGGGCCCTGGGATCAAGGGCAATTGACGTCTCCACTGGCAGACCAGAGGAACAATTGTCAAATGCAATCTTTAAGTCGTTGGGAAGGGACACAGCCCAGAGACTTACTGCGGCAAAGAAAGACTCCAGCCGTGGCCACTGAGTCACTAGTCCTCACCTGGAGCAACCAGCCAGGGAGGCGGAGAAGAGGCTCCCCTCTTTCTCTTGTATATGCAAAGTCACCTGCCCTTCGGGGGCTGCTGCCTACCGTGTGACTTCAGCATCAAGATGAATTATGCATCAGAGCAGCTTTGCAGGCTGACAGAGACAGACAGCTGCCTACCCAAGGCCATGCTGGGTGCAAACAGAGCCATCCCATCAAGGTGTTTCAAGAGGCCCCTTCCTGTCCCCTGTTTGCTAGGGTGCAGAATCCCTATACTGGGTGGCTGTCCCCCTCACTCTCCAATGTCCATACCAGATCTATTGCAGGCTCCCAAGCATCTCAGAAGGTAGGATGGGCCATGGGCCAAGTCATGAGCCGCAAATGAAATTGAGAAGCAGGAGTCAAAATCAGGCTACTAAGAAGACTTATTTAGCACCGCCTGGGGGCCTCCCTATGCCAGAAGCCAGGATGAACATGTTCCCCTCGTGACCTCCAATCCTCAGAGCCCAGAATGGGAGGTAGTGGGCCAGGTGTCCCCACTGGGGAAGCTTCTTGCCCAAGGGCCCACCGAGAGGGCATTCCACTCCCCCTCTGCAGGTGCCCCTGGGACAACCAGACTGGTGGGGCTCTGGGGAAGGAGAGATGATGAACATGAATCAAAGAAGGGTATGGAACACAGAGACAAATGACTCAACGGAAAGAAATAAAAGTACAAAACACTTGAATAGACATCTCTCCAAAGAAGACAAACAGTGGCCAACAAGCACATGAAAAGACGTTCAACATCGATAGTAATATGCAAATGACAACCACAATGAGATAGCCCTTCATCCCTATGACTCTAGTCTTTTGAAAAATGGGGTGCCTGGGTGGCTCGGTCGGTTAAGCAGCTGCCTTCAGCTCAGGTCACGATCCCAGCGTCCCGGGATCGAGTCCCACATCGGGCTCCTTGCTCTGCGGGGAGCCTGCTTCTCCCTCTGCCTCTGAGGGCACAAGGGATTGTGAGGATGTGGAGAGACGGGAGAGCAGGCGAACAAGTGGATTCTGATCAAGCCCATGGGCTCAGAGGGCTCGATGGTGCCTCTGCCATGCAAAGGGCCCATTCCCAGTGGGGGGGGGGGCACAAGTCAAGGGTCCTGAGTAATTCCGGGAGAAGAGACATCAGGCGCTATGTCCCAGGCTGCACTCGGGGGCTCCTTCGGATTGGCTTGGCCAATGGAGACAAGCCCCATCAGAAAGCCCTGCAGAGAGCGGCTGGTTCCAGACCCCAGGCGGGCAGGAACTACCTCCACACCTACTGCTGGGGCGGCCACAAGGGAGAATGTCCGGCAGGGGAAGGGCATGGCGGGGGTGGAGGTGAATGGCATGCACAGTGGAGGGGGACCAGAAGCAGTAGGAAAGGGAAGGGGAAAGCGAGGGGCTCCAGCGCTCCCAAGCTTGCTAAGCTATGTGCTTGCGTGAGTCACTCCGGTACCCCCGAACCTCCACTTCCTCGTCTCTACAATGGGGCTGGAAATAGCGCCTGTCTCCAAGGCTGAGGATGAAACAGAGGGGATGCGTGTAAACAGCATGTGCCGGGCACTTAAGGAATGCTTCGTAAGTGTTCCACGGTTCACCAGTCCGTGAAGCCCCGTATTCCATTGCAAACAGCATTGTAATCTCTATAAAATAACATTTTACTCGGGGCTTCCTGTTTGCCAGGTGCCGTCCTTCAAACCCCGTAATGTGTACTCCTAGTTAATTCCCCCAACCAGCCTGTGAGGGAGGTCTGATTGCTGTTGTGCCCATTTTACAGATAAGGAGACTGAGGTAGTATCCAGCCTGACATTCGGTCTTTGAACAAATATTTACTGAACGATAGGGCTGAATACACGTTCAGGGACATGGAGTAGTATAAATCAAGGCACTTGCCTTCAAGCTGCCAACAATCTAGTTGAGGAGCCAAGACAGATCCCCCCCACCAACCCCCGACCCAAGAAGTTACACAGAACAAATGAATAGAGATAAAGGGGAACACACAGAGGTATATAAATGCCCAGTGCCTGTCAGCCTTTGTTAATCAAAGGAGAATATAGGAGATGCTATAGAGTAAGAATCAACATAAAATGAACCACCTACGGGCCATGAATGGACAAATGAAAGCCCAAAGAATGGACTCAACTTTCTAGAACATTCCTGACCCAGAGGAGGAAGCTCAGTGTTCAAAAACTAGACTTCCTCTCCCAACTGCATCTCTGCTCAGGTCGCTAAAGTTGAGTGGCCGCTTCTAAGGATGTCTGCACTTCAAGGACTGAGACTCGAGATGCAGCAATCACAATAGACCATACATGCCTATGTGAACCCCCAAGGCCTAGCATAAGCAGGTGGTTCATAGCTCCTAGGTAGATAAAAACCTCCACCCACAGGGATATTCCCAGGGTGCTTATCTCCTGTGAGACCCAGCTGGATGCATTCTAGGTATGACCTCATGGAACCCTCTCTACTCTAGGAAGCGGGTCCTACTACTGTCCCCATTGACAAGTGACACCTGAGGCTTAGAGAGGAGAGCCATCTGTTCAAGTCAGCTGTCCCATGAGCAACAGACTCGGGCTTCAATTAGACCATCTCTGACTCCTATGCCTTTGGGGCTGAACTACTCTGTTCTTCCTTTCATATAAATGACTTTCCCCAATTCCATGTTTCTTGAGCTAGCCTGGCTCAAGGGTCATCACTTGGCCCTTGAACTTTGTCTGAAGGGAGAGACCTAAAGATGCATGGAGGAGAGGCAGAAACTGATGCACTGACCATACGTGATTTATCCGTATGATGGAATATTACTCGGCCTTAAAAAGGAAGGGAATTCTGGCACCTGAACCAACACGGACGAACCTTAAAGCTATTACGTCGGGGGAAGTCAGAAAGTCACAAAAGGACAAATCTTGTAGGAGGCCATTTGCAGGAGGGACTTAAAGAATGAAGAATATACAGTTGAAGGGTGGCTGCCGGGGGGCTGCAGAGAGGGAGGCTGGGGAGTAAGTGTTTCACGATTATAGAGTCTCCGTTTGAGAAGATGAAGCCATTCTGGAGATGGACGGGAGTGAGGGCTGCGCAGTGACGTGAATGTACTTAATGCCGCGGAGCTGTCCATCTAAAATAGTTATCACGGCAATGTCCCCATAGTATACATTTTATCACAATAAAAAGGATGTGTCGACAAGTGGAACACACACCTTCTGACAATGGAGAGCTGAAATGGATAGGGGAGAGTCCTGAGGGGAAACAGAGAGAGAGAGACTTGGAGACAGAAGTGCTTCTCTTTAAGGAGACCAAAGGGAGAGCCACAAGGCTCGTAGTAGGGACAAGGTGCCAGCCCTCGGGGAAAGGGGGCCGAACCCGTGGGAGTGAGCGCCAAGAGCTAGCAGAGCCGGCTGAGTCTGACTCCCTTCTACTCCCTCTGCAGCTGTTAAATGTCTTCTGTGGCTGAGTGCTCTCCACCTGCTCAGATCCAATTTAATTAGAGGGTCAGGGCTCCCCAAGTACCAGAAGCGAATGCCAAGTTTATGACCATTAACAAAGGAGCTGTAAAACCCAGGCCGGCGGAGTACAGCACTGTGCCACCTGCCACCTGCCACCCCGGGCGGCTTGCCGGGCCCAGCTTGGGTTTCTTTGGGGTCCCACTGCACCCATGATCAACACATTATCTGCATCATAAGAAAACCAGTGGACGGTGAACCCCAAAAGAGAGCAGATTTCTCAGATGCACAACGTGTACAGACTTTCAGAAGTGATCACGGCAATAATCCTCGAATAAATAACCTGAGCCAACCTTACAGCTAAGTTTCATGGTGGTCACCAAGAAAAATGTGGATCTGGACTCAGACGAGCCTGGAATTTGCCTCTGTGCACCCTGGGTTTCTCTCCCATAAGAAGGGAGGGCTTCCGTCCTAATGCTGTTGGAGGCAGTATTATGAAGTCATCCGGGATGTGGACCCAAGAGTTGGAATAGGAATCAGAACCCAACTCTGCAGTCAACCAGCTATGAGATTCTAGCCGGGTCATTTACTCTCTCTTATAAAGAGACTAAGTGGGGTTAGGTAATGCCATTCCCCAGGAGGACCCTTCTCACTCCAATCCTCCCTAGGACTCATAAGTGTCAACTAATGAGTGATTCCAGACATCCAAAGACGTCCGAGACCTCCCTTTGCCACATCCAGATGTCAAGACAACCCCCAAGGCACCAGACCTCAAAGTCACCTCGCAGAGCCTCAGTCTTCACATCTGTCTAATGGGACTAACTGGAGTTCCTGCTTCCCTGGGTGGCTGAAAGGGTTTCCTGAGATGGTATGTGTCAAGCTGGACTCCTCAACTTTTTTCCCTTCCTGACACAGAAAGTGACCCAAGGCACACACCAGTGGGCCCTGGCAGGCAGTCTGGAGCCTGAGCTGATCGATACTTGGAGGTGACTTGAACAATTCTGCAGGACGCTGGTTGGGCAGCTCCACTGCAAAGCTCACAGCACGGAGAGCAAAGCTGCCCTCCTCTCCGGAGGATGGATGAATGAATCCGTATCAGCTCTTTCTCCTTGATCGGCCATCAGCTAAAGCTCTTTATTTTTAAGTTCAGTTTGGTTTTATTGTAAAAGTAAGTCCACACAGTTTTAAAATGTTAAAACAGTGTAGAAAAGTACACAATGAAAAACAGAAGCCCCCCCCTTTGTGGAGGGCTTCTGGAGATTCTAGATCTGGAGGCTGGTCACAGGGGTACATTCATCTGATGGGAATCCAGGCAGTTATACATTTACTAGTGTGCATTTCTGTGCATACACATTCGATTTCAACAAAAATTTTTTTTTATATAACCCTGTTATGGCTTGAATTGTGTCCCTCTAAAATAACGTTGAAGTCTTAACTCACAGTACCTCAGAATGTGACCTTATTTGGAAAGAGAGTCATGCCGAATGTAATTAGTTAAATGTGGACGCACCCATGCTAGAATAGGGTGGGCTCCTAATCCTCTGGGGCTTGTGTCTCTGATGAAAAGGGGAAATTTGAACACAGACACACAGAGGGAAATGAGGGGAGGAGACATGGGAGAATGCCACATGGAGATGAGGCAGAGATGGGGTGACATTTCCACAGGCTGAGAAACACCAAACATGGCCAGTGAACCATGAGAAGCTAGGCAAGAGGCATGGAACAGGTTCCCTCACAGCCCTTGGGAGGAACCAACCTTCCAACACCTTGATGTGGGGTTTCTTGCCTCTAGAACTGTGGGACTACCAATTTCTCTTGTTTAAGCCGCCCTGGCCGCAGTTCCTGCTCAGGCGGCCTGAGGAAACTAATACACTTCCTCTGTCTCTTCCTCTAAGCCTCAGCCAAGCTCCTGAGAGGCCCCGGCTGTAATGACCTCCTGGGCCATTTGTTTTAATCACTGCATCTGTCAACTTCTCCTAGCTTTTGTCCACGGCTTGGCTGTGAGCGGCTACACGCACCTGCATTCGGAGCTCCAGACCTGCTTCACAGAGTGGAGCCTGGGGGTTGCTTGGGGACACGAACCCAGTAAGAGCAGCCCCCCACGAGGCTGCCCCCCCCAAAGCTGAGATCACAGTCACCCTCAACACCAAAGAGCAAAGAGGACGCTGCTGAGCCCCTCCCCAAAACTGGCAGTCTAGAATGTGCATAGTCCTGATATCAAGATCCTCAGGGAGACCTTCCTTGACCACCCACTGCAAAGCCTCCAGTGGCTTCCCATGTTATGTTCTGTCCCTTCATTCACCTTATTTTTCTCTTTGTTTATCCCACCGCCACCTGACATTATGTTACTTCTTGCATATTGATCTCCCGCCCTTCTCTTAATGGGGGCCGTCACACTCTTTACTGGCTACCACAGGGCCTTTGCACCTACTGTTCCCTTAGCCCAAAATACTCTTTCTACAGAAATCCATATGGCTTGTTCCATTACTTCCTCCAGTTCTGTGCCCCAGTGTGCCCTCATCAGAGAGGCCATGCCAACCACCTCATCTAAAGCATCAGGCTTCCGCCCAATGTTTTCTGCCTCCCTACCTTGGTTCTCATTTTCCTTATGGCATTTATTAGTTTACGCACCTACTCCCTAGCTCCCTCACCAAGCTACGTGAGCACAGGGACTTTGCAGGCTGTGTTGTGTCTACAGCCCAACTCCTAAGGGTGCACCGCGTGCTCTCGGCATTCAGCAAATCCCCGTGCACAAATCCACATGACAGCTTCTGTGCAAAATGTCAGTGATAACGATCGCCCCTTGTTACTGAGGACGGCTGAGGCATCATCCCACCCAATTGTCTCAAGAGCCCAGTAAAGTTGATATTCTTCTCCCATTTTACAGGTGGGGCACAGGGTGATTAATGACCTACCCAAAGTCATTCAGCCATGGACTGCTGCAGGTAGGAGCGGGCCATGAGATGCCACCCCCCGGAGCCCACGGGCTGGACCATCTTGACACAGCCTTGCTCTGTCTGTCCACCTCCCACACAGACCATGTGACCATGACTGTCACTGTCCACCTCCCTGTTTGCCTTCTCAGCCATGATGTGACCTGAGTATCAGAACAGAGTGAGGTCCTTCATGAAATGAAAATTAAGTGCAAGCCACAAGCACCAAATTGCCTTTCTTATTTATTTTTCCCTGCGCAGGACTGTCCTGGTTGTTATAAAAAAAAAAAAAAAAAAAAAAAAAAAAAAGCCACTGAAAAATAATGATCCTGCATGGATGCCATGGAGATATATGGAGATATATAAAGCCTGCCCGTGCTTTAATTGGCTTCCTGCCACTGTGTGCACTTAACTAGATGAGAATGCTATTAACTGCTCTGAAGAAAACATTTATTCACAAGAAAGTCACATAATGAGGGATTCATCAACGTGGGAGCAAATGTCGGCATCTCTCAGATAAGGGAGAATGGCTCGTTGAAACAGCAGAAACGTCCCCTTGCCAGGTCTTTGTACAGTTCTCCACACCGGGGCCATCGTGCAGGGTGACACGAAAGAAATGGTTCAAGCTGATAAAATCAAACTTCCAGTTTTTTCCATCCGCTCCTCAACGCCCCTTCCTCCACTGCTCCTGGACCTGCCACCATCACCTCTCACCAGGTGATCCGGGGAAAACCCCTCTTCGCTGCACCTGACGGCCCACTGACCCTCTCCCCGTGCACTAAGAAGAGAAAACTTTTTCAAAGTTTGCCTCTGATCACACCAGATGTAAGCCTGCTTAAAACGCCTCAGAGCCTTCCCAAGGCTCCCAAGGTCAATACCTAATTCTTCACCACGGCCTCTGTCGTCAGTGGAAGGTTATACAAACACCCCCCTCCAAATACATATCCGCTGGGACCTGTGAATGTTGTCCCATTTGGGGGAAAAAAGGGGTCTTTGTAGATGTAATTATGTTAAGGATCCTTAGACAAAATTATCCTAAATCTAATGACAAGTGTCCTTGTAAGAGAAAGGCAGAGGGAGCTTTGACACAGAAGAGAAGATGACACAGAGGGGAAGGCTGTGTGAACAGCGAGGACATATTGGGGTGAGCCACAGGCCACGGACATGCGGAAAGGGACACCCAAGGCTGGGAGACACAAGAAAGGATGCTGCCTGAGAGTCTTTGGAGGGAGCCTGGTTTTGCTGACACCTTAATAAGACTTCTGCCTTCCAGAACTATGGAGAATGAATTTCTATTGTTCGGAGCCACCCGGTTTGGGGTCATTTCGTACAGCAGCCAAAGGAAGGTAACACAGTCTCCAAAGTCTCCATGGTATCTGGCTTCTCACACTTGGTCTCTCCTCTGCCGGCCTTCACTCACCCAAATGCAACATGCTTCCTGCATACCCCAGGGCCTTTGCACATGGTATTGTCTCTGTCTACTCCTAGTTAACTTCTTCTCTACCTTCAGAGAGCAGCACAATTATCTCTCCCCTCAGGAAGCCTTTCCTGATGTCACTGGCCAAACACTTCCTTGTTTGATTCCCTGTTACAGAACCTCCCAATGTCAAGTAGCTCCCACCACTTACTATTGCACAGGTGCGGGGCTCAGTCACGTCCCTCATCAGAACTGCTCTATAAGGGTGGGGATCACATCTGTCTCCTCCACTCCTGTCTCCAGAGTGACATGCATAGCGCTTGATGCATAATAGACCCCCACATATTTGAATGAGCGAAGGGAAGAGTAATTTAGAGAATTTCGAAACAGGTGCAATAGCCAGATATCAAGTAAACCCATCAAATGAAAAAGGTAAGAATAAAAAACAAACCACAACAACAAAAAAGGGTCTCTGGGGTGAGCAGGCAAATTAGGCCGGCTTGTTTTCCCAAAACCACATCAAAGTTTTCAAAAACAACTTCCAGAGCCTACAGATGGTGTCAAACCAGGACTCCTTGTCTCCCAGATTCCCCAGACTTGGCAGAACTAATTTCCTCATTAAGGATCATTTTTAACCCTGCTCCCACTGAACTGGAATTTTCCCAGAGAACAAGTCGGAGGCTCCAGCCACTTGCGAAACAATAAAAATTCAGTGAAGTGGTGGCCGGCACACCGTGGGCCTTTTAAAAGCTCCTCTCTTGCTAATGGGATGTTCAGCTCAAAATGGGGACTTTCAGAGCTGCATTAGCACACGTTTTCTGTTCGCAGCTGGACACTTGACTGGAGGGGAAGCCAGTCGGCTCTCCGGGGGGTGGAGGGGGCTGCGGGGAACTCAGGGGAGAAGCAGTGAGGAAGGACCGTCTTCCAGCAACAGACTTGTTTCCTTCTCATCCTCTCCAGACTCCCACTCATCCACCCCCTACGAAAAGCCAACCCAGAAATGAAGGGGAACAGAAGAAAGCCAGGATCGGGTTGAGGTCAGGGAGAGAGAGACAGATGGCTCTGGAGTCAGGCTTGGGTCAAATCCCAAAGTCAAGATCTGCCATGTGCCAAATCCCGGGCAAGATCCTTAACCTCCTTTATTCTTGTTTTCTCAGCCGTGGCGCAGAGGTTTAATTGGTCCATTCAACAAACACTTGGGAAGTGCTTGCACTGTGCTGGGCAGAGCCGGGACCCAGGGGAGGTGAGCAGATGCCTCTAGCACAGAATTAAGGTGCCACCTACCCTGAGGCACGTGCCCAACCCCAAAGTGAACACCTTGCGTGTTGTTCCCCAGGCTCCTCCTGTGCCTTGCCTTGCCCCTGGGGCTAGACCACCTCGGAGGCCGTTTTGCTGTTCTGCATAAAGTCCAGGAGCTGAAGGGGAGGAAATGTGCCTACACCTCACGACACTAATCCCTGGCCGCAACAAAAACAGCAAAGAAATTGCACCTGCAAGTTCTTAAAAGGTAATTCCGCCTCCCGCTGGAAAACCACTCGTGTGTCCCAGGCTTGGCTGAATTTATCAAACACACACAGCTACCTAGCAATCTTCCCAGAGAGCAGGATTAGAGGCCAAAGGAAATGAACGCAAACAGACCCCATAAAGATCAATCTCTCCCAGACCCACTCTGCTGGGCGTGTGTGTCCTCCCCACCACACAGGGGTCTAGACCGCCAGCACTGAAATTACGTCCGCTCCATGTGGTGTAAATAAAACGGGCTGAAATCGGGGAGTCTCTTTACTCTGCAAAGAAACCATGGCGAAAAGGACAAAGCAGCCCATTGTATAGTCGGGACGTAGTCATGTAAACAGAAGGCATTTGGGCAATTTCTGGGTAAAAGCTGAATCTTGTCTGGGGCACGATTTGATCATGCTTCTTATGGGGTTCCAAGAGAAGACCTGTAATCTCCAGGATTATCTGGATTTCGAGGAAGATATTTCCTATTCTTGGATGGAGGAAATTCATACTTGGACCTTCGAGGTGAATGGTTTCTGAACTCCGTGTGCTCCTGGAAAGATCTTGTGCCTCCATTGTTTACAGTCATGGAAACTCCACTTTCCAAAGAGCTGTAGCCACTAAAACTGTATGCCAGCCACCACCACCTCCTGCAGAGTGGGCACAGGGCACAGCGTGTTTCCTGCGGGGAAGGGAAATGGGTCATGGGTAAAATCGAAGGAATCCAACTGCCACTGATCTCGGATCTGAATTTTGTACCTCTTCAACAGCTGGGTGGTGCAGCCATTGCTGGCAACCAGACCACAGGCGAGAGAAAGAATCCCCGGAGAGCACTGGATTGGGGCCCGGGAAGGCCAAGAAGCGAGAGTGCCAAAAAGCATGGGTGCCTGAATCATACCCCTGGGTCCAAATCCCTGGTCCACTCTGTACTTAGTGAAACAAGACAACTCAGTGTCTCTAGACCTCGGTTTCTTCATCTGTAGGATGGGAAGGATAAGGTCTCTATCTAACACGGCCATTGTGAAGACCACATGAGATGACCACAGAAAGCTCTCAGAGCTTCTGGTGTATTGGCCATGTTGGCCATTGGCGGTTCTGAGCAAGGCACGTGGTGAGAGTATGTTTTTTTTTTTTTTTAAGATTTTATTTATTTGACAGAGATCACAAGTAGGCAGAGAGGCAGGCCGGGAGCGGGGGGTGGGGGGAACAGTCTCCCCGCCGAGCAGAGAGCCCCAGGTGGGGCTCGATCCCAGGACCCTGGGATCATGACCTGAGCCAAAGGCAGAGGCTTTAACAACCCGGAGCCACCCAGGTGCCCCTAGAGAATATTAACCTGCCTTTGTCTCCTCGGGCTGCTGTAACCAACTCTCACAAACCAGGTGGCTTACAACAACAACAGAAATTTATTTTCTCGGGCGCCTGGGTGGCTCAGTGGGTTAAGCCGCTGCCTTCGGCTCAGGTCATGATCTCAGGGTCCTGGGATCGAGTTCCGCATCGGGCTCTCTGCTCAGCAGGGAGCCTGCTTCCTTCTCTCTCTCTCTCTGCCTGCCTCTCAGTGTACTTGTAATTTCTCTCTGTCAAATAAATAAATAAAATCTTTAAAAAAAAAAAAAAAAAGAAATTTATTTTCTCACGTCTCTGGAGGCTGGAAGTTGAAAATCAAGATGTTGGCAGAGCCACATCCCTTTCAAAGAATCCCTCCCGGCTTCCGTCATCTTCTGAGAGCTCCAGGCGATCCTTGGCGTTGCTCGGCGTGAAATTGCTCACTCCCGCTCCTTTCTGTCTCCGTCTTTGCAGGGCCTCCTCTGTGTCTCTGTGTCTAGGGGCTTCCTCCTCATCTTCTAAGGACACCAGTCTGCAGATTTAGGGCTCACCCGAATCCAGAATGACCTCATCATAATTTGATTCCTTCTGCAAAGACTCTTATTCCAAATGTGGTCACATTCCGAGGTTCCAGGGGACATCGTTGTGGGGAGATACTACTCAACCCACTCCCTACTGATGCTCTCCCTAATCGCCAGGACGAAGACCCCAGCACCTTTTTTCAGCAGACATCTTTCAAGATGCCCACAGCCTAGGCGGTGCAGGTCTGAAGATTCCTACCACCCAGAGCGGGGCTTGCAGGACAGGGGCCCGCCCCCCTCAGCAACAGGTGACTTGGTGAGGGGGGACTCCTGACCTAGGATGAGCCGATCAGATTCTCTCTCTTGGGATTTTGGAACAGGGACCCAGTGCGTCCAGTTGGTTAGCTGCAGATGCTACCCGGGGAGGACGTGTGAGCTTGGGGATGAGGCTGCCACACCGGGTGCCCACCTCCTCCTGTGTGCACAGAGCCGGGGAGGTCGACCTGCCAAGGGACAGGGCGTAAACAGAGGAGCAGAGAGATCACCTCCCTCTCCCAGGCTTTACAATGTCAGATCTTCCCATTTTTCAACTACAGTCCTCTACACCTGAACTCAGCACACCGTAGCCCTCACACCAAATGTACCCCCCCACTTGGTTTTATAAATAAAGTTCTATCGGACCATAGACACGTCCACTCACACTGTCTAGGACCGCTCTCACATGGTAAGCACTGAATTAGTTACAGCAGGGTCTTGCAAAGCCAAAAGGACTATCTGGCCCTTCGCCGAAAATATCTGCGGACCTCTACCTTCCACCAAGCTCAAGATCCAATGGAAACGAGTCTCAAGAGGAGATGATTTTAGTTAGAAGGCAAGTCTACTCATTTAGTCTAAGATTAGAGAGGAGGGCACAGTCAGAAGAGCTCACGTGTCTGGCCTTTTATTTAGTGGTGAGTCTCACAAATATTGCCTATGAAGAGCCTCCTCTGTGCCCTGCCCCAGGCTAAATGCTGAGAATATGACCTAGACCAGCCGGGCACTACCCCAAGCAGCTTGGAGTTCATTCGGGGATGTTTAATTCCAACTCTGGAAAGTGCTACAGAAGGACAGTCCTGGTTACTCCGAGGGGGGGCCAGAGCCATGAAGCCTAGTGAAGAAAGCCTGGAAGGTTCCCTGAGGAAGCTAAGACCAGTGGGGAGAGCAGAGACTAGTCAGGCAAAGGACATATGTGCCATTTCTCCCCTGCACTGAAAAATGTCGGCCTTGTCCATTTCTTCCAGTGCTTTCCTGGTTACTTGAAATGTCCACTGATATATCAAGAATCAAGGATGGGGGCGGGGGTGGCGCCTGGGTGGCTCAGTGGGTTACGCCTCTGCCTTCGGCTCAGGTCATGATCTCAGGGTCCTGGGATCGAGCCCTGCATCGGGCTCTCTGCTCAGCAGGAGCCTGTTCCCCACCCCTCCCCTGCCAACCTCTCTGCCTACTTGTGATCTCTCTCTATCAAATAAATAAATAAAGTCTTTAAAAAAAAAAAGAATCAGGGACATGAGACACAAGATGCTGCGGCTTGGGGACTCCCCTTTATAGCTCCTCTATGCACAGCAACAGGTGCTCTGATGGGGTCCCTGGAGACACCAAGCAGAGGTCTCTAACCCAGTCTTTATCCTGAGAACTTCAGATCCTATAGCTCAGGCCTGAAGCGTGGGACGTGACTTGTGGCAAACAGCTGTGCGTGCCTTTTGCTGCTGGGTGACTGTTTCCAACTGCTTCATTACCATCAGTACCCAGAAACCACATTTGCAGCTAAGTGCTCTCAGCCCTAATTGGTTCCTGACAGATTGGGCCATAACAAAGCACTTAGAGCCCGCCAGGCAAGGTCGGGGCCAGGGGTTGCCCTGCTCCATGGGAATTCTTGCTGGGAAATCTGGCCTGCTGGTGAGGTGGGAGGGCCCAGGCTCGGGAATCCACCTCTCTGGAATTCATTCCCAGCACCTTCACCCACTGCTCTGAGCCTCAGTGTGCTCATCTGTAAAATGGGGTGATGACACCGCCTCACAGAGCTGGTCGGACAAAGTGGGACGTGACCAAGGGTCTAAAAGTCACTGAGTGCCCACCATGTGCAGAACACTTAGCTGACTGTTTCAGGTGCATTCAGCAATGACACCCTCCAATCCCATAAAATCGTCTGTGACGATCAACCCCACAGATAAGGAGGTGAGACTCAAAGCAGTGACTGTACTTGTCAACGTGCCAATCAGGGATAGACATTTAGAAAGGATAGACTCTTCTCTCCCAGTATCAGTCTTTCTGCTTGGAAAACAGATTTACAAGGGTCCCGTTTGTGTATGTAGAGACGGGAAAGCACATCAGCAGTTGTGTGGGGCTGGGACAGAAGCGGGGATTCACGGCCAATGGGCTCAAGAGGTCTTTTGGGGGGCGACAGGCATGTTCTAAAACTGGGGTACAGTGAAGGTTGCATACTCTGTAAATTGACTAAATGCATTGCATTGTACTTAAAACAGGTGAACTTAAGAGTAAGCAAATTAACACATAAACACATATGATTGCTACTTTAAAAAGCAGCCTGGTCAACCTCGTGGCTATAGATATGAAATAGAGGCTGTAATCGGTAAGAGGGTTAAAATGCGTGGGAAAACGTATGTTCACACAGAAACCTGAGCGCCCATGCTTATAGCGGCCCTACTCAAGCAGCAGAAAAGTAGAAACAGCCGAATGTCCAGCAGCTGATGCATGGAGAAACAAAATGCGGTCTGGCCATACAAAGGAATACTACTCAGCCATGAAAAGGAACGGCATACTGACATGGATGAACTTTGAAAACGTGATTTTGAGTGAAAGAAGCCAGATACAAAGGCTCACATAGTACAGGATTCAATTTCTATGAAATGATCAGAACAGGTAAAGTTAAAGACACAGAAAGGATTTTAGTGGTTGTCGGGGGGCAGGAGTGGGGAGAAAGCAGCAAGTTGTCAGTGCAAGTAAGGAGTGACTGCTCGTGGGGACAAAGTTTCCCTTTAGGGTGACAAAAATATCCTAGAATCGGATGGTGATAATGCTGTACAACTCTGTGACAATACTAAAAACCCCTGAATCGTATGTTTTAAACAGGTGAACAGTATGGCAGGAGAATTTTGGTTCAATACAGAATAAAATTTAAAAGGGGGGGGGGGGGTTAGGGAAGATTACTTGTCATCTTGGATGGCCAGGGTTCAAAGCTGAGGAGTACCACCTTCTAGCTCTGTGACCCTGAGCCAGTACCTTGGCCTCTCTGAGCCTCGGTTGCATCATATACAAAAAGGAGGGTGTGAATAATAAGAGGTGAGGACAGCAGAGTCCCCTGGACTGGTCCCACCATAACCATCTATTCCAACTGGGATTCTCTCTTTTCTTTCTTTTTTAAAGATTTATCTGACACAGAGAGACAATGAGAGAGAGAACACAAGCAGGGGAAGTGGGAGAGAGAGAAGCAGACTCCCTGCTGAGCAAGAAGCCGGACTTGGGGCTGGATTCCAGGGATGATGGACCTGAGCCAAAGACAGATGCTTAACGACTGAGCCACCCAGGTGCCCCGGATTCTGACCCTAAAACCAGCATCAAGGCGTGGCCCTCTGGGGAGGGCTGATGGCGAGCCCACCCAGGCCATCCGATCAATGATCTATAGGAAGAGACAGCAGCTGGAATTTTCAAAACCGACCTGGCCACTACTTTTGCTAGTACTTCTGGTGGTCCTCCAGTTTGGCGAAATGAAATAAGACCAAGAAACAAAATACAAACCAAAAAATCCCTTAGGAAACAGGGATTTAGGGCTTCAATCAAACCCAGCCCCCAGCCTCCCGCAAATCCACTGCTGGGTGTTAAATCAGAGAGTGATCCCTACAAACTCAAATCAAGACTCAATTCTTGCCCCCCACCCCCCGATTCCAGTGCCAGGCTCTCTGCACCTCATCGCGTGGGATCCTCTTGGGAAAGGGACATGGGGGCTGGGATGTCCCCTCCTCCTGCTCAGCGAATGGGCAGTGGTGTTAACACTTGAACTTCCTTCAGGGGTGGGGCCCCACCGTAAGACGGGGCGCTCCCAGGAGATCACTCTGGCATACACCTCCCTGTAGGGCCACCAAGGTCTCCGCTAAGACTCCTGTCCTCTCCTAGCCACCTCCGCCCCCTTCCCGACTACCTGGGGCTCCCAGGGCTGCTGGAACAATGACCACAAGCTGGACGGTGTTACACCACCTAGATGGGCTATTGTCCAGTCCCGTAAGTCAGAAGGTCAGCAGGTCCTGCAGATCTAAAGTCGAGTTGTCAGCAGAGGCTCTGGGGGAAAAGTCAAGTTGCCTTTTCTGGCTCCTGGTGGCTGCCCACGTTTCTTGGCTTAGGAAGCCCTGCCTGCACCTTCAGATTCCCGCGTCTGCTTCTGTTATCACACTTCTGATCCTCCCCCCACCTCGACCCCCATGCCGGCCCCGGCTTCCTGTTGCAAGAACCCGTGTTCTTTTCACCTTGCCTGTACACGATTCTTATCTTAATCACATTCTTAACTTTTACCACGTACAGTCGTGTATCCACAAGTCCCAGCATGTAGACCACTTTGGACAGGCCGTGACTCTGCTCCCCCACCCATCTGGCTTCCAATCTTTTCTTCCCCACATGTTGATCCCAAGAGCACTTCCTAATAAATGCACTGGGTCCTATATTTGATCTGAGAGGCTGCTTCTCAAGGAACCTTACCCAAGGATCATTGGGCTACATGCCCTTTATGTCTTATCGACTTCAGTAACCCAGTAAGGACCCCAAGGGGTCAAGTGTCTTGTCTAAGGTCATCAAGGTAGCTGGTAGCAAGTTGGGTTGACCTCAAGCATCTGGATGGAGTGAGTTGAACTCCAGATAGATACATCTAGGTCCCAACCCACAGAAGGGGACCTTATTTGGAAATAAGATTTCTGCAGATGCGATGATCAAGGTGAGATCATCCTGGATGTAGGGTGGCCCCAGATCCAAGCACTGACTCGTGTCTTTAAAGAAGCTGTGAGATACACACAGGAGACAGCCGGGGAAGATGGAAGCGAAGATTTGAGAGAAGCATTTACAAGCCTACGAACATCAAGGGTTGCCGGCAACCACCAAAAGCTAAGAGAGGCATGTGACAGATTCACATGCAGAGCCTCCAGAAGGAAGTAACCTTGAAGCCATCTTGACTTTGGACTTCTGGCCTCCCAAGCAGAATACACTTCTGTTATCAAAAGCATGCGTTCTATGGTCCCCGTTCTGCAGCCCGAGGAGATGTACACAGCTCCCGACTCCTAAAATATCAGTCCTTAACCTCCATGTGATTTCTTCTTCCCTGAGAGAGAACTCTAAGGGAATGTCGGGGGATGGCAGTCGGCAGGAACAGGAAGTGGGGTCTGGAGGGGGCGGGTGATGATACAGATGGGCCACTCGGGAGGGAAGGCATTGTGCGTCATACCCACAACTGGGTGGATTTCACATGGTGACGAGCACTACAACTGGGTGGGCAGAAAGCACAGAACGCATGCTTTTGATAACAGAAGTGTATTCTGCTTGGGAGGCCAGAAGTCCAAAGTCAAGATGGCTTCAAGGTTACTTCCTTCTGGAGACTCTGGATTCGGAGGAGGGGCACCAGCACACCCGGGGGAATCAAGGAAGGCTTCCTGGAGGAGACACCTGACTTGAGTGTTAAAGAGTAAATGGGAAAAAGGGGGAAGGACAATAAAGAGCATGGAGAAAGGAACAAGTAAAGGAAGGGCATGAGGTTGAGGGTTGCTGGAGAGGACCGTGGAAGGATGGGACACACAGATGGAGAAGCAGCTCTCCCCAGACTCCTGGCTGAGAGCAGCTAAATAGATCATTCACTCAACCAACATTTACCGAGTTTCTACGGAGTCCAGGCAGCGGGCTGGAGATCCAGCTGGAGAGGAGACAGCTTCCCCCAGGAATCACAATCTAACGGATGGTCTTTCGGACTCAGCACTGTTGGCATTTAGGGCTGGATAGTTCGTTGTGAGGGGCGGTCCTGTGCATTGTAGGTTATCGAGCAGCATCTCCGGTCTGTGCCTGTGAGACGCCGGGAGCATTCCCATTCCCCATCATGATAACCAAGACTGACTCCAGGCATTGCCCTGTGACCCCTGGGGAGCGAAGTCACGCAGATTGAGAACCGTGGGCCTATATGAGAGACAGATTCTAAACACACTTGATTGTGAAGAGTCTAGATCTTTGTCCTAAGGGGGAAAAAAGGTCACAGGGTGGGTTTGCGCCCACCTCTCAAGGGGGCGGATCTGGCTAGGACCTTGGTATCAGAGAGCTCTGAGAAAAATCATGTACAAGCCGGTGGAATATTCACTCCAAGTCCCGAATCCAAGGAGAGAAACAAGTGAATAAAACATAGCGAGGCCCGACAGATAATGATGCCATTTGAATATGGCCTCTTGCTCCGAACCATCAAACCACCGCTGCTGTTTTGTTTAAAGAAAAAAAATGACCAACAGAAAAATTGGCAGGTGACATCAAAGGCCTTGGGGGCATCTGGATTTCATTATCCGCCTCTCATCTTTTATTTAACAAGGAAGTGGGAATGCTTCCAGGCATTTGGGGGAATGGAAATCGTGGAGCATTCAAGCGCATTATCAAGCGCATTACGAAGAAGGCGAGGTATAAGGCCAGGGGCAGGGGGTGGTGATTGGGGGAGCCTGGGGTGCTCACACCTCCGTACCCCAGCTGGCCTTGGACCCTGAGGCAGAGGAACCTGGGACGGGAATGCAGTGTAGACAGCAGCAAGTTTAAAAGCTTTGGAGTCCTGGTTTCAAATGTGATCTGCCCCTGCTGGTTGGAGGGTGGGGTTTTGGGCATGTTACTTTCACCTCTGGGGGACTCAGTTTCTTCAGTGAAACCCTGAGAACAGTCAGACCCATAGTTGTAAGAATGCAAGGACATACACAAAGCCTTTAGCTTAGGGCCTAATGCATACTAGGGATGAGAAAAAATGGGGAGTACCATGACCCTGATCGTTTTTTAACAGATGCAAGCTCTGTCCCCAAACTACCTCCCTAACACCATGTCACACATCTCCTCATTCACCATGCTTTATCCGCACCAAAGTAGTAACATTGTTCCTGCCTCAGGACCTTTGCACATACTGCCCCCTCTCTGGGTAGGAAAATATCACTTCACTCTGCACTTAGCCAATGTCTACATGACCTTAAGAGCTTGTCTTAAATGTCACTCAATCGGGGGCACTTGGGTGGCTCAGTGAGTTAAGACTCTGCCTTCGGCTCAGGTCATGATCTCAGGGTCCTGGGATCAAGTTCCACATCAGGTTCTCTGCTCAGCAGGGAGCCTTCTTCCCCCTCTTTCTCTCTGCCTGACTCTCTGCCTACTTGTGATCTCTCTCTGTCAAATAAATAAATAAAATCTTTAAAAAAAAAAGTCACTCTATCAGAGATAATTTCTTCAACTGTCCAGCCTAAGCCAGATCCTCCTGGCCTTATCCCTCATTGGGCCCTTTATTTGCCTTCCTATTCCTTACCACAATTTTAGGGTTTGTAAAATTCTGTGGTAATTAACCTGTTTATGGGCTATCGTTGCTCCTATGTACTACAAGAGCAGGGACATGGGTTGGCTGATGGGCTTGTAATCAAAATACCTAAGATCATTTCAAAGTGTCCCAAGTATTACGAAGGAAACACATAGGGCACTGAGATTGAGGATGACAAGGCGGTCAGGAAGGCCTCTCTGAGCAGCTGAAGCTAAAATCAGAAGGATTAGAAGGAGTTAGTCATGAAAATAATAGAGGTAGAAATGGGAAAGGTGTTCCAGGGAAAGAGAAGGCGCGTGCAAAGGCCCTGAGGCAGGAAGTGTTTGCATGCTCTGGGAACTCACCGGACACCAGTGTGGCTGGAGCTCTCTGGCGAACGGCTTGGAGGACGATGATCATGATTGGGAGGTAGTCACAGCCAGCCAAAGGAGATGCCAGCAGGAAGAGCCACATGAAGTGTGGATGGAGTGAAGACAGATGTTGGATCTGTCATGACCTTAAAGTCTGGCAGGGGGAGATGCCCTTTGCTACCTCCCATAATATACAAAACAGTGGGCAATCCTGTGGTTAGAGAGACAGCCTGAGGAACCCCCCGTGGCCAGCTGTGTGCCAGCCGGAGTTGGCCCATGGGGATGGGCGAGACTGATGACTGGTCCATACCTTTCCTCTGCTCCTCCCACAGCCTGCCCTGCATGGATGGAGGAGGCACAGCTGAGCTCACGGTCCATCTCCCCTTCCATGCAGGCCTCACACATGCATACATGTGAGGCTTGCTGGGGTGTGAGGCCCCCAAGACCCAGGTGTGAGTCCCCCACGCCAGCCTCCCCAGGCCTGGAAGAAGGCTGCCGAGGGGCTCGTGTGTGTCTTATCCCCATGTCAGCTGTGACCAGGACTCTCGCTCCTTGTTCTCTTCTGCTAGGGGTGGATGGGGTACAAGACCAAGAGGCATAGCCTTCCTTACCTTCCCAGAAGCAAAAGGGAAAAAAACCCTCATCTCCACTAACAAGACACTCCCAAGCTCCCCTCCAGGACACAGGCCTTGGGAGGCAATGACAACTCTTCCTAAGAAAGGATGAAGTCTGGGAACAGGGTCCCAGAGTAGGAGCGGGGAGGGGAGAGGTGGGAGGAGCCACAGAGACCACAGCCATAAACACCACGGGGGTTAGGCAGTGTAGACCCTCAGCAACACCACGGGCTGGAGTCAGAGACTCCTCCCTGCCCTGCAGCAGGAACACTCTCTCCATCTCCCACCTGGGCTTCCTTCCTCCCACCTGTAAAACAGGGCAATGAGTTTAGTCTCTACCCTCTAGATTAAGTGATACAATAGCGTTAAAGGGCTTCACGAGGCACACGGGAGGGAATTCTACGTCTGGACTCAAGAATGCAGCATTAACTCCAAGCCAAGACGGCCTGCCTGCAGGCTTGTCTTGCGGGTTTGCGACTCACCAGTCCTGACAACTGCCTGAATCAATTCCCTAAGATCTCTCAGGCAGTCATAGAGATAACAGAGCTGGAGGGGTAGAGATAGGGAGATACACACACACACACACATCCTGTGGGTCTGTTTCTCTAGAGAACCCTGAGTAACAGTTCGAGATGCAGAGTGAAGGGTTCAAAGCAGTTACTTAGAGACTGCCGGGGTGGGGAGAGGCAGGAGTCTATTGATTAGTAACTAGAGTACTGTGCACTTTTGTGTAACTTTTATCTGTTATACCAGCACAGATTAATTGCCTTTATCATTTGAAATAGGGGAAGTTAGAGACAGGAGCAGGAGGGCAGGAACGGACAGAACAAGAAGAGGAAAGTCTGTCCAGCCTCCCCCGTTCTAGCCTCTGCCCTCTCCTCCTTCCCATCCTCTGCAAGCCCTGATGAGCAGGTCCTGGAGACGGGGCTTCTAGAGTGAGGCGAGACGGGGCTGCTCCCCAGGGAACGAGGCGAAAACACAAATTACTCCCGCAGGCTGACTCAATTTCAAGGTCTTCAGCTCCCCGGATGCCGGCGACCCACTGCTTCTGAGTCGGAATTAAATGAGTTCAGCGCAGCGTTGCTTGTGATATTTGGGAGCTGTGGGGAGGGCAAATGATTTCCCAATCTTTGACTTTATCCTTTTCGCATGCATCGAAGGGGTCAGCATGAAGAAGAGGAATTTTCTTTCCTGATTTGGGGGCAGGACCAGGAGAAGCAGCAGCTCTTCGTTATCAAAGCCGGGATTGTTAAATATTCATTCAAATGCCTGTCACCCTTGCAGGAGGATGGGTGGATTTAAGGTTCGAATCTCACTGATCTATTATTCTTTTTGGAGCCCCAGGTGGAACTCTTTCAAGCAGCTGCAAATTATAAGACCGCGCCATTCTTTGAAGGAAACTTTAAGGAATCAAATGCAACTTTTTCTTCACCCTGACATGTGACCTCCTATGCTGAATCTCATCAAGAAAGGCGAGAGAGGGAGCAGGAAGAAACTTAGGAGGGCGGCCTGTGCCCATCAGCCCTCAGCGATCAGCGAAGAGGGAGAAAGATTCTCAGAGTCTGGGGTCAAGGGAGGAAGAAGAGAAGGAGGAAGAAGACGGGAGAAGGGCAGCCAGGAGAGAAAGAATCATCCCATTCATCTCTACAACAACCTTTGAGGCAGGAATTAGGTTCTGAGAGGTTAAGTGACCTCCCCAAGGTCACACAGCTAGCCGTGCGCACCCCGGGGATTTGAATCTGACCTCTTAAGCCGGGTGCTCGATACAGCTGCCTCCAGACTCACACAGATGACATCTGATGGGTCCTTCTATACCAGTGTTTCTCAACCAGGGATGACTTTCCCCTCCAGGAGAACTCTCTGGTTGTCAAAACATGGGGACGGTTGATGCTGGGGAAGCTGTTACACACCCACCACATTAGAATTACGTTGCGTCAAATGTCAACAGCATTGAGGCAGAGAAAGAGCTATGGGAAGGGCACTCACTATCGCCCTTGTGAATCCCAGCTTCTCGCTCTCATCCTGAGAATCTAGAAACTCCACCCAGCACTCATACTTTCGCCCCGTGCCCAGGACAAAACTCACCCAGTAGTGAGAAGGTATTTGGGGGGAATTCTTGCCTCTTGTGTTGGCCCTGGTACATAAATTCTCATCTAAATTCATGCTCACGCTCACAATTTCATGGTGGCGAGAGAGGCGCAAACTTCTCATTAAGGGGCATGGTCTAAGTTTCTCTCCACGGAGAGCAGTAAGAATCTGGGCTCCTTTGAAATGAAGCGCAGCCGTAATTAACATTAATGAAGCTCCTAAGTCAGCCCACGTGCCAACATGCAAGGATCACTGCCCTCCCACCCCCTGCAAATTATATGTAGCATGCAGGAAGAACTGGGGACAGGGAGGAATCCAAAGAGGAAACTCGGTCTTCAATTTCAGCTGCCTAGGAACAGGAAAGGTCCATTGGAGCATTGGACCAGGGGCCCAGAGGAGGATTTGAGGGAATTAGGGGAGAAAATTCAGCTCTTTTGAGTGTATACAGAGATTAGTGTGAGGCAGACAAGGGACATCCTCCTCTGATTTAATCCCCACAACTGTTAAAAGAAGTTAATCTCAGTGTTGTCCCCGTTTTATAAATAAGAAGTCAACATACTTTTCTCAGGAAAGGGCCAGATGTAAGTATTTTTTACTTGTAGGCTATAGAGTCTCTGTTTCAACTACTCAGCTCTGCCATGTTAGCACCAAAGTAGCTGTATACAACATAGAAAGAATGCACCTTTCCATCCATCCATCCATCTGTCCATCCAACCACTCACCCATCTACCTACCCAACCATCCAAACATCCATCCATCCATCCATCCAACCCATCCAACCAACAAACATTTCTTGACAACCTACCAAGTGTCAGGCACTTTGGATATCAAAGCAAATGAGTCTCCTCCAAGCCATTCCCCAGATAGCTTTGGCCATACTGGTCTTCACTCAGTTCCTGGAACATGTAGGTGCTTTCTTGCCTCAGGACCCTTGCATATGACTTTTCTCCCACTAAAACACCCTCTTCCATCTGCCCCCCCCCCCCCGCAACTCTGTAGGGCCACTTCTATGATCCTTCTGATCTCAACTTTAGTTGCACAGAGGAACTTTCTGACCACCCCCCCATCCCCCATCATTCTCAATCCCAGTACCCTCTGTGTTTCTTTCTTAGCACTTTGGACAATTTGAAATATTTTATGTATTTCATTTTGAATTTGTTTTGTGGGAGCCTCCCTTATTAGAATATAAATTCCAGGAAGGTGGAGATCAAGTCTTTCTCATTTGTCATCATAACCTCAGCATCTGGCACATAATATATATTCCACGAGTAGTTCCTGAACTGAATTTGAATCCAGAGAAGATGGTTCCAACCATTCCATCTAGCTAAGCTCAGATTCTACCATTCAATATGGCAGCCACTGGCCACATGTGGCTTACTGCACACTTAAAATGTGGCTAACCTGAATTGAGATGTGCTGTAGGTATACAACACACACTGGGTTTTGAAGACTTCACACTGAAAAAAAAAGTAAAATACGTCAAGTTTTTATATTGATTATGAGTTGAAATGATGTTTTGGATTCGGTGGGCACAATGAAATGAATTATTAAAATCAATTTCACCTGTTTCCTTTTACTTTTTTTAATGTGGCTACTGAGGTTTTTTTCAGTTGCCTATGTAGTCTGCATAATGAGTCTACTGAGTGGCGTTGGTCTAGAACCTCCCCAACTCTGTTCTCAGACTTCTTAGTAATTAGCTCTCTGATGTTGATCCAGTCAATTAACCTCAGTAGGTCTTGGTTTCTTTATGCAACAAATGGATATAAGGATTTCTGACCTGCCAACCACATGGGTTGTGGCACAGCTCAAGAGAGATAATGGCTATGAAAGTACCCAGGAGAAAATCTATACAAATACAAGCTCTTCTATAATGAGATTTTCAGACTCTCTCCAAATCCCCTAGTGGGTTCTTCCCTCCCTCGCTCGCTCTGGGATATGACCTAGCGTCTATCTTTCCCACCTTCCGATCCTCATGGTCTGACTTCTGGAGTCCTTATTGCCATCAAGTGACACACTGACACTCTCAAGTCTAGCCCTATGGGTGGGATTTCAGAGATGAAGAGTCTGGCAAGACAAGTCCATTGTCAGACTCCTCAAGTTCACCAAAGTCATTGTCTACCTTCCCGTCCTGCTTTGGGTGATCTTTCAAATAAAGATGGAGCCATGGAAACGTGGTAATTTGGACAACCTCCTCTTACATCCCAGCTGCACACTCTTAACTATACCTTCAAGAAAGTCCTGTATAATTTAGGCTAACCAGGGGCTGAGGTCTTAATTATTTTTTAAAATGTGGATGAGATACACTGGTCTAGTCTGCCTACCATCCATCTCCTTTGGATCCCACAAAGGGCACAATCAATTTGCTCTTGAGGACCCACTCCTTCCTGGGTCTCTACCCACTTGTTTTGTGTAGAGCAGACAGGCGTGTGCATACCTGTGCCAACCAGCTTATTCCACCTCCCTGGACACAACAGTGGTTTCAGAGACGGACATGAAACAAAGCTGATTTAGGGAGGGCCAATCCCAGGACTTTGCAGGAACCTTTGAGAACCTTGCTTTTACCACTGAGGCTGGAAATCTGGAACTACTTGAGACATGCAGTTGGGGGAAGCAGCCAGTCAGAAGGAAGCAAAGATATCATAGAGAAAGAATCTAGATGGAGTCCTTTCAAACTGTTTAAGCACCTAGATCCAACTATACTTGAAGCTGGATATCCCTCTGAACTTCACAGTCACAAAAGCCAACAAATACATTTTTGGGGGAAAAGTCAGCTTGAGACTTTATCACTTGCAACCACAAGAATCCTGTCTACTGCAAAGAGAGTACAAGTATAGTGCATTTTCAAACAAATTTACTTTTATGACTTTTAATTAATGTTGTAACTCCCTCTGGATTAACAGAGTGTTGGCTAGAGGAGCTGCTAAGAATCTTTTGTAACTAGATTATGAATTAAGTATAAAGAGGCTCTTCTAAGGTCACTAGAAATGCACAGAGGTCCATGAGAAGGGCACTTTCTCTGGGAGTATTTTACAAAATCTGATTATTCATTGTCTGTGGAAGAAAAAAAAAAGTGCTCGGCAAAACCAAACTTTAAATTAATGTGGCCTGTAGGGTTTTATTCTTGTTACTTGAGAGAAACCTCCTGTCAGACTGCTACCTGGCAAACCTCCACCTTGATTTTGAAGTTCTGGCCCCAGGTCACCCTGTTGGCCAGCCCACGAGGTCACTGGGTGGGCGGCTCATGGACAGATGCAGATGGGGAAACTGAGGGTCACACGTGCCCAGCCAGAATTAAGTGTGTGAAATTCAAAGTCCAGCTTTGCCCTCCAAGCCAGGCTCCCCGTTGTGAAGATTAATGAGGCGACAGTTGTCAAGAACTGGAGGTGTTTAAAACAAGACAGCCACCCCTCCACTGGAGGCTATTTTTATCCTCTTCTGTTGGGGTTTGAACACCTATGCCCACAGTGGCTTTGGCTGAGCATGGCCTTTCTGCTGTGTGCTGGCCTCTGCTCTGTTCCCTCTGTCATATATAATTTGAATATGGAGACCCTGACAAAGTCCAAGGCAATGACATAGCGTGACCACCATCTCCCTAAGAGAGAGGACTTCTAACCTCCTGACCAATCGCCCAGCAACAGACCCCAACAGGATTCCTATTTGGGTGAACTTCAAGGAAAGAATGTGAAATGGGTTCACAGGGGGTTGGATTTAGTATGCAAAGAGATGACCTGGAGAGTGGCATCTCGACGACAGATGAATTATGGCTGGCTCTCATGAGGCTTACTTATAGATGCGGTGGCAGCATTTTTTTAATAGAGAAATGTTGCATTAAAAACTCCCTACTTCTGGGGGTGCCTGGGTGGCTCAGTGGGTTAAAGCCTCTGTCTTCAGCTCAGGTCATGATCCCAAGGTCCTGGGATCGAGCCCTGCATCGGGCTTTCTTCTCAGCAGGGAGCCTGCTTCCCAACATCCCCCCCCCCCCCCCCTTTCTGCCTACCTGTGATCTCCGTCAAAGAAAGAAAGAAAGAAAGAAATTCCCTACTTCTGGCTTCTTGGGATAAGTTAAAATAATTCAGGACCTGCCTCCTACACGGCAACAGTGAGGTGGAGATGAGGAGTGGCTGCCCTCCGTAGGTGCGCCATGGGCTGGCCTGTTGGCCCCACTCTCCACCATGCCCTATAGTGACTCCTTGAGTCTGAAGTAGAATGTCACTTGCCATTCATCATCTTAGAGAAGGGCCCCTTCCTCTATTTGCACTTCCTGAAGGATCTCACTAAGTACTGGAGTTTGTAAGCTCTGCAAAACATACAGGAATCAACTGCACAGTACATTGTTTAGGTAACATCTAAACAAGCGAGGAGGTGAGATAAGATGTTCCTAAGGTCCCTTCTAGCTCTGGCCTTGTATGATTATAGAAAAAGGCAGGGTCAGAATACGAGAAATGTCAGGAGGAGCCTGGGGGAATGGGTGTGTCTCTCTCCACCCTCACTGTTTCCACCCTTGTGCAAGGAGCTCCACCGGCAACCTCTTCGGGGTCCCTCTGCAGCCTCAATCACTCCTTCCAAGGAGAGAGGGTGACTCAGTGACACGAGTCTGGCAGAAGAGCTTGCACATGTGCCCTCTGTCCTTCTATGTTCTTCAGACTGGCAACAAACCACCTGCAGAAAGTGCAGAATCCCATCTGCCCCTCCAGATCTGAACTTGTATCTACAAGCACCAGGTTCACCCCTACTAAGGGGGGCCATCCCTGATCAGGTGCTGCCGGGGAATGGGTGGGTCTGATCTATGTTGGGGGGCGGGGGGGGGTGTTTCGTACTCAGAAGATGGATCATCCATGGATGGAAGACATTCTCCTATAGCTCTGAGTAGCAAAGGGGTATATTTTGATCCCCTCTGCATCGTTATTTAAATTCTATTTCTCAAGTGATTCAGAGCACATGCAGAGAGTGGGGGAAGGAGAGCTAGGTACTGAATGTCCTGAAGACCCCACAATCATCCAGGCTGGCTGTTCTTAACATTTTAGGGTTCATTACCCTTTCCTAAATCTGATGAAGGTCATGGCCCCATCTTGCCTCCCCCTCTTGAATGCACCTGTTTACACCATATTCCTGTATCCAATAACAGGGTATTCACAGACCCCTGAAGCCCATTCATAGGCTCCCTGGATTTGGATCCCTGATTTGTTTCCATCCCCAAAGAGGAGTCCTTCAAAGTGAGAAGAGACAGAAGACAGATTGCTCGAAGCCCCAACATCCTGACTGGCATCCTCCTCGCTTGGCCGTATCAGATGGATTTATTCATTCAACAAACTCTAACTGCCCCTGTGCCAGACACTCAGTGGCCGTGCATTGAAGAGCGCCACCATTAGTCCCAACAAGGGATTTGAACCTCAGAGCCCTTATTACACAAATGGAAGTCTAAGCACACACCATGACCAATGCTCTCATGGAAAAGAACCGTTCTTGACAAAGGAGTCTGACATTTGGAGGTGGTGAGGTAAGGAAAAATTTCTTGAAGAAAATGACCCTTCAGCCCAGATCTGAGATCTGAGGAATACATAGGAATTGACAAAAGAGAGGTAAGGAACAGAGAAGAAGCATCCAGAGGGAAGGGCGTGGGCAAAGCCCCTGAGACAGGTGGGAAAAGAGAGTCGCACGAGATAGAACTGGGAGGAAGAGATGGGGAAGGTAGGGCAGTGACACACAGGAGTGCTGAGCAGTGGGACCCTATGGGACCCTATAGGCGTGTCGGTCCCATTCACCCATCAGACCTGCAAATAGTGTGTGTCTGAGATGGGGGGGTGCTGAAGGCACTAATTTAAGCTCTGACAGAGAGTTAAGAGATTTGTAAATTCAATCCTACTTCCCACTTCCAGGACAATTTCTCCAAAGGAAAGAAATCACCGAAAACAAGGAGTTAGATAACCCAAGATACTCACAGCGGTGTTATCCTTAACACAGAAGCTCTGGAAATAATGGAAATCTCCAACTAAAAGAGGAACCACTCAAGAACCATGGGTCTCAACATGATACTATGGGCCAATCTGAAGAAACGGAAATTCCAGTCAAAGGAGAAATTCGGGAGAAATGTTTAGGGTACACGAAGGGCTCTATATGAATGTAGGCAAGAAATGGAAGGTAGCATATCTGCGTACTTGTAGGTAAGTCTAGAAGGTTATACAGTCAGAATGAAGCTATTCACAGTAACCATGTGATATCAGATGTCTCCTAAAAAAAAAAAAAAGAAAGAAAGAAAGAAAAAGAATTATGGTAAAGGCCCAAAGCTAAAAATAAAAGACGTAAATGACTCTACTCTCCAAAGAGAGCTGCCCGTGAGCCAGGGTTAGCACCAGACTCCTTCCCACATGGGTAACAAAGAGGGGGCGGAGCCAGCCCCACACCCCAACTCACACTGTCCCCTCCTCCCCAGTCTATGGAAGAAGAGGCAGGCGGATGGGGTGGGTTTGGGTCTCCCACCCTGTGAGGGTGTAAGATCCAGAAAGAGAGTGCATTCCTATTCCCCAGAAGTGCCTGTAAGGAAGAGAAACTGCTTTCTCATTTCCTAGTTGTACAAAAGAATGCCTATTGCGTATTTCTTGAACTTCTAGCATATGCTTTAAGTAAGCTAATCATTTAAAGATCCCTGAAAGTCTAAATTATTTTATATAAGTATTTTAGACTCAAGCTGTCTTTAAGTCCCGCTCTTACTCTTTATTTCAGTTTATTCTTTAAAACATAACACATTTGGGGGCTAGGATTTAAGGTGTATAGATATATTTTTAAAGATTTTATTTATTTATTTGACAGAGAGATCACAAGTAGGCAGAGAGGCAGGCAGAGAAAGAGGGGAGGAAGCAGGCTCCCTGCTGAGCAGAGAGTCCGATGTGGGGCTCGATAGCAGGACCCTGAGATCATGACCTGAGCTGAAGGCAGAGGCTTAATCCACTGAGCCACCCAGGCGCCCCAAGGTGTATCTTTTAAACTATACCTGGACATACATGGCAATGCCTCTCAGATACTGAGGAATTGGTACAGGTTCTCGTTTATCTGGTGCTTATACCAAAATCAGACTTTTCCTAAATTGTGATGCAGTGAACGATATAACCTTTGCATTCGGTCCCAAAGAGTCATAGACTCTTTGTGGTTCTGCTGCTGCTAGCGACCCAACCAGCATCATCTCTCTGGGTCATTAGCAAAAAATAGTCTTGACCCCCTACCTCCTCTCCACGCAGTTTTGGGCTGCTAGATGCTCCATGATCCACATCAGACAGGCAGGGGGTCTGCACTGCCAGGACATCGCCAATAGCATCATCCCAGATGCACAAGAACATGCCAAGAATAAATGGGAGAATCAACAGAGACAAGAAATACTTTCGATCCCTTACAGAGATGGCTGTGAGTGTGCAGCCCTGGCTTGATGAGTCACTCATTAGGAAAGAAGAAACATGACCTTTTATTATTGATTCCAGGAAGACTCGGGGGTGGCGGGCGGAGAGATTTCAAGAAGTCGATGGAGTCAAAGACAAGGGGAGGAATCAGACTTGGCCAATCTGGTCAGATAGGATGTTCTTGGGACAGCGAGAATTGAGGCGATGACTGAAAAAATTAGAAAAACTGGTTAATAAGAACAGGGATGCTGGGTAAAGTCACTTTAATGTTATTACTCCTGGCTTAATCCATTTTCATACATACACACACACACACACACACACACACACAAAGAAGATGACAAGGGACACAGACTGCAAGAGGCAGGAAAGAAGAAGAAATTCACCTAGTTTTTCTCTCCCAACTGTCCAGCAGCAAAAGGGAATTGAGAGAGGAAGAAACAGAAGGAGGGGGGCAAGGAGAGAAGAGATCAGGGAGACGACAGTGATGGAGACAGTGTGCTGCTGGCATAAGAACAGACCAGAATAGAGAGTCCTGAAATAGACTCATATACATGGCCAGTTTAGATCCAACAAAGGTACCAGGTAACTCAGTGGGCAGTGGGTGCTCTTTTCAACAAACGGGGTAGGAACCACTAGATGTTTGTATGGAGAATAATGAGCCTCGACCCTTACCTCACACCATATGCAAAAACTAATGTGATACGAATAATATACCTGTTGTAAATGCTAAAATTATGAAGCTTCTAGAAGCAAACAAGAGAATATCTTGGTGTCTTTGGGATTTGCAAAGATTTCTTAGGATAGAAAAGCACTAAGCATAAAAGGGAAAAAAATGTGATAAATGGAATTCCATTAAAATGGAAAACTTCGGCTCTTTGAAAGACAACCTTAAGAGAGTGATAAAGGAAGTTCCAGACCGAAAGGAAGTAGGCATAATAATACTTGTCCTTACAAAGGACCTACAACACAGTAATGGAAAGATAAGCAACCCAATTTAATAGCCGGCAAAGATTTGAACAGATAATTCGATAGAGAGAGAGAAATGGCTAGTAAGTCCACAAAAAGACATTCACCGTCTTTAGTCATCAGGGAAATGCAAATGCATGAATTAATTAATGCAAATTAAAACACAATGAGATATCATTCTCTATTGCTACTTCAGGTCGGATAATTCTTTCCGGGAGGGTGAAGGTGGGGTTGTTCCGTGCCGGGTAGGCTGGCTATCAGCCTCCTTGGTCCCCACCCCAGGGGCTAGATGCCAGTGGCACCCTCCTCCCAAGTTAAGACAACCAAAAATGTCTCCAGACACTGCCAAATGTCGCCCAAGGGACAAAACTGCTCCATGCTGAGAGCCAAGATGTAGAGCCACTCACTTCCCTGGTGGGGTTGCAAACCCTACAAGCACTCTGGAAAAAAGTCTGCTGGTTTCTTCGAAAGGGAAGCAAATACATACACTTGACCTAGGAATTCTACTGGAGGGTATGTACCCAAGACAAATGGAAACGTATGTTGACCAAAAAAGAAAAACAAAAAAGCCCATGTAGAATAACCATAATGGATTCCTTCTCAATACTCCCAGACTGGAGATGCTCCAAATGTCCATCAGTATGTAAGCAGTGAGCTGTCCTGTGTCCTCAAAAGATATCCCGACGTCTGGGGCGCCTGGGTGCCTCAGTGGGTTAAAGCCTCTGCCTTCGGCTCGGGTCATGATCCCAGGGTCCTGGGATCGAGCCCCATGTTGGGCTCTCTGCTTTCTCCTCTCTCTCTGTCTGCCTCTCTGCCTACTGTGATCTCTGTCTGTCAAATAAATAAATAAAAATCTAAAAAAAAAAAAAAAAAAAGATATCCCAACGTCCTAACTTCCAGGAGCTGGGAATGCGACCTTAGTTGCAAACAGGGTCTTTACAGATATAACCAAGTTCGGGGAAGATCATACCGGATGAGGGCAGGCATGAAAGGTAAGAACTGGCATCCTTTTTTTTTTTTTAAGATTTTTTTTTAAATTTTGTTTATTTATTTGACAGACGGAGATCACAAGTAGGCAGAGAGGCAGGCAGAGAGAGAGGAGGAAGCAGGCTCCCTGCTGTTCAGAGAGCTCGATGTGGGGCTCAATCCCAGGATCCTAAGATCATGATCTGAGCCAAAGGCAGAGGCTTAACCCACTGAGCCACCCAGGCGCCCAGGACTGGCATCCTCATAAGAAGAAGGGAGAACATACAGAGAGAAGAGGCATTGGTAGACAGAGGCAGAGACTGGAATGATGTAGCTAAAAGCCAAAAAAAAAAAAACCAAAAACAAGCCACCAGTGGTTGCTGGGAACCCCTAGAAGCTGGAAATGGCAAGGAAGGATTCTCCTTTAGATCCTTCAAAGGAAGCCAGTTCCATCTGGCACCTTGATTTTGTACCTCCAGCCTCTAGAACTGTGAAATAATAAATTTCTGTTATTTTTAAGCCACCTAGTTGTAGAACTTTGTTTCAGTGGCCCTAGGAAACTAACACTGGGAGGGTGGCTTAATAAACCGTGGTGTATTCATACAATGAAATATTTTTTGTTTAAGATTTTATTCACGTATTTGAGAGAGAGACAGAGAGAGCATGAGTCGGGGGAGAAGCAGAGGGAGCGGGAGAAGCAGACACCCTGCTGAGCACGGAGCCTGACACCAGGCTCAATCCCAGGACCCTGAGATTGTGACCTGAGCCGAAGGCAGACACTGAACCGACTGAGCCACCCAGAAGCCCCGAAATATTATTAATATAGAGTAATAAAGTAATACAAAGGAATGAACTGATATATACAATATGGATTAATTTCAAAAAGATTATATTGAGTGAAAGAAGCCAGACACAAAAGCATACATCATACATGATTCCTTTTATATGAAGTTCTGTACGAGACCGAAACTATAGGATAAAGGCGAGGATGGAGGTTCCCTTCAAGGCGGGGGAGAGAACTGGAGAGGAGAGGCACGGGGGGAGCTTTCCAAAGTGCCGGGAAGTGTTCTAGAAGTTGACTGGCAGGGTGGGTACCTGGAGATACCCATGGATCAAAACTCATTTAACTTAAAACCTGTGTTTTTATTGATATAGAAATTAATACTCAATTTTAGAAGCTGTAAATCAAGAGGCTAAAGGGGAGAGAAAAAAACTGGGGAGCATGTGACCCTTTCACCAGAGTAGGGGCAGAGAAGGAGAAACGGCAAGGGAGGTCACAGGAGAAAAATGACCAACCGAGGGATACCGGCAACTTTGAACATTTCCAGCAAGTTTCGTCATTTTGTTACACCTGTGCTCGTCACCACGGTTAAATGAACTTCCCAATTCTCCACTGGAGGCCAAGTTTGCCCAGCCGCTCAACAGCAAATTGGCCCAGGCAGACATCCCAGCTGTTGTCCATTATACCCCGCAATGGAACATTAACTTCTGAGAGGCCCCTCTGGCTCCCACAGCGCCCCTAGACACCCCACACTTCAGGAGCATTCTTGGAAATCTAAATGGACAACTGAGAAAAATTGGAGACACGGTGCCTGGTGAGCAATCCGTGTGCATTCCCAAGGCCATGAAGCACTCCGAGGGCGGACGACGGTCCTGCAGCCCGAGCCCCCTGCCCCTGACAGCACCAGGCTCCCATCTCTTGCAAAGCTGCAGAACTTGCAATGCCAGGGCGAGCTGCCGGCGTCATCAGGTAAGGAAGTAGCAACCAGAGGCCGAAGTCTCTGGTGCCCACGGTCAGGGCCAAGCCAGGCCAGGGGGTCACCGCAAATGTGGGGAGAGGCACAAAACCCTTAACTTTGGCTCCGGCTAGTCCAGAGTTCAAGGGCAGAGACCGCTTCTCCCCGAGGCTCTATAAGTGCCATCAATTCCTCATCTGGGAAATGGGAAAAATGTTACAAGCTTTAAGGGATGCTGGCATATCAGGAACCTGGACTCCAAAAATACTGGTTTCCTTTTGTGAAATGCAGTCCGGAGCACCCTTGACATGAGGTTGTAAATGCCCCATGAAGTCTATCCCTTGCTTAGAACAGTGTACCCTGCCAGGACTTCCTTTTCTATAGCATTGGCGTTTGATAAAACACTTCTACCCCTTTCAAAAGGGTGATGCTGCTTTGACCCTCTGTGGACTTCGTTCCCAGCTGGATCAGCACAAGAGCACCCTTCTTGCACAGATGTGTTAGAGCAGCTCTAGGGAAAGGCCCCCATAAATTCACACTTGGAACTGGGCTTGCATGTGAGTCGATAAGCACTGCTTGAATACAATGGCATATTAGTCATGTTTAAAAATTGAATTCCAGGCAAGGACAGCTCTAAGAGGTTTGTCAAAAAGAAGGTTAAAGAATGCTTCCTCTGGCACTGGCCAGATACTTCCACATCCCTCCGCCTGCAGGACCAGGCCTGGAAATGATGAGGCAGGTGTCTTCAGCAGGGCCAATGTCTCTCATTTCCACTCCTGTCTTAAAGGGGCATAGCTGCAAAAGGGCCATCCTGTGCAGCTTCTCTCATATTCACTATGTAATACGGATAGCACTGCACCACGAGTCAGGAGGGACGGCCACCAATGATGCAGGGGACTGGGAAAGTCATCCATCCATCCATCCATACATCCATCCATGTACCCATCCATCTGTCCATGCATTCCTGTATCCAATCATCCAAAAAACATTCGTTGAGAATTTAACTATGTACCCAATGCTGTGTTAAGTAGAGAAGTCAAGAATGAGTAACATTCTTGAAAGTCTACTTGAAAGAACTCACAGGCCGGGAGTCAGGAAAGCAATAAACACTGACTTAAAATCTGCTGGATGAACAAATGACAGGCACAGGCATAGCAACTATAGACACAGCCTATCATACGTATGGTCATGAGTTCAGCCTCTGGGTCAGATCTGTACCACGTCTGCAACATTTTCTGGAAGGGCCAAATTAGGCTCTCCGGGGTATATAGTCTCAGTCGCAACTAGTCAGCATGAAAACAACTGTAGAGAGTATCTCAATGGATGAGTGTGATTGTGTTCTAATAAAACTTTATTTACAAACACAGGCAGAGGGCCAGACTGGGCGCTCAGATTAGTTGTTTGCCATTCCCTGAGAGAGAAGGTGTGACCCCAGGTGAGTTATACAATCTCCCTATGTCTCAGTCTCCTTTACTACATAAGATGGACGGTGATAACAGCTATGTCATAGGGTGATATAAATTGACACTACATGAAAAGTCCAGTGCCCATGAAATGGTAAGGATGTGATTGATGTTAGCTCTTTCTATTATTATTATTATTATTATTATTATTGTTGTTAATTGCACTACAGTATGATGATAGAAGTGGGTAGACAGAGGCAGAAAGGAGTGCAGGGTCAGCTCCACATGAGGGAAACCAGGTATAACTAACTGTGGGTCCCTGAGCCCCTCTGCACTGACCTGTCAGGACAAGGTCAAAGCCCACCTAACTTCCCCGCAGGGCCGGGTTCCTGTCCAAAATGCTTTCTGAAGACCGAGAAACCCTCAGGTTCTTGCACGCAGTGTTTCTGTGACACAAAGGATGTAAGAAAATGCATCTGTACCTTCCCAGAGTGAAGAATATGTCTCTTAGACATCCCTCCTCATCCTCCCTGAAAACAAAGTGATTTACGTCTCAACCTCTTAGAGAGTGAAATCCAAGCCGGTGCCAAGCTCAGGTCCCAGGAGAGGACCACCCCTGCAGCTTGACCTCCAGCCCAGATGCTCGGTGATGAAAGTCGAAGAACCTGCTAACTAAACCTGTGACCCATTCAGCTGAGAGATGCAGAAAGGCCACCTCCCTCATGTACACTTCATGAACCTGACGCCCGGCCAGGCTGGAAGGAATGACCCAGTGACTGTCTCCTGTGAGAGCACAGTGACAAGCACCACTCTAGAAAATGAACCTTGCCGGCCCTCCTGGTAGCTTCCAGAAAGCCTAGCCACGGCAGAGGGGGCCCCAGCTGGAGGCCTAGAGAGCTGTTAATATTTTTATTCTTCCTCTATTAATTCAAGTTAATAAATACCTCCAGCCTAAGGGGAACAGGAGGAGGGGGTGGAGAGCTCATTGCTAGCAACCAGACAGCCCCCAGCCACGTTCATTTCAAACTACAGAGTCCCAACCGGGCCCATCAGGAGCCAGAGGCCAGGAGGCCATTGGAGATGACACACGTGGGGAAGCAAACAGCACTAAAGGGGGGTCAGGGGCTCCCTTCTCTGCCACCGGCCACCAGAATAAGATGGCACAGTCTCCCATTGACTTCTGCTCACCTATGTCACCAGGGCCACACTCTCCTGTGTCCTGGAAGGTTTGCTGCATACCTGAAAGAATTAATTCATGGGAAACAGGATGAAAAGGACTCAGAGCAATTGGACTGACGCCTCAAGGGCAAAACCAACCTCTCTGAAAATGATGCACAGAAGTCATGCCCCTCCATGTTGAGAGTCTTTTCCAAAGGCTCCCTACTGCCTGCCTCCAGGATAAACTCCAAACTGCCCAAGAGCACTTGCTAAACCCTCTCCTCCCACCCACACCGTGCCAGAGGCACACACGCACACACAGACACACACACAAAGCCCAGCCCCCCAATTTTCAGTTCCCCAACCGGCCCTGGCCCCCAGGCGTTTTCACCTGCTATTGTCCTACCTGGATACTTTCCCTTTCTTCACATAGCCAACCCCTATTCAATCTCATCTTGGGTCAGGGGTGGGCCAACTACAGCCTGAAGGCCAAATGTGGCCCACTAGTTGTTTTTGTAAATAAAGTTTTATTGGAACACCACTGTGGAGAGCCATTCAGCAGATGCAAGGAGTCACGTAGACGGCAGTGCCTGTAGATTGAGGAATTAAGAATGATTGGTTTAGGGGGATGTGGGTGCGCTCGTGGCTGACGCATGAGCAGCACCAGGAGCCAAGAGAGAAACGCATGATCACCGCTAGAGAACAATAGAGTCCTGTATGGTTACATAAGAGTGTCACGAGGACGCTGCGTGCGCGGCATTGTGATTGGGCGAGAGGGGGGGATGAACGCACGTGCATAAATATCGCTGTGTGCTTGGTTTGCGGCGGCCGCCATTATTAAAAAAGAAGCTTGCCACTCACCTCGTCTGCGGGTCGTTCTTGCGGGCCGAGAGCGACACACCACCATGCCCATCCACTGGCAAACCACCTATGGCTGCTTTTGCTTTACTATTGCAGAGATGGGTGGATGTAAGAGAGACCATAGGGCTACAGAGCCTAATGTATTTACTACTTGAGCTCTTACAGGGAAAGTTTCCAACCACCATCTGAGATGATGGTTCCTCCAGGAAGCTGCCTCTAGCTCCCTCAAGCTCTTCAGTCGGGTTCCTTCAGCCCTCGTATTATTTCCTCTCCCCTAGACCTTTCCGCACTGAATTAAACATTGATGCTTCCATCCTAGCCACAGCAACTAAACAACAACAAAGCTAAAAAGCAACCAAATCAGTAAGGAAGAAGTCCAACTTCCACTGTTTGCAGATGACAGGATACAGGATTCCTATATAGAAAACCCAAGCGACTCCACGAAAAAACTGCTAGAACTGATCAATGAATTCAGTAACGTCACAGGATACCAAACCAGTGTACAGAAATCTGTTGCGCTTCTATAAATCAATAATGAAGCAATAGAAAGAGAAATTAAGGACTCAATCCCATTTGCTATTGTGGCAAAAACAATAAGATGCCTAGGGATAAACCTAACCCAAGAGGTGAAACCCCTGAAAGCCCTGAAAACTATAAAACACTGATGAAAGAAAGTAAAGACGACACAGAGAAATGGAAAGACATTCCACGCTCTGGGATTGGAAGAGGAAATATTGTTAAAATGTCTATTGATGCAGCCACTCTGGAAAACAGTATGGAGTTCCCTCAAAAAGTTAAAAATAGAACTACCCTACCACCAAACTACTAGGCATTTATCCAAAGGATACAAAAATAGTAATTTGAAGGGGCACGTGCACCCCAGTGTTCATAGCAGCAATGTCCACAATAGCCAAAACATGGAAGGAGCCCAGATGTCCACCACCAGATGAACAGATAAAGAAGATGAGGTATAGATCTACAAGGGACTCTTACTCAGCCCTCAAAAAGAACATCTCGCCATCTGCAACAACATGGAGGAACTAGAGGGTATTATGCTGAGTGAAGTAAGTCAGTCAGAGAAAGACAAGTACCATATGATCTCACTCACATGTGGAAGTTAAGAAACAAAACAGATGAACATAAAGGAAGGGAAGGAAAAATAAAATAAGATGAAACACAGGGGATAGCAAACAGACTCTAGACTCTAGGGAACAAACTCAGGGCTGCTGGAGGGGAGGCGGGTAAGGGGGAGAAGTAATTGGGTGATGAGCATTAAGGAGGCGACTCGAAGTAATGAGCTCTGAGCATTATATGCAACTGATGAATCATTAAATTCTACCACTAAGATTAATAATATACTACATGTTAACTAAATTGAATTTAAAATAAAAAATAATAAAATAAAATGTCTATACTATCCAAAGGGATCTATATATTTAATGCAATCCCTATCAAAATACCACCAGTATTTCTCACAGAGCTAGAACAAACAATCCTAAAATTTGCATGGAACCACAAAAGACCTTGAATAGCCACAGCAATCTTGAAAAAGAAAACGAAAGCTAGAAGCATCACAATTCCCAACTTCAAGTTATATTACAGAGCTATAGTGATCAAACAATACGGCACTGGCACAGAAACAGACATACAGATCAGTGGAACAGAACGGAAAACCCAGAAATGAACCCACAACTGTGTGGTCAACTAATCTTTGGCAAAGCAGGAAAGAATGTCCAATGCGGAAAGACTGTCTCTTCCTTAAACAGTGTTGGGAAAACCAGACAGCCACACGCAGAAGAATGAAACTGGACCGTCTCCTTACACCATACACAGAAATACACTCAAAATTTGGGTCAAAAAGACCCAAATGTGAGACCTGATACCATTAGAATCCTAGAGGAGAACCCAGGCAGTAACCTCTTTGACATCAGCCATAGCAACGTCTTTCTAGATCTGTCTCCTGAGGCAAGCAAAACAAAAGCAAAAATAAACTATTGGAAATGCATTAACGTAAAATGCTTCTGCACAGCCAAGGAAACAATCAACAAAACTAAAGGGCAGCCTTCAGAATAGGAGAAGATATTTGCAAATGACACATCTGATAAGGGTTAGCATCCAAAATACAAAGAACTTAATGAAACTCAACACCTCCATAAAATGAATAATCCAATGGGCAGAAGATGTGAGTAGACATTTTTTTCCAAAAAAGACATACAGACACATGAAAAGATGCTCAACATCCCTTACCTTCAAGGAAATGCCAATCAACTCACAATGAGCTATCACCTCCCACCTTCCAGGGTGGCTAAACTCAGTAACACAAGAAACAACAGGTATTAGCGAGGATGTGGAGAAAGGGGAACCCTCTTGCACTGATGGTGGGAATGCAAGCTGGTGTAGCCACTGTGGAAAACAGTATGGAGGTTCCTGAAAAAGTTAAAACTAGAATTACCCTACAATCCAGCCATTGTACTACTGGGTATTTACCCAAAGAATACAAAATACTAATTCAAAGGGATACAGGCACCCTGATGCTTAAAAGCATTATTTACAATGGCCAAATTATGGAAGCACCGTGTATCCATCATCCAATGAATGGATAAAGAAGATGTGATATGTGGGTACACGGAATATTACTCAGCCATCAAAAAGAATGAAATCTTGCCATCTGCAACCATGTGGATGGATCTTGAGAGTATAACGCCATGTCAAATACATCAGTCAGAGAAAGAAAAATGCCATATGATTTCCCTCATATGTGGGATTTAAGAGACAAAATGAATGAGCATAAGGGAGAAAGAGAGAGAGAGGCAGACTCTTAGCTATAGAGAACAAAGTGATGGTTACCAGAGGGGAGGCAGGTGGGGGGATGGGTGAAATAGATCACGGGGATTAAGGAGGGCACAGTGTCTATAAATCACTACACTGTGCACCTGAAACTAATAGCACATTATGTGTTAACTAACTGGAATTTGATTAAAAACTTAAAAAGAAATAAATAACACATAAATGGATCCTTCCAGTCTGTCTCCTCGAAACCCTGAGCTCCGTGAGAGGAAGGCGGGGTTTTTTACAACACGGGCACCCCCGATCTCGGACCCATCAGAAGCCCTGGAAAATAAGCTGGCGGAATGAAAGGATAAGCAAAGGAGTGAGGGTTTGCTGTGGTGCTAGAGAGCCCAAGGACCCCACTAACGAGAAAACAACTAACCTCCCCCTCAACGCCATGGATGCCCTGATCAGGGGACCACACTGCAGCGGTCTTTGGAGGAACAGAGGAAAGGGGAAGGCCCAAGCATTAGTCCCATCCGAAGAACAAAAAAGGCCCCAAAGTGCCTCCTGGGGAACGGTTCCCAGAGCGACACGAGGGAGGAGTGAGGAAAGGTTCAGTAACAGGTGGGGCGTGGACTATTATTCCAAGTTGGGACCCAAACTCTAGATCCTACTGTTGCTTCTGGTCCTCAGCACCCCACTCAACACACATTACTATTTTAGTCTGCTAACTAATCGTTCTTTTCTGTTCCGTGGTAACCTCCTGGAAAGCAGGGGTCATTCGCTCACCGGGGAATCCGTGTAGGACTTGGCACCATGAAGGCAAAAATGTATGACCCATGAATGAAGGAATGAATGAATGAATGAAATAAAACTCATTCATCAAAGCCTTCCATCTGGCTTAGAGCGGTACAGAGTTACAGGTGGGGCCAGATTTCACTCTGGGGTGGACCAAGGACTGGCCCCTTACCCAATAAGGAACCAAGAAGAGCCCTACTTAACAGGGTAGTCATGACTCTTTCATGGCTGCCTTCCAACTGGCATGTTGAGGCCGCACACTTGGCCCTGAATAGCTTCTCCATCATGGCCTCCAGGTTCTGGATGCGTTTCTGCGGTCTCAGCTGTCCCCAGCCTTGCTCCAACCTCTGCCTTGGCTTTCAAAGGTCTCACTGCCTGCCTGGCTTGGTGCAAACACTCCACATGATTCTGATATCATGCCCCCTAGACATACCCCCCCCCATTATCTTAAATCAAAGTGCCAGGCAGATGTGCACAGGTTCCCATAGAGGAGCCAACACATAGTGGAGAAGGTGGCTCTGGAAGGAATGTGTATGTCTCCCCATTTGACACACTAAAAGGCTACATGTCCAATTCCATCGACGGGGTCAAATATCAAGATAGAGAGCAGTGACTTCTCTTTCCAGAAATGGCACCGCCCTCTGGAGCAAGTAGATTTGGGGCATTTAATTTGGCAACAAGTGACATTCCCTCCCGGAAGGCTGGCGTCTGCCAGAACAGAACAAAGGGAGGGGAGCAGGAGAAGCAAGAAACTCAACACGATTACCGCAAGGATAGATAAAAAGAAGCCATCAATTCTGCTTGATGAAGGAAGTCTCTTGGGAAACCCCGCAGCATCCTGGACGCAAGACGGGAGCTTATGACTGGGCACCTCAAACCCGAATCTACACTTTTCCTTTTATCAGGGTAATAACGATCCCTGTAATTCTGCATTCGAGATACCAGTGCCAGGCAAACCGTAGTGTTTCACTTGCGGTGAAGCATTCTGTGGTTTGCATAAACAACAGGTCTGTAGGATGATGCTTCCAGATGATTTGGGGAACGTGCATCTAGGAGATAATCGCAGCGCCATAAAACCACAGGGTGCCCTGAATAGTAGCTAAAAAAAAGAAATATGTTTGCCAGCTTAAGGATGACACCCTCCCTCTGGTTCTTTCTTAACCTCTAGCTTCATTTCACATTCTAAGTCCCCTTCCCATCAAGAGAAGAACCATTTGCCCTAATCTATAGAATAAAGGGCCCTGGGAAAAGATGGGAAATCAGATATCCATCAAACATTCCACTTTGGATGGATGGATAGCAACCTTCCCAGAATGTTGTGTTGAGAAGGATTCTGAACTCATATCGGGGTCTACAAAAAAAGCCCGCCCTTGGAAGTGGATGGGGAATGATGAGCCTGGACTTCTCAGATATGCCAACACTCCCTTGGGCCATTTAATCATAGCTGAACCAGGTCAAAACAGGTACTGAAATGTCTCCCTGTCCGTGCGCTCAGCCAACTCAAATACATCCCTACGAGGCCCCATTAAAATGTCACTCACTTCTGCATGCCTTGGCTTTGTTCCCTTCTGCTCAGGGAAAATAAACGCCCCCTTGCTCAAACATGCAAAGTGCTCAAACGTGTAAACGTTCCATCTGCCTCTATTCTCCCCCTTCCAACGCTGACCAGGGGACTCTGCCTCCACTTTCCTCTCTATACATCCCTATTCTTAGCCCAGCGCCTGGTCCACGGTAGGAGCCCCACAAATACTTGCTGGATTCATGTTCCATCACACCCTCATCTCACCCAGAGAGTTTTTAAAACTAATAAGGGGTGTGGATATATTTCCCCAAAGGGGAGATTTCTAACAAGCTCATTCCACAGTAGGAGGGCTCTCCCCCTCCAAAACCCAGGCTCTGCAGCTCCGAGGGAGGCCTGGAAATTAACATAGTGGAGAACCACAGGGGAAACTCGACACTGCCTTGTTATCCCAACTTTTCCACCTACAATTCTTCTTCCTGCCTCCGTGGACGTGTGTGTTTCACCCACTTTTGAAAGTTAAATCTGGCCTTTTGTGGTAGGAAGATAATGTTGAGGTGGTCCTTGCCAAACTTTTTTCATGGTCGGAACCGCTTTCTGAAACTCTGCCCTATTAAAGGACCACCTTATTCACTTACTGGTTCTTTAAAATGATGATCTGCTGGTCTCATGTGAAGCAACAACTTCTAATGAACCCTGAATCTGATGTGTCAGCCACACTTTTCTTGAATTAAGACGTAAATGCTGACATAATTTGAAAGGTTTCTGGTTGTCCCACGTGCCTCTTAAAGCCATCTTGCCTGCAGGGCTTGGAGTTCCGGAGTGCCCCTAACAGACTATGCCACAAATACACAGATGCAACAAGGCAGCAAGCTGTGCCTTCTCCGGGACTGTCCTCACCAGGGATTCGAACCCAAGTCTCTCTTGGGCCAAGTCAGCACTGTCCAGGAAGCAGTAGCGTGCAGCAGTTAAGGAATCTGGAGTCAAGGCTGGGTCCGAACTCTGGTTCTCACGACCCTAAGCAATTTGTTCACCCTCTCTGAGCCTCAATTTCTCCATCTATAATATGGGGATAATGATAATAACCACCTCACATGGGGTGCTGTGAAGATTAAACAAGAAAATGCCTGAGGCTTCATGGGCACTCAAAAAATCACAGATGCTGACATTATGATTATATTTTAAAGATGTATTTATTTATTTTAGAGAAAGAACACTTTTGTGTGAGTGGGGGGAGGGCAGGAGGGGAGGGAGAGGGAAAATCCTCAAGCAGGCACCTCACTGAGCATGGAGCCCAATGCAGAACTCGATCCCAGCACCCAGAGATCACGAGCCAAAACCAAGAGTTGGACCCTCAACTGACTGTGCCACTTAGGAACCCCAGATACTGATATTATTATCAATACTCATTCATTCAACTAATGCACACAAAATTCCTGTTGATTTCTCATTAAGAAACTAGCACTGAAAAAATAAATAAATAAATTTAGATATATGCAAATCTAAACAACAACAACAAAAAGAAAGAAAGAAAGAAATTAGTACTGAGGGGTGCCTGTGGGGCTCAGTCCTTAAGCCTCTGCCTTCAGCTCAGGTCATGATCGCAGGGTCCTGGGATCAAGCCCCACATCGGGCTCTCTGCTCAGCAGGGAGTCTGCTTCTCCCTTTCCTTCTACCCTTCTCCCCTGCTCATGCTCTCTAATAAATAAAGTCTTTTTAAAAATCTTTAAAAAATAAAAATAATAGGGGGGCGCCTGGGTGGCTCAGTGGGTTAAGCCACTGCCTTCGGCTTAGGTCCTGATCTCAGGGTCCTGGGATCAAGCCCCATGTCGGGCTCTCTGCTCAGCAGGGAGCCTGCTTCCTCCTCTCTCTCTGCCTGCCTATGATCTCTCTCTCTCTCTCTGTCAAATAAATAAATAAATCTTTTTTAAAAAATACTCTAAAAAATAAAAAATAAAGTAATAAAAATGAAACAAAAGTCATCCAAATTTAAAAACTTAAGAGGGAGCAAGACTGTAACAGCTAAGGAGAGAATTCATGAATTGGAAGACAGACCTAAGGGCCACATGGGTGGCTCAGTCATTAAGCATCTGCCTTCAGCTCAGGTCATGAAACTGGGGTTCTGGGATGGAGCCCCGCATCAGGCTCCCTGCTCCACGGGAAGCCTGCTTCTCCTCATCCCACTCCCCCTGCTTGTATTCTCTCTCTTGCTGTGTCTCTGTCAAATACATAAATAATATCTTTAAAAAAAAAAAAAGAAACTAGTATCAAGAAAGACTAGCAGGACCCTCACAGCGCTAAGAGGAGTGGCAAAGACATTCTAGGGAATAAGACAGATGGAAACAACTGTAGAAGGCCACTGGAGATCGGCAAGGTGAGCCATGGGGAGCCGGCATTCGGGAGCTGGGAGCGGACCTAAGCTCCCAACCCTAACCAGGGCACAGGATCGGGGAAGAGTCCCAAGAAGGAGCTTGGGCATGTGGTTAGACTGCCATATTTGGGATCTATTTTTTTTTTAAGATTTTATTTATTTATTTGACAGAGAGAGATCACAAGTAGGCAGAGAGGCAGAAAGAGAAAGAGAGAGAGAGGGAAGCAGGCTCCTGCTGAGCAGAGAGCCCGATGCGGGGCTCGATCCCAGGACCCTGAGATCATGACCTGAGCCGAAGGCAGTGGTTTACCCCACTGAACCACCCAGGTGCCCCATTGGGATCTATTTTTAATAGAACCTGGCACATTCCAGCCAGACGACAAAAATGAAAGTGATAAGGATAAGAAAGACAATGACATTTAGTAAAAATGGTCTCCCAGCAGGCTGGACCTCAGCCACTGTGCCTGGGGGCCCTCTGGGCAGCTCCTCTAGAAGAACCCCTGGTCTTGTCATCCATCTAGGATAAAAAGAAAGTAGTGAGGAGAGAAGGACGTCACTTTCCCCCTGTGGCTCTGAATCCTTACCTGATGGCCAAGAGCAAAAAGGCAAACAGGTGGCAACACCAGCCTTCTGAGAGCATCTAATCTCATAGACTCTGGAAAAATCCACTGGGACCAAAGTGTCTGTCCCATCCCCAGTCCTAGTGCCTGAGCCTTCCTCTGATCCTTGAAAGAGCTGCCATCTCAAAGAGATTCTCCTTCCCCCAAATACAACTTTCACGTATTAAATAAATACATTGGCCCTGCCATTCCCGTCTGAAGGATGCCTCTTAGAGAAACTCTTGCACCTGTGCACAAGGAAATACGTACAGGAGCTTCTACTGCAATTGCAGTTACAGCAGGAAAGGTGTGGAGGCCACTGAGATGTCCATCAACGGGGGAATCAGTACACAACGGCAGGTCCATACAACAGAATATCATAAGGCGGGTGAAAGTAAATGACTAGAAGCTGTGTGTATCACCATGGAGAGCTTCCAAAAATGCTGAGTGAAGAAAAGCAAGTAACAATGTTATATCCATAGTTACATACCAGTGATGAGAAAAGCATGGAGCCCACAAAACAATACCTACCCATACACAGGAAGGACATGCTCTGAAGTGGGTTTGCTGCTGCCTATGGGAAGAAGTAGCAGAAATGGGTGGGGGGGTTCGGGGGGATCTTCAACCTCACCTGTGAATTATTGTTCTTGTTGTTGTTGGGGAAAAAAGAGCAAAGCAAATAGGAAAAAACGTTTGTATGCATTCATTCTGAGTCATGGGACCTAAAGGTCCCTCCTATTAGTCATTGCATTTTTCTATAAACCTTATAATTTCTCAGACATTTACACCCCTCAGGGGACAATCCCTGAGGACTGTATCGCTGTGAGGTAAGGGTCTGGGAACCGGGAAAGAAGAGAGACTACATGCCTTTGTGGCAGCCGGCTGTGTTCTGGCAGAGCCTGCCTGCCCACTGCTACTAGAAAAAGATCAGGAGATCTGAGTTTCCATCAAGGACCAGCACATCTTCATAAAAGCAATGCTATTGATAAGAGCCAACACTTACTCTGCACCATGCATAGAGCTAAGCTTTAAACAAACAGTATCTTATGCATGAAAAAAGAGAGAACACCTTGCCTTCAGCTAGAGTCTTCATCTTCTTATGCCAGAAAACAGGGCCATCCTCAAAGTAAAATAAGAACATGTCTATAGGAGGCAGGACCCAGCTTGAAGGGGCTTCTGCTGGCCACATGGAAGACAAATGAGCATCAGAATAAATAGTGCCAGTAAAGGACTACAACCGACTGAATTAAGTAAGAATCCATGAGACCACATGGATATAAACAAAGAAGGAAGAAAGAAGTTTTTTTTCCTTTCAGTAGAAAGCTGCCTGGCAAATACAGAAGAAGTGATGGAATTAGAAGTGACCGTTTGGAAACCATCACAATAATACTTGATTCGGGCAAGAATCTTCAGTGGAGTTAATGTCAGTGGTGGAATTTTGGCAGCAACAAAATATTTACATGGTTTCCAAGTATCTCCCCACTAGGTACGTACTAACCTCAGTGGGTAAAATGGGCAGACATCACTTCCACCGAATGATCAGGATTAGCAATACCAGTAACTGGCCAAATCCAATGTACATTTCCTACTCTGATCACTGCTCTGCTAAAATTATATAACCTGAGTCTAATTGTAAGGAAAGATCAGACAAATCAAAATTGAGAGATGGTGTACAAAACAGAGTGTGTCCTAGGGATACCTACACATCAAAGGAAACTAATGGGTCATGATAACGTGATTCACCCCATGATCTTCCATTTTTCATTTGCATTGGGACAACTGGAATCTGAATAAAGTTACACAATTGGGAAGTGGTGAAGTCAGGACGCTGACCCAGGCCATCTGGCTCCAGAGCCCATGGCCTTACCCACCCCATCTTCCAGGGTCCCTGCAGGCTTTGGGTAAGAATGGGCTGCAACTCTAGTACTTAGTCTGAATGAGGCTGGACAAAGCATGATCCCTCTTAAAGTCTATATCCTCACTTGCAAAATGGGATTAAGTAAAATAAACCATGCCAAGTAAGTGATGGCCATCACGCATATTACTGGAGCTATTACTCAATCAACAAAGATTTTCATTTAGCAGAAATGTGCTGTGTATTGAGCTTAATGCAACTATATATTAATGATCACCTGTTTTAGTTTGGGTTCCCCCAAAATCAGACACTAAGGGAAATTTTGGGGGTGCAAGCAATATATTTGGAAGGTGATCCCAGGAAGTATGGAGTGGAAAGGTGAGGCAGGAAAGGGAGGAAAGCCCATAAAGGATGTGCTATGAGAGAGGAGTAGGGGTGAGGCTCCCCCCATCGTGGAGGAGTAGGGGTGAGGCTCTGCCATCGTGGGGCGGACCCGGTGGGGCTCAGTCCCTCTGGGGATCCTTCAAGAAAGTCTATCGAACACAAAACAGAGGCAGGTGTTGGGTAAGTCCAACTTCTCCTGGAAGTGGGCCTGGAACCTGGAAGAGGAGGCACCAGGTCAGTGCTGGCCAGGAAGATGGGGTTGGGGATGAAACCCTCTTATGCAAAGAAGTAACAATACTTTAAAAAATTGATAAGCACAGATTTAACTGGAAATATTTATAAATTATATTATATACAATAGACATGTGATATCATATATGGATTGCAAAAGATCTTATTAAAAGACCTCACTGATTGAAAATAAGAAACTCAGCGTGATTCGGTGACAAATCCACCTTACAAGATTTTTAAGAGATGCTACGGAAAAGAGGGAACACCTCCTTTTCATCTTCTGTGAGTGGGAATTTGGCCTTGGCCTGATTCTCTAGGTCTAATCCTCTGAATACCCCTTAAAGGGAAATATCAACTATTTTAGTAGACCTCACTGCTTGTGGTAGAATTGCCCCGGTTGGCACCTTACATATGGACTGGGAGTTCTCACCATGAACTTGAAGTATCTGAGGAGGGATCCACAGCCTTAGGGTCCCCTGAGCAGCATGACTGTTAGAATTACACGTGTCCCCTGTAGTGTCCCTAGGAGCTACGTGGATGGAGCTCTTCCAAGAGCGACTGCTCCCTAAGTTAGGATGGCTCCCACACCTCCTTAATGTTCTTTCCACCTTGCGCTCGAAATGCCACTTGGAGGTGAGGGTGAGGAAGAGTAGCCCCTTGAGGGTCTGCAGAAAAGACACCTGAGGCTACCCCGCATCCTCCAAGGTCATTCCAATGCCAAGTGTGACCTAAATCAATTCGAGTGTGTGTCTGAATGCTTAATTAGACCTAAAAGGACCCCTTGAGTGAGCATGGCAGAAGCCTTCCTTTTTAACGAATATACTATCATACACAAACTAATCTCTCCACTAGGGCCCTTACACATCTGTTAGAGTTTGCTGAAATCATCAGCCCAATGATCTATAGGTATGTGTCAGGGAGTTTGAGGGCTTGGACATAATTAGTTTTCTAAGACAAACAAAAAGATCCCTCCTGAAATCTTATGTGCATAATTAACCTGTTGAGCAAAGCGTGTTCAAACTAGCTACAAGTGATATATAGCCCAGACCACGGATAGATTCTGAATTCTTAGGAACCAGAATGCGGATGAGTGTGGATCTCAGCCTGCCTGGCTGCTTTCCTCGCCAGCCACCTGAGGATTTTCCCACGCTCCCCCAGGACAGCAGGGGTGCAACTGTACAGAAATAGCCCAGAAGTCTGAGAGCAGAGGCATGCACAGAGGCGCCTTCCAGCTGTGCTTTGGGGAGAACAGAAGAATTTCTAAAAGAGATTAAGTGTGAGGAGGTCGGAAGGGGAATATTCCTATTTATGCAGGACTGACAAAGGCAAGTCGCGTGAGTAAATGTATAGAATGTGGTTCTGATTATGAAGAAAGTAAACTAAATCTATTATATATGCACATAAAGACACACTATGTGTGTTGATGTAAAGATTCCCAGCAAAGGATTCCTGCAGGTCTAGCCTCTTTCTATGGCAAGGGGAAGGGGGACTTAGACCTTGTATGCCTGTATTTTCAAAATAAAGATATGGCTTCTGTAATGAAAACAAAATTATAATTGAAAACCACCTTTAAAAAAGATTTGCAAAAAAGGGAAAGGTTCACAATGGGATTCTTCTTGAACACTGAGCTTTTCCCATGCATTTAAAATGGGATCTGTAGGGCACCTGGGTGGCTCTGTGGGTTAAGCCTCTGCCTTCAGCTGGGGTCTTGATTTCAAGGTCCTGGGATCAAGCCTGTATTGGGTTCTTTTGCTCAGCGGGGAGCCTGCTTCTCCCCCTGGCCTACTTGTGATTTCTCTGTCAAATAAATAAATAAAATCTTTAAAAAATAAAATAAAATAAAATGGGATCCATTTTCAGAAATCCAGCCTACCCTTTCAGATGCTCTGCAAGAGAAAGCAAGTCATTGGTATCACGGGCAAGCAGACAGATGGATGAACGTGAAGACTTCTAACTCCTATCGCTCATAAGAATTGTTAGATTTGGGGGTGCTTGGGTGGCTCAGTGGGTTAAAGCCTCTGTCTTCAGCTCAGGCCATGATCCCAGGGTCCTGGGATCGAGCCCTGCATCGGGCTCTCTACTCAACAGGGAGCCTGCTTCCCCACCCCCTACCCCCCGCCGCCTGCCTCTCTGCCTACTTGTGATCTCCATATGTCAAATAAATAAATAAAAATCTTTTAAAAAAATAATTGTTAGATTTTTCCTTTTTCCAACACTGTGGCCATGGGATCCATGGACTGAAGTTAAGGTGACCAAAATCCCTGAGATGGTGTGGATTTCATTTTCCAAACGGCTGACCATAAGGAATCGGTGCCAACTGATTCATACAAGTGTGGCCTCAGAGCCTGAGGGAGGAAGACTGATAAGAACACCGGGAAGACTCTTGATAACCCCCAACGCTTCAGTCTAACTGTATCTACAAGATTAGATTCATAGAGCTATGTCAGTGTTTTTCAATTTTTTTTTTTCAGCATGAAACTTTAAGGAAACATTTTGGATTTTTGTTCTAATTGTCATCCCTAACCCTCAATAAAATTTTAATACCACAAATATACCATATCTCTCTATTTATGTAAGTGGCTCTTTGGAGGGTCATAAACTATTGTAATATCAAGTGGGGGTTTTTTGTTTTGTTTGTTTTTGTTTTTGCCTTTTTCTACCAAGAACTGATTTTTGCTCCCCTGGGGATGATATTAACCCTGTTGAAAAAACACTGTGTGTTTATATTATTTGTATGTAGATTCTATACACATACATACATAGAAAACCAAGGACCAGATATACTTTCCACTTTCTTCATCGGTTTCTTGTGTTGTCTCAATTTCCACAATAACCATATTACTTTTCGGGGGGGAGGGGATTCCCTGCATGTAGGTATGTGTGTGTATGTGTGTGTTTTTAAAATGCCATGTAAGTAAAACCACACACTTAACCCAAATGCAAAAAAAAAAAAAAAAAAAAGGAAAGGAAAAGAAGAAAGTAAATATCATTTTGAGAATGAATACTAGGCAGGAAAAATGGTTTTTAAAAAGAGCAATCATAGTAGTTCTGGTATTTTCGAGCATACCAAGGCTCCCAATGGAGGTGAGAGATGTGCTATGGCTAATATTTTCTTTTCTTGCCATGCTTTTTTCTAGAAATGCCCATGGTATATTATTGGGGACCAGCTTGGAACCCAAACAGATCATGTGACACCCACCACCATGGGTATGCCAAGGGTAAAGTGTCTAAAACCTGGTCTTCCTCCAACCCCAAACTTCCAGGGTGTTGGAGCCTGAAAACTTATAAAGAATCAACAGTCTTGAAAGACTCAGATCTTGGGCGCCAGGGTGGCTCAGTGGGTTAAAGCCTCTGCCTTCAGCTCAGGTCATGATCTCAAGGTCCTGGGATCAAGCCCTGCATCGGGCTGTCTGCTCAGCAGGGAGCCTGCTTCCCTTCCTCTCTCTCTGCCTGCCTCTCTGCCTACTTGTGATCTGTCTGTCACATAAATAAAATCCTAAAAAAAAAAAAGAAAGAAAGAAAGACTCAGATCTGTTCAGAAAGACCCGTGACTTCTGAAATTCTGCTTTATCTGTTATGGGGAAATCAAGGTAGACTTATGACAGCCAAGTTGTCACAAAGAACCATGCCCAGCAAGGGTACAAGGTTGATGGTGAGAAGAACCCAGACATGAAACAGAACAAGGAAACCAGAATGAGTCGAGTAATTCAGGATGAAGGGCTGGCTTCTCAGACCTTCTCACCTAATCCCTGATGGGGCTCATTCTAGTAACAAAGCTGTCCAGAGTAGAAAGAGCCCCCAGAGGAAGGAAAAAAATACGTATGTGTATATATACACATATGTACACACACACACACAAATATGCGTGTGTTTCACAAAACAACACTAATAGACTCTTTACATGCAGTACATTCCAATAGCAAGCCTAGGCTATTCTATTTCATTTCCTTAATGGGCAGGTCGCAGCTCATTAAAATGGTGCCACCATCCACAAATGAGTCACGACCACGGACTCCAGAGCACACATGAATTCCAATCTCTCTGGCTCACAGATGAGAAAACTAAGATGGGTTAAACCCAAGGTCACAAAGCTACTCCCCTGCAGAACCAGGACTAGCTCAGACCAAGACACATGGTGGCAGATGTCAGTCTACTTATTGGAATTCAACTCAACTGATGTCTCTCTGAAAACCCTTCCTTAAGCTCCCTGATTCGATTTAATCTCTGCCCTTGCTCCCCAGGCCCACACAGTCCAAAGTGCCATTGTCTCTGCCTTGGATTTTTTTTTTTTTTTTAAACTTCCAAAGGCTAGGTACTCGAATATCCCTGTGGATCGGATGGCTGGGTCCAAGGCCAACCGCTCACATCACATCTCTATCTGGACCCTCTGCTGCTTCCATGCCATGAATCTCAGCATCCTGTGAGGTGAGGCAGGAGAAGTACCTTCTTCAGGGAAGTGGAGAACTCACTACACTGGACAGAAGAACCCTGATGGGCAGAGCTGAACTTGGCCTGAATCTGATAGACAATTTCTAAAACAGCTGATGGTAGACGAGTTGATTTGGAAGGCCTTGAAAAAGTAGGTGATTCAACCCTATCCAGACAGAGTAAATCTTTCAGGAATCTGGGGAAAGGCTCACATTTAAAGTGTGGTACTGGCATAAAAATAGAGATACAGGCCGATGGAACAGAATCAAAGGCCCGGAAATAAACCCACGTATATATGGTCAACTAATATTTGACAGGGGAGCCAAGAACACTCATTGAGGAAAGACAACATCTTCAATCTTCAATAAATGGCATTGGGAAAACTGAATATTCAGAAGCAGAAGAATGGAACAAGAGCCCGACTTTACACCATTCACAAAAATTAACTCAGATGGATTAAAGACTTACATGTGAGTCCTGAAACCATAACTCTGAGAAGAAACCATAGGCTAAAAGCTCCTTGGTGACCTCTTTGGATATGATACCAAAAGTAAAAGCAACAGAAGCAAAAATCAAGAGATGGAATGATACCAAACTAAGAAGCTTCTGCACAGAAAAAAAAAATCAAAAAATGAAAAAGCAACCTATAGAATGGGAGAAAATATTTGCCAATCTGATAAGACATTATCAAGTTACATAAGAAACTCTTATATAACAAACTCTTACAACTCAATAGCAAATTTCCAAGTTATATAAGAAACTCTTACAACTCAATAGCAAAAAATCATCATTATCATCTGATTTTTAAAAGGGGAGGGAACCTGAAGAGACATTTTTTCCGAAGACACAAAAATGGCCAACAGATCCACGAAGAGCTGCTCACCATCGCTCATCCTCAGGGTCATGCAAATCAAAACCACGATGAGACATCACCTCACTCCCACTAGAATGGCTATTATCAAAAAGGCAAGACACGATGAGCTCTGGTAGGGATGTGGGAAAAAGGGAACCCTCACGCACCTCTGGTGGGAATGTAAATTGGTGCAACCACTATGGAAAACCACTATGGATGGTTCCTCAAAAAAAGTAAAACAGAACTACCCTATGATCCAGCCATTCTACTTCTAGGTATATATCCAAAGGAGAAGAAACTGCCATCTTGAAGAGATATCTGTACCCCCTTGGTCATTGCAGCATTATTCATAGTAGCCAACACATGGAAACAACCTAAGTGTCGACAGATGAATGGATAGAGGAAATGTGTGTACACATACAGTGGAATACTATTCAGCCGTAAAAAGGAAGGAAATCTTGTCATTTGCAACCACATGAATAGACCCTGAGGGGCATTATGCTGAGTGAAATCAGTCAGACACAGAAACACAGATACAGCTTGATCTCACTTATATGTGGAATCTAAAAACATCCAATGTAGGAACAGGGAGTAGAAAGGGGTTGCTAGGGGTTGAAGGCTGAGGGAAATGGGGAGATGTTGGCCAAAGGTTGAAAACTTCTAGTCATAAGACGAGTAAGTTCTGGGGATCTAGTGCACAGCTAGTGACTATAGTGAACAACATTGTATTATGTACTTGAACGTTACTGAGGGAATAAATCTTAAATATGCTCACCCCCCAAAAATTATGTGAGGTGACAGAAATATTAGCTAGCTTTATTGTGGTCATCATTTTGCAAGGCCACTTTGTGTTCAATCATTACCTTGCACACCTTAAATGTATAGAATATTATATGTCAATAAAGCTGGAGAAAGCCCCAAAGGTCATCCTCTCTCACTTCATCCCTTCCTCACAGAGAAAAGATCATGTGTCCATGGAGCCTTTTTTCATGTCCCACAACCCACTGTGGGTCAGCACAGGACGGGTGAGGGAGATGTGCAGTTGGAAGAAACCACCATGTCAGACCATGAGTGGCCATCCTATGTGATCGTGCCTTCCACCTTGAAGACCTTCCCAGGGCCTTAAAGGGAGAATGACTCTCTACAGCACAGCTTCTGACCCAGCGAATGACAGCCTGGGGCACCAAACTCAGCCAGGCCCTGATTTTTTTTTTTTTAACAAATAAAGTTTTATTGGTACATTGCCATTTCCATTCAGTTACCTGTTGTCTATAGCTGCTTCCACTCTGCTGGAAGCAGAGAGTTGCAGACTGCATGGCCCGCCAGACCTGAAAGTTTCGTTATCTTGCCCTCCACAGAAAAAGGTTGCCAACCCCTAGCTCTTCTGCCTCTTTGCTGTTGTTGCTCTTGTCAATCTGGGTACCTCGTGTAAGTGCCTTCCTATGTGACTGGATCCCTTTGTGACTGGCTTCTTCTACTTGGCATACCAGTTTTGAGATTCATCCACACTGAAGCTCGTGTCAGAATTTCTTTCCTTTTGACGGCTGAATAATATTCCACTGGATAGAGGGCACACACTGTGTTTAGCCCTTTATCCACTGACAGACACTTGGGCTGATTCCACTCTGGGGCTGCTGCAAAGAGTGCTGCCTCCTGGCTAACTCTTGAGTCTCCTCCTGCAACACCTGCCTTGGTGTCTTAGCCGCCAAGGCCTTCTGTCGCCTTCTGTCGATTCCTCAAATGTATAGTGCCCCCTTCTACCTTTTGGCCGGAGTACTTCCCATGCCCTCCACCTCCACCCGTTCACCCTCGTAACCCCTCCTTAGCCTTCAGTCTAAACCACTTCTGGGAACTCTCCATGACCAGCTCTCCTAGTTCCCCCACTCACCTCCCTGCCAGCTGAAACTCGATCAGCTCGGTCTGGTCAGGAGCCCTGACGGTACCCTGCACAGCATCGTTAGAACCTCTCATGCTGTCTGTAATTACTGACACAATCTTATAATATTTATGTGTGGTTATGTGATTAATGTCAGACTTCATGAGACCAAGGCTATGTCTTTGCTTCCTGCTATATCCCCACTGACAAGCCTAGAGCTGAGAACGAACCACTTACATATACACATGTATATGTAAGATATACATATCTTTTATATTTATCACAGGTTGTACTTTATAATCAGGTCTGGGATCCCCTTGCACATGGTGATGAGAGCTCATGAGACACTGGCTCGAACAGTGAAGACCCTCACAGGCAGGTGTTCCTGTGAAACCCCCAAGGGGGGGGGGGATTGAGGAAAACAGAAGGGGTCAGGTGTTAGTCCTAGATGGTCCTAGGACTGTGTTGCAAAAATAACAGATGACAGTCAGGTGGGCTCTGTTTGTTTGAGACAGGAGGCAGGGAGAAGGTTTGAGAGTGGGGGAGGCCCCCTGAGTCCCTCTGCACACTTGCCCGGGACAGAGAGCCAGCTCTGGATAAATGCCTGAGTCAAAGGTGAATGAGTACAGCTAGTGGGGTGGGGGTCTGAAAATCCCTGAGAGCCTTTGCAATGTTGCAGGAAGCCAAAGTGAAGGTCAGGTGCAGCCAGGGCCCCTACCCTCTGTTTCCTACAGAAGCATGGGACAGACACTCTGTCTCTGGCTGGCCTCAGTCCCCCCACATGGGCCTTCACATACTGGAAATGCAATAGAGCTCTCCCCACTGCTCCCCCACAGCCTAGAGGCAAGGATCCCAGAGCAGGGGTCCAGGGCTCTGACATACAACAGGTACCAAACTCCGACTCCTTATGGTGTTTCCTAGTAAGATTATAAATTATCATTTTTAAAAATATTTTATTTATTTATTTGAGAGAATGAGAGAGAGAGAGAGAGAGAGAGCACTAAAGCCAAGGGGACAGACAGAGAGAGAAGCAGACTCCCCTCCAACCAGGGAGCCCGATGCAGGACTCGATCCCAGGACTCTGCGATCATGACATGAGCCAAAGGCAGATGCTTAACCAACTGAGCCACCCAGGCTCCCCTAAACCATCATTTCATGTTCCATGCCTTAATGGCAATTTTGTTTAAGTGTAGATATGTAAAACATGCTACCCACTTTGGGAAGCCTGTTTAGCATTTCTTCCAGTTTTAAAACACCGAGAACCTCAAAAGAATGAAGGGGACCTGGGCACTGTCAGCCTCTGAGGGTCCCTTCCACCGGCCAGTATGTAGCTACCGAAAACTGTGTCACCCTCTGCCGGCAGCCAGATCCCCCCCAAACCAGAGCCAGGCACACACTGCACCCCACTTTGATGATGTTTCCCCCAGACGCCTACAGGCTCACCATAAGCTTCTGTATGAAGTCCTTTACTCTAATAGTCTAGTTCTCCACTCTCTGACCCGCCCCCAACCCCGAGCAGACCCGGACATGCCTCCTCATGGTAAGCACTAGCAGGATCCAGCACGTGCTGCCCATACAATAGCCCCTTGCCCCTCCACCCCCCGGGGCCACTGCACACTTAAAATGCAGGGAGTCTGAACTGATAGGAGCCAGAGGTCTAATATACACACTGGATTCTGAAGCCTTCCTAGGGAAAAAAATGCAAACTATTTCGGTGTTAATATTTTGTATCGATTCTATGTTGCAATGGTAATATTTTGCCACATTCCATTAAATGACACCTATTATCAAAAGATCACTTGTTTCTTTTCACTCTCTTTAACGCAATACTAGAAAATGTAAGGTTAGGTATGCAGCTCACACCTCCTGTCCAGGGGCAGTGCTGGCGAAGAGCCTGCCGGAGCCAGCCAGCTTTCCCCATCCAAGGTCTGAGGGCAAACATGTCCAGCTTTGCGGGTCATACCCAACTCATCCGGGCGGCAGGAAAGCAGCCACAGACAATGCACACAGGGATGAACCTCACGGTGTTGCCACAAGTGCAGATTTGGCCCCTAGGGGATGGTTTGCTGACTCTTGCTTTAGAGAATCCCTTGCTTAAAAGGGTCGTTTCTAGAACATTCCCTAGCTTAAAAAGGGTCATTTCCGGAACGTGCTATTCATTTTTCTCATGCGCTGTCAGTGAAAAGCCACCTTTCGTTCAACCGAAGAAAGAATAACACAAGTGCATTCGAGGTTCCCCTAATGCGGGGTAGTCCGGAGGCCATGAAGCCGCCCCCTGGCAGCCCCCAGGGCTCCGGCCTCCCGGGCCCCCACCACACACACTTACTTGGGCGTGTGGGCCTCCTCCACACGGTGACCCAGCTGGAACTCGTGGGACTTGCTTCGATGCAGGGCCGTGAAACCCGGAATCAAGTGGATCAGCTTCCTCGAGGAGGGCGGCGGGGTCCCCGGGGGCTTCAGCTTGTTCTTCCTCCGCATGGGCGGTGTGCCGGGCGGGGTCACGGTGGTGACGATGTTGGGCGTGCGCGGCGGCGTGCGCACCGCGTGCCGCTGCCGGGGAGACGGGGGCAGGGAACGGTGGCCTGACTCCAGCGGCGGTGGCGGGCACAGGCCCGGGTAAGCGTCCACGGTGAGCCTGTCCACGTGGGTGTACACGGGGGCCCCGGGCGAGGGGCTGGCATGACAGTAGTGCTGGACGCACTTGGCCTGGACCCTGGGGCTCTGGGAGAGGTGGGTGCGGATCCACGGGGTGGGCTCCGGGGGGCACACGGGATTGTTCTCCTTCCCGGTTTCCGTGGTGGGCCACTGGATGGTCCAGTCTTGTTTGGAAAGGTTGCCTCCTGAGTTGGAACAAGGAGCAGAGAGACAGCAGATAAGCCGGGAGACAGGCCTGGTAAGTTACACGTTAGGCACCTTGCGGTATAGACGCTTTACAGGGCCTTTCCTTACAGCGTCTGCACATCACACCCCACAGACACCACTGCGTGTGCACGTTATGCCTTGTGCGCCTCAGAGCACGCCTGTTGTCCAAGCCTCTGGTATTTGTTAGAACAGCCTGAACAGACGGTTACCAGGTTTGCTCTGTATTATTTCTTACCACGGCATGTCAGTCTGCGATTAGCTCCATAAAAGTTTCAGCTGAAAAAATTGGAAATAAAAGCATTGAGGGCAGGGCCGACTTAGGTAGAATGTGCAGCCTCCTAAGGAAATGACATCGAAGCTGGCATCAAGGACAAGAAGGGGACTGAATCACTAAGAGCCAAGGACAGAGCATGGCAGGCGTGGGGCGAGGGAGGCAGAGGAAAAAAAACATAGACAGGAAGGGTTGTTTTTTTTTTTAAGATTTCTTTTTTTAATTTATTTGACAGAGAGACAGCAAGAGAGGGAACACAAGCAGGTTTCACACTGAGCAGGGGCTTGATATGGGGGCTCGATCCCAGGATCCTGGGATTATGACCTCCTTGCTCGGCAGAGAGCCTGCCTCTCCCTCTGCCTGCCGCTCTGCCTACTTGTGCTCTCTGTGTGTGTCAAATAAATAAATAAAATCTTTTTTAAAAAATCCCCACTGTCTGGGGACGCCTGGGTGCCTCAGTTGGTTAAGCAGCTGCCTTCAGCTCAGGTCATGATCCCAGCGTCCTGGGATCGAGTCCCACATCCGGCTCCTTGCTTGGCAGGGAGCCTGCTTCTCCCTCTCCCTCTGCCTCTGCCTGCCACTCTGTCTGCCTGTGCTCACTCTCGCTCCTCTCTTTCTGACAAATAAATAAATACAATCTTTAAAAAAAAATCCCCACTGTCTGAATGCAAGCTGGGGTTTTCAGCCCCGGTATAAGTTAAACCAAAAAAATTAAAATAAAAATTAAAGGGGCGCCTGGGTGGCTCAGTGGGTTAAGCCGCTGCCTTCGGCTCAGGTCATGATCTCAGGGTCCTGGGATCGAGCCCCACATCGGGCTCTCTGCTCAGCAGGGAGCCTGCTTCCTCCTCTCTCTCTGCCTGCCTTTCCATCTACTTGTGATCTCTCTCTGTCAAATAAATAAATAAAATCTTTTAAAAAAAAATAAAATAAAATAAAAATTAAAAAACTCAATTGTACACGAACATCTTCACTCCTTTGCCATGCTGGAATGGCAAACACCAAAGTGGTCTACATATACAGACTCTGTGCTAAGAGATACAAAGAGATATAAAAGCATAAGGGTTGGGGCGCCTGGGTGGCTCAGTGGGTTAAGCCTCTGCCTTCGGCTCAGGTCATGATCTCAGGGTCCTGGGATCGAGCCCCACATTGGGCTCTCTGCTCAGCGGGGAGCCTGCTTCCCCCTCTCTCTCTCTGCCTGCTGCTCTGCCTGCTTATGATCTCTCTCTCTATCAAATAAATAAAATAAAATCTTAAAAAATAAAAAACATAAGGGTCAAATAACACCAAGTGGACAGGCTCCAAACCCATCTAAGCTAGGGTAGGCACTTTCCTAGGTCCCTTTTAGGGGTAGCTCCTCGGAGGCAGTGTGCCCAAGGTGTGGTGACAATGGGTGAATGGCTCAAGGAGAGGCCGAAGGGACAGGCCACCAGGACCACGGGCCAAACGCAGTGTAGTTTTAATGCCAAGGTCAGTGGGAAGCCAATGGGAGTTTGATATGAAGTTCCTTTCTCAAAGATCTTGCGTGGACAAGCAGAATCTGTGGAAGGTTCTGCAAGGCTCCTGGCGCGAGATGATGCTTGGCACCACGTGGGTGGTGGCTGCAAAGACGGAGGGAAGTCAGTGGGGATCGCTGCATGACGAAGCGGGACCCGGCAGAAAGCTGTCGAGGGCCCTTCCGTCAAGGGCCAAGGAAGTGACGAGGGGCAGAAATGAATTCCAGCTCGCGGCCGGCTAGCAATAACCATAATAATTACTATAAGGACCATAACAAGAGCTAATTTATAGAACATCTGACAGTTTACAAAGTGCTTTCATGAACACTGACTCACTGCCCCATTTTTAATTAAAACTACTCATTTGGTTATTATATATTCATTATAGAAAAATTAGAAAACTCAGATAAGGAAAAAGGCAATGTTGGTCCACAGCCTCTAACCACCATCCCTATTAATGTTTGGCTGTGGAGCCTGCCAGATGGTTTTTTGTGCATCTTTTTTCAAGAAATGCCATAAGATCTTATTGAACGACTTGTGATCTGCTTTCTTCATTTGTTACATTCTGATTGCTTTACATCTTCTCTCATGTTTATGACTCTGTGCAAAGGGCCATTTTGGTCTCTACTTTGTAGGTAAGGACAAGGAAGCACAGAAATGAAGATGTGCCCAAGGTCACACCAGAGAGGGGGACATGCAGCTGGGGTTCAAACCCAAGGCCTGGGCCACCTCCACAACCAGGGCCTAGGGGCAGCTGAGACAGAGGCCCGGGACTCTTCGGAGGCCCCCAAGCCATCATGGATGAGCCAAATGGGAACAGAAACTGGAACAAGGGCTCATTTCTGACACGGGTCTCCCTTTTCCTTCTCCCAGCCTTTGACAGAACATTCTACCAAAGTCACCATCACTATGGTGGTATGTAAAGCTCTAAATATAGACAAACATACTATTAGCTCTGTGACTATGAGCCAGCTCTTGAGTCTCATGACTTGGCCCTCTGTCTGGCTACCCACTTATTGGCTGTGTGGCCTTGGGCGCTTGTCTGACCTCTTTGAGTCAGCTTTATCACCTGTGAAATGGGACAACAATGGGACATGCCTCTGGGGAACGGAATGAGGAGAAATGTGACAGCCCCAGTGATGTGCTTAAGACAGCCCCAGTGATGTGCTTACTTAGCCCAGCACCTGACACACGGCAGCGCAGCGGACTGTGCATATTGGGACTCTCAACACCGTGGTGATAAGGGGCTATCTCCGGTTTAAAGAATGTGTCCGGTTTAAAGAATGTGCACTCGTGCTGAGAAGTGCAGCCATCGCCCAGCGCACTTCCCAGAAGCTATCGCTGGGGGCGCTGAAGAGCTCTGAGAGGGGATGGGGGGACCCGGCCCAGCCCAGATCAGTTTCTCCATCTCCCAGCAAGCTTTGGATTGGTGCAGTTGCTCAGGGAATACAACAAACCAATGGTTTAAACGAACCTAAGACATGTTTAAGGGACTAAACCTATGTTTTAAGTCATTCATCATATCCTGCACCCTAAGGCCACAGAAAAGTACTGTAGGCATTATTGCTATAATTTTATATATATATATAGAGAGAGAGAGCAATGTATTTTTGCTATAATATTATTATAGCAAATATATATTATTGCTATAATTATATATTATATGTATCAACAAATATAATTATAGATACGTTTATACATTTATATAAAAATTATATAATATATATTTATATTAAAAAGCAATATATAATTATAGCTGTTGCCCCTATCCCGTGGAAACTGGGAGAGAATATGGGATTGGGACTCTGGGAGATCTGGCTTACAGCCCTGACTCCACTCTTAATAGAGATCTGTGACCTCAGGTAAGTTCCTTGACTTCTATGAGCCTCAGTCTTGGGGTCTATAAAATGAGAATGATCATGGTTCCCTTGGGGGATACAGTGAGGAAGAAATGCATTCATTCATCCATCTGAGTATTTCACAAATGTTTCGATGCCTCTCGTGTACCAGGCACTGTTCCAGGCATCAGGATAGAGCAATGAATACAAATAAAGACCAAGGTCCCTATCCTCGCAGGGCACATGTTCTTAGTGGGGAAACAGAGTAAAAGGGGAATGAACAAAGAGATGGCATACATATTATCCATTAGATGCCATATAAAATATATTGTCTATAATATATGAGTGGTAGCGCTATGGTGGGAAAAAAGTGGACACTGGTGGGGGAAAATGCTGGGGGACTACTGCAGTCGGATAAGGGTAAGGAGGTGACAATGGACAAGAGCAAATATGGCAGTAAGTGAGAGAAAAGGAGTCATGCCATCGGCACAGAGCCTGGATGACTCAGACCAATGGGCAGATGACTGAAGGGGACTAAGACATCTACTCTGGATGCCCGGGACTCATCCAATTTGCTCCTGGTGCTCACTGTGCCCGCCCCTGGGGTTGGGTGTGTGCCTCTCCCCATCCTCAAGATGCTCCCAGTCTGGTGCAGAGACTGACAATGAAATGAGCACGCACTACAATTCTGCTCCCATATTGACCCGAAGGAAGTGAACTCGAATGCTTGGATGTCAATGTTCCCAGCAGCCCGGGCACACCAGGCAAAAGGTAGAAACACCCCAATGTCCACTGATCTGTCAGACAGATACACCAAATGCTGCGTGTCTCTACAATGGGACATTATTCTGCCATAAGAAAGAACGAGGTGCTGATACGTGCTACAACTGGGATACACCTCAAACATATTATGTTAAGTCACAGAAACCACACATGAGAAGCCACATTGTGTGTGATCCCATTTATGAAGGGCCCAGGATAGGGAAATCTACAGAGACAGAAAGCAGATCGGTGGCTGCCAGAAGCTGGGGGCAGGGAGGGGGGGAATGGGAAGCAACTGTTTCATGGGTACAGGTTTCCTTTTGGGGTGATAAAAATTGGGGGGGGGACTTAACAGAGGCGGTGGTGGCACCATATTGTGAATGCACTAAATGCCATGGAACTGCTCTCTTTAAAATGGCCATTGTTCTGTGAGCTTCACCTCGAGGAAGTAAATAAAGCAGTACCCACAATGGGGAAGAGGGAATCTGATGTCATAGAACACGCTGGTGTGTGAGAGCAGAGGCCAGGAATCTAGCTCCTGGGAGAGGGGTAGGGAAAGGTATCCTGGAGGAGGTGGCACCAATGCCCCGACCTTGAGGTTGAAGGAGAACTCACCAGGAAAGCAATGGAGTCAAGAGTAGAGGGAGATGGGCGGAGACCTGACAGCAGGGTCAAGGCCAGGAGATGACGGAACAGGGTGAGTATGGAGGATTACAAGGAGCTCGTGCGTTGTGGCTGCAGCTATCTGGAGGGAAGAAGAAATGCAAGCCCACGCCAGAAAGAAGGGCAAAGGAGAACCATCTGCGGACTTGCTCTCCTAGGTGCAGGAGGATATTGAGAGGGAGAGGTCAACATGACCGATCCCCTGCGGCTAACCTTCCCAAAGGGATGTGGTCTCCTGTAGGTCATCACGCACCTATAAGCTAAAGGCTGAGACCTCAGCCCTGCAGTCATGCCAAGGGAGGGACCAGCATTTCCCCCAACCATAAACAACCACAGCCAAGTTCCTGTCTGGCCATACTACCATATTCACGAGACTTGGGCCCCCAAACTCCTGCTCACGCCAAGGGTAGGGCTGGCTCTCCCAGTGGGCAAAGGCTGAGAAGTGGTATGGGGCTGGAGGCCAAGGTTCTACCCATGATATCACTGTTATATCCCAGCCCCTGGTCACATAGGGCAAGAGCTGGTGTTCCCTCATTGTGTGGCTTAAAAATCCGTCCATTTGCCAACAAGTCTGCTGGAGCCCAGAGTGCTGGCCCTGTCCCTGTCCCTTTGTGATCAAAGTGGGCACAGGCTGTGTGGGAAAACAATCTTTTTTTTTTTTTTTTTAATTCCAGTTTCGTTAACACACAGTGTTATATTAGGTTCAGGCGGACAATAGAGTGATTCAGCACTTCCATACATCACCCAGTACTCATGCCCACAAGCACCCTCCTCCATCCCCATCTCCTATCTCCCCCACGCTCCCCACCACCTCCCCTCTGGCAACCATCGGTTTGTTCTCTGCAGTTGAGAATCTGTTGCTTGTTTTGGTTTGGTTTCTTTCTCTCTCTCTCGTTTCCCTTGCTCATTTTTTTTTTTTAATTTCTTTAGTTCCACATGAGTGAAATCATATGGTATTTGTCTTTCTCTGACAGATTTATTTCACTTAGCATTATACTCTCTAACTCCAATCACGTTGTTGCAACTGGCAAGACTTCATTCTTTCTTACATCTGAGTAATATTACATTGTATACATATATGCCACATTGTCTTTATCCATTCATCAGTCGATGGACACTTGGGCTGCTTCCATATTTTGGCTGTTGTAAATAATGCTGCTATAAACACAGGGATGCATGTAGCTCTTTGAATTAGTGTTTTTGTACTCTTTGGATAAATACCCAGTAGTGTGATTGCTGGATCATAACGTTGTTCTATTTTTTAACTTATCCATCCCATGGCCCTAAACTACAGGACAGGGAGGGGAGGTAATGAGCACATCACCCACTGCCTGGCTCCCGCAGAAGGAAGAGAGACAGCTCTGGGTTTGGGAGACTCACTTTCTGAATCGGAAGAACAAGAACGGGTTCTAAACAAACATCGAGCAAGGAAGCAGCCGTTTTATATGCACCGAACACCTGAACTTTGCAACATGATGCTTGGAAATTAACTTGCTCTGACCTCGCCTCACTGTGACTCAGCCACTTCAACTATAAAACAGGAATCACAGCAGCACTTTCCCCCAGGACTGGTCTGAAGATTAAATAAGACAATGCAAGGAGAGCAGTTAGCGTATCTCTGGCCCGCAGCCAATGTTGCATAAATGTTCATGTAAGATGGGAATAAAACCATCTATTTCACACGATACTGGGGGGGATTAAATGAGATAAGCATGTAAATCGACGCGCATTCAGTGACTATATCCCTGACCTTGCCCTATAGAAAGCAAACCCATGAAGCAAAAGCCAACGAATGAGTCCTTATGGCAGTTACATTCTATCCAACCAAAAAAAAAAAAAAAAAAAAGTTGAAATCCTAACCCTCGGGACCCATGAATGGGACCTTATTTGCTAAAAGGTTCGTTACAGATGTGATCAAGTTAAGATGAGGGAACCCTGGATGGGGGGGTAGGGCGTCCTAAATGCAATGATTGGTGTCCTTATAAGAAAAGAGAGAACCCAAAGAAGAGACCATGTGAACACAGAGGCAGAGATTAAAGGGATGCAGGTACAAACCAAGGAATGCCAGAGATCACCAGAAAGCCCCAGGAGCTAGGAGAGGGGCCTGGCACAACGTTTGCCCCCAAGCCTTCTGACGGAGCTTGGCCCTGCCCATATCTTGGTTTGAAACGTGAAGCCCTCAGAACCATGAGAAAATACATTCCTGCTGCTTAAAACCACCTGCATTAGGGTGGCTTTGTTAGAGCGACCCTAGGAAATGAAGACAGACCTCAGCCAGGAGCCAAGGATGCTTACTAACTAAAGACTGGGGAGTCATAATATAAAAGGAAGCATTTGGAGGGCACCTGCTGGACTCGGGATTCAGTGCTCATCTTACCTGCCCCGTAAGGTACGTTCTGTTGGCCCATATTCTAAATTAGCTCTGGATGAGTGACAGGACGTGGCTAACGTCCCATTGTGGGTAATGAACCTATACCTTTCTCTCCCATCTTTGTCACAGGGCATTCTGCCATTGAGCCGGCCTGAAACCACCAAAGCCTGAAAGTTCCTCCAAACACACACACACACACACCCCTTCCCCCACCAGGTTTAAGGAAGCATCGAGTTACCCTCCAAGAATCCCTGTGCTAAAGTTGTTTTAAGTCTGAAAGATGAAAAGAGCGAGCACAGCTTTACCCCTGCCAAATTGCCCTCTCCATCAATTACTCTTCCTCTCCACCCCTACATTTCAAAATCAGAAGTTTGGGAATGAAGAAGCCAAGTGCCTCATTTCATTACCCAAATTGTCAGCTGCTCAATTGACAGGGATAGGCTTCTCTCTGCCGAGGCTTCAGAAGTGCTTTCACTGATGGGCTGTATTATAACAACTCTTCCCCTCTCTCTTTTGATCCTCTTTTTAATAAAGTCGGAGGGAAAAAGGTAATTTTTCATTTTAAATAGGGAAGGTGTGGCACCAAGGTGCTCTGGGGGTTATTAATCGTGGCTCTTGCTATCTTGTCATCCGTTTCTAGAAAATCATTTTATTTCAAGTCTTGAAATGGGCGGGGAGAAGGGAATAGGTTTTAAGAAATGAAAGGTCTGAGAATTGATTAAAGACATTTCAAGGTGTAAGGGTTTTTCTTCTGACATTCTCCGATAAGGGACTAAGAGAAATAAAAGCCATTCTCAAGGGAGAAAATGCTGTCAGAAAGTCTAGGCAAGTGTCTAACTTCTTTGTCCCTTCCCATTAAAATTTATAAACAGGAAAATGTGTGACTTCGAACTCGTCTGAATTTCAGAGCCAGCAGCAGAATGCAGAGATGCTCGAGCCGTTCAGAGGCAGAAGGGAAAGTCTGCAATTTCAGCATCGCCACTGCTTGTAATTTTCATGACTATTTCAAAGCACCTGTTCGCTGAATCCTTCCAACTTCCTAAGAGAAATACAACTTTTAGATGTGGGCTGCAGAGATTAGATTGAAGTCATCGGGGGAACAACCGAAAAGTTTTTACTTTAATCTTCCTAAGTCTGCAGCAAGAGACAGAACTTCTGGATGTTGGTTGAAAATGTTTCGCTGGAGTCATTGGTAAAGGGGAAAAAAAGTAACAATAACAATCATTATTCACACTAATGATACTTACTATTTATTGAGAACTGTGTGTCAGATAGTGTTCTAAGTATTTTGTTTGCATAACTTCACATTATCCTCATCAGCCCCGGGGAAGAAAATTCTGCTCTCGTCTCCATTTCACAGTGGAGGAAGTAGGAGATGATCTGAGAGACTGGGTTGCCCAAGATCCCACACTAGCAAGTGGCAGACTGGGATTTCCAGGCCAGGTCTCTATCCCTCACCTTCACGGCCTTCCAGGACACCCTCCAGAAATGAGAAAACCATCCAGAAAGCCCTTGAAAGGCTGAACCGTTTTACACAGACCTGCCAGGTCAGCACCAGGAGCAGTACTGGAGGACCCTTCAAAAAGTCAACTAACGATGACGCTTGCTTTAGGGCACAATTCCTGAAAGAGTGAAACCTGAAATCTAGGAAGAATTTCAAGTTTCTAGCGGTACTTACAAAAAGAAGCAAATAAGGACAAATGAAAAACACAGTTGCCAAAGCAATTCAACCCTGGCAAGAATCTTAATGTAAGACCTCATTAATGAGCTTGACATCTGGCCAAGCCGTGGGTCCCGCTGCGCCCTGTTCTCCCCAACCCCGGCGTCCCCAAGCAGAACCAAACAAAGGCACTGACCCCAGTCTGTGCAGGTCATCTAGGAGAAGGGACGGGGCTGGGAGGTTGGGCTCTGTCCCAGTAATGCCTCTCAGGCCCTACTCTCTACAGCATTTCCAAGTTTATTACCCACCAAAGATCCAGGGAGATCAACCTTCAGTCACAAAATTCGGGGGAGCTTTCCAGTTCTAACAAAGTTCTTTTTTTCCTCAAACCAGGTACACTTTGCATTAACCATTTTAAAGAGCAGAATTCAGTGGCATTTGGTACATTCACGATGTTGCCTCTATCCATTCCAAAAATTTGTCATCACCCCAAAAGAGAATCTCATGCCCATGAAGCAGCCACTCCTCCTCCCCGACCCCCATTCTCCCAGCCCCTGGGGAACCACTAATCTGTCTTCTGTCTCTCTGGGTTTACCTATTCTGGATCTTTCATATAAATGAAGTCATACAATATGTGACCTTGTGTAACTGGCTTCTTTCACTTAACACAATATTTTCAAGGCTTATCCATGGTGTAGGGTATATCAGAATCGTATTCCTTTTTGTGGCTGAATAACATTCCCTTCTAAGACTAGCCCACCTATCATTTAACTGATCGCCAGCTGATGGACATTTACTGGCTTTTGCCTATTATGAACAGGGCTGCTAGGAACGTTGGCATTACAAGTATATGAACAACTGCTTTTCGGTCCTTTGGGGGACAGAGCCAGGAGCAAAATTGCTGGGTCCCGGGGTAACTACTGTGTTTAACCTTCTGAGAAACTGGGGCGCAAGGGTGGCTCAGTGGGTTAAAGCCTCTGCCTTCAGCTCAGGTCATGATGTTGGGGTCCTGGGTTCGAGCCCCGCATCGGGCTCTCTTTTCAGCAGGGAACCTGCTTCCCTTCCTCTCTCTCTCTGCCTGCCTCTCCACCTACTTGTGATCTCTGTCTGTCAAATAAACAAATAAAATCTTTAAAAAAAAAACAAAACAAAAAAACCTTCTGAGAAACCACCAAACTTTCCCACAGCAGCTATTCCATTCACATTCCCATCAGCAATGTACAAGGGTTCTGATATCTACACATGCTAGGCTGCTCGTTATTTTGCCTCGATGTCGATGATTGCCATCCCAGGGAGCATGTAACAAAGCACTTTTTATAAAAACCATAGTTAAAGTTTGCCGAGTGCTTGCTGCGGCCACGCTCCCTCTCATCCTCATGCCTTCTTGCATTTAATTCTCTTTAACAATCTTATGGGCTTGGTGAGGGCTTGGAAAGGTTGAAACACTCGCCCAAGGCCAAGATATAAACTCTGGTAGTCTGATCCCAAAGCATGGTTCTCTCGGCGGCCACATGGCATACAGCACATCTGAATTAATCCTCACAGCCACCCAAGGGGAGGCCTGGTATCAGCCCCATCTTTCAGATGGAGAAACTGAGTCTCAGAGAAGAGCAGGGACCTTCCCTATGCCCACCCATCGACAAAGCTCCAGGTCTATCCCAATCTGAACCTCATGATGTTTTGCCCCCACCGTGCAAATACTCTTTGACAATATTCAGTGTTTTCATTGTCAAGAACAATTAAAATTGTGACTGGGCTGCTTCCTGCCTCCAGAATGAAGAGAGCAACTGTGACCATCTGTTGGGCATTTTCAACTGAAAACAACCTTCCTGGTTAATATCACAGTTAGAATCTGCATGGGGAATGGTGCGATAAAACGCACGCCAGATAGTCTTGCGGTTGGGGCGTTTGACAGAGCAGCCAGCAGCAAGCTCTGTTCAGTGTTGAAGCCCCAATTCACACAAGTCCAGATTTCAGGGCTCGAGGGTAGAGGCAATATTCAGGGTAAGATCTACAACACCTGCGTTGTTGGTAGTAACGGGATCTGACTTTGGATCCTACAGTCTCACTGGAACCATGGTTCTGAACCTCCCTGACTGTCCTCATCAAAAGGCAACTCTAACGTCCCAACGTCCCAACTAACGTCCCAACGTGGATGGCGAGCAGAGGAGACTGCAGAGTGCGCCGGGCCAACCTCGGGGATACCCGGGATCGGCTGCAGGCACAGCCCTGCCCCCCTTCCCACAATGCCAAGCGCTCATCAGCGTCAGTCACTACCTCCACCCTCCTCCTCTCCGTCCTCCCTACTCAGTGCGATTATTTTGTTATATAGTCAATTCTTGTTATTTGCAGCCATTACGTTTTATGAAGATGCTGCAAACACTGAACCTTTGCTCCTCGTGGAAATAATGAGGTTAGATTCCTAGAAGCCTCCACCACATTTTGTCAATGGATTCATAGGTCATCCTATTTTTATGTGGGTTTTTGTCTAGTATAGATAGCCGATTCATTAACAGCAAACTCAGCAGCCAGCAGTGCTACCACTTGAGATGGAAAGCCGGAACAAACCTTATGTAACAATGTCTTTTTCTCCATAAGGCATGAGGCAGCCTTCTTGTGCTCAGACGGCACCTCAGCCCTGTGCTCGGTGTCATCTCAAACAGTGAAATCACCAACCAAAAAAACCCACAGAAACTGTGAAAAATGTGGCACTAAATTCAAGACCACCGAAAGGACTCTAGTTCATACTATCAGAGCTGAAACGAGAAGGCAGAACGTCACCTTTTTGGACCTCAGCTGAGGACGTAAGCATCAGATGACTCAAATTTTTCACCAGTCTGTACACACAGGTATTGATTTGGGGGGTTCAAATACATTTTAGCAAGTATGAAAATCTGCAGATATGGAATTCAAGAATGATGAAGATTGACTGCATTTACCTGTTTCTTTTTTTTTTTTAAGATTTTATTTATTTATTTGACAAAGAGAGAGATCACAAGTAGGCAGAGAGGCAGGCAAAGAGAGAGGGGGAAGCAGGCTCCCTGCTGAGCAGAGAGCCCAATGTGGGGCTCGATCCCAGGACCCTGGGATCATGATCTGAGCCAAAAGCAGAGGCTTAACCCACTGAGCCACTCAGATGCCACTGGATTTATCTATTTCTTTATCATCTGTCTTCCAACTAAAATACAAGGTCTGAGAGGGCAGGGACCCAGGCTTTCTTACCATGGTGTTTGCTCAGCACCAAGCACAGTGCCTGGCAATAAACAAATACAGATTTTTTTTTTTACAACATATGTGTATATCACATCATCATGTGGTACACTTTAAACCCCTGCAATGCTATTTGTCCATTATATCTCAAGAAAGCTGGAAAAATTTAATAAATATAGATATTTTTATTATGGTACCTAAATGATATGTTGCTTCAACACATATTGGGGGAATGATTCAATTCTTCAACACTCATAAATCCTAACTGCCACAATTAATGCTATCAGTTGTACCACCTATCCTGAATTCAGGCAAGAAATGAGGTGAGAATGCCATGCCTTAGCCAAAATACCATGCATGCCTGGGGTTGTCCTGAACAGATGAAGTCTTGGGAAATAAAGGTCTGGTGACCCAAGAAAACAGGTAGAAGATGTCCTTATCTCAAGCCTGTCTCCCTTTGGCTCTGCATCCTTTGAGAAACAGCCTGCCTTGGGCCGCCTACCCCCTCCCCCAGCTTCAGCTCTCCGCAAAGGATGGGCAAATGGGCTGCCCCACCCGTGGGCCTGGGAGGAGTAAGAGGGAGGTGGAAGCTGGGGAGGCCCACCCGGCTCAGCTCAGCTCTGAGGGCTACAGCAGGGAAGAGTCCACACCAGCAGAACCTACATTGGAAAAGATGACCTCTGAGACTCTTCTAATTCCAGAACTCACCTCCCTTTGAGTGACAGGCACGATATTAGTTTTTTTAACCTCCTGTGTTGGCAAATTCAAGAAAGCCGAAGGCAGCATTAGATCACCTTAGGTGCTGCAAAGCACCTTATTTTTATCTCCAGACAACTGGGTTGGAGAGCAGCTTTTCCCAAACTTCCTGTTTTCTCCCTTGCCATGTGGACTGAGTATGACCAGCATCTGCCTCGCTTTCTCACCCAACTGCCCTCTCCAGGGAAAATGCTTGTGACGGTTTGCAGCCTGGTGCAGCAGGAGGTAAATTTTTTCAGGTTATACTCACAATCTTGATCCAGAGGTGGAGATAAACGCAGATGCCTCCAAGAAAAAGGGTGTTGCGTAAACTTTTATTATCCTTCACCCCTGTTAACAAAGGCCGACACCTCCGTGGGCACCAGGGGGCTTCTCCAAGATGTCTAGGTTTAGCACTTCCTGAGATAACTGCTTGCCACAGGACAATAGAACCCAGCTGGGTTTGGATCCCAGCTCTACCATTCCCTAGCTGTGTGACCTGAGGTATGTTGCTTGACCTCTCTGAGCTGCTGTTTGTACACCTACAACCGAATGATAAAAGTACCCATTTTATAGGTTGTTTGGAGAATTTGTGAATAAAGTGCCTCGTGAACAGTCAACCTGCCTTCACTGTTACTATCACTGCTACTGTTAGCAGGAATTCTGTTCCCAGCAGCAGGCAACTAAGCCTAGATATCTTTAGATGAGACACCCACTACGTACAAGGCACTTGGATCCACATGGTAGACGGTTTCTCCAGCCACACAGAGCTCACACCCCACAAACCACATTAAAATGAAGACTCTGCAGGAAAGTAAAACAAAATTGTTCATTAATAATTTGTTTGGGCGCCTGGGTGGCTCAGTGGGTTAAGCTGCTGCCTTCGGCTCAGGTCATGATCTCAGGGTCCTGGGATCAAGTCCCGCATCGAGCTCTCTGCTCAGCAGGGAGCCTGCTTCCCTCTCTCTCTCTCTGCCTGCTTCTCTATCTACTTGTGATTTCTCTCTGTCAAATAAATAAATAAAATCTTTTTAAAAATAATAATAATAATTTGTTTATTGGGGGCGCTTGGGTGGCTCAGTGGGTTAAAGCCTCTACCTTCAGCTCAGGTCATGATCCCAGGGTCCTGGGATCAAGTCCCGTATTGAACTCTCTGCTCAGCAGGGAGCCTGCTTCCCCCTCTCTCTCTGCCTGCCTCTCTGCCTATCTGTGATCTCTGTCAAATAAATAAACAAAATCTTAAAAAAATAATAATAATTTGTATATTGATTACACATCAAAATGGTCCCTTTTTGGAAATACTGGGTTCTGTAAAATATATTATAAAACTTCATGTCATTCCTCATAAGGTTAAACACAGACTTACTCACACAATCCAGCAACACCAGTCCTAGGTACAGACCCAGAAGAACAGAAAACAGGGCGTCAAACAAATATTGGAGGTACAAATATCCGTACACCTGTGTTCACAGCAGCGTACCTCACTGTCCCTAAAAGACAGATACAACCAAGTGTCCAAGACGCATGAAAGGATCCACAAAATGTATTAAAGCCATGCGGTAGAACAGCACTCAGCCATAAAGGGAAAGACGTATTGATGCATTCTTGCGCCTGGATGAAGGCTGACATTCACAAACCTCGAACATGCTGCTAACTGAAACAAGCCAGAACCAAAAGGACACGTGGTATTCAAATTTTCCCCTTAAATGCGGTGGTGATTATGTGGGTGTGAATGAACTTCAAGCCACTTTTTTTTTTTAAAGATTTTATGTACTTGATAGAGATCACAAGTGGGCAGAGAGGCAGGCAGAGAGAGAGAGAGGAGGAAGTAGGCTCCCCGCAGAGCAGGGAGCCTGATGTGGGACTCGATCTCAGGACCCTGAGATCATGACCTGAGCTGAAGGCAGAGGCTTTAACCCACTGAGCCACCCAGGTGCCCCTCAAGCCACTTTTAACATAGTTAAAATGGTAAATTTTCTGCTATGTGCATTTAACACAATAAAAAAATACTGCCACCTGTTTCTTGGTATGTTTTTAATTTTTTTTTTTTTAAGATTTTATGTATTTGAGAGAGCGAGTACAAAGCACAGAGGGAGAGGGAAAGCGGGAAGCCGACTCCCTGCAAAGCAGGAAACTGACACGCGGCTCAATCCCAGGACCCTGAGATCATAACCCAAGTTGAAGACAGATGCTTGACCAAGTGAGCCACCCAGGAGCCCGTCTTTGTATGTGTTTTAAAAGAGTAACCAGAAACGTTAGATCACATACATGGCTCGCCTTATCTCCCCCGTGAGACATACAATGTCCCATGTGGGTCTAGAAGAAGAGGCAGACACTAAATGCAGGATCACGCTTCCATCATTTAGTTAGAACAGAAAAGAAGGAGCTGAGGGCTGGGGAGAAGTTTTCCAAGAGGAATCTTTGAGCTGGGGTCTGGCGGATGTGCGGTGATGAAGCAGGCAAAGAAACAGGGCAAGTGTCCCCACTGGAACCAGCACGTGGGTCAGGAGGGGGCCCGCCGGAGGAAATGCGAGGGGCTAGTGGGGCCAGGGTGGGCAGGAACTGAGCCAGGAGAGGTGGGCAAGGACCTACGGGCCAAGGCGGGGATTTGAGGGCGTACTCAGAGCACGGCGCCATTGTGCTCCCACATCCCTGCTCACCGCCCCCAGAAGCTGAGCCCATAGCACTTAAACAGCAGATCTGTCCATGTCTGCAGGTCAACCGTGAACTTCTGGAGGCCACGTCCTGGCACCTTCCACCCCAGCCTTGGGCACAACCCTGGCACCAATAAATGTTTGCAGGCTTGATCTGGAAGCGACCAACACACGTGGGTGCATCCCTGTAGCCCCTAACCTTTCCCCTGTACCCAGCCTGCCCCTGGAGCCCAAACACCGTGTTGGCCATGCTTCCAAAGGATACTTCTGAAAGCAGATGCTGCCAAGCCCAGAGATAGAGGGCAAATGCATAACTAAAAACGTCCCCCCGCCCAGGTCTAAACAATAATTAAACCTCCTACACTGATAAAAATCACAGACCAAGAGGAAAACAAGCTTGGCTGGATATTAGCAATGTTGATGCTCCATGTGAGAGCCTTCTACCCCCAGTGACTACCCCAGGGGGACAGTCTGATGCTGACAAATAAAGTGCCAAGCTTGAGCAGTCCAGTTGCTTATTTGTGGAGCACTGACTACGGAGCGAGCGAGCACGGGGAGGTGTTGGAAGTCTCAGCTTCCAGCCAGCTGTATCTGAACCAGAACTCCTGTCTCCGATCGGGAATGCCTACTCTCCCATCGCAGCAGGAACTTCTGGCTATCGTTCAAACGATCGTCAATACGGTTCATGAGGAAACTAACATATTTTTTAAGGACCTACTATGCGCCAGGAGCCACGCAGACACCTTTCCCATACTATCTCATTTCACTTCTTAGAGCTACATCATTCACAGGGTACAGATGAGACTTGGAGGGGGGTGTACAGAGGGTCCTAGTTTTACTTGGTCTAAAGCTATATAGCTATTATTAAAAAGAGCCAAACTATAAACCCAGGGCTCCTCCTTAACCCTCTTGTCGGGGAGGGGCATAAGGAAAAAGAAAGTGAAGTTCAACTAACCAAAAATAAATAAATAGATAGATAGATAGATAGATAGATAAAGAGGCAGAAAATTGGAGAAAGCACAGGAATGGGAACTAGCCCTCCAGACCCCCTGCGGACCCCCTACGTGAGCAGTATCAGCAGACAGGGGAGCCAAATTGGTAACGGCTAACATCTTTCTGACATAGAAATGACAAAGTAAAATCCACTTCATTTAAGCATAAAATGGTTTCACAAGTGGCTGGACTCAATAAGTATTTCAATAAATATTGACGGAGCGCTACTGTGTGCTGGTGGCTGTGGGCTCCGTGCTCACTACGCGCGGAACAAGTAATAAGGGTGATAATGACCTTCCGGGAGAGTTAACTCCTGGGAACCAGTTACTGCTCCCAATGCTTAGATCTCCTAACCCAGTCTTTGCAATGGTGGCACGAAGGAGATGCGAAGATTTCCCCCATCCTGTAGATGAAGGATGGGGGTGGTGAGGCCCCTGAACCCCAGGGTCCCCAGCGGGGGGTCGGGGGAGAGCAAGGTGCCCAGGAAAGCGGTTTCAACACCATGCAAATGCTTTAGGCAAGACACCAAGGTGGCATGATGATGGTTTAGATCCTGACTTCGCTTCTCTCGGCCTCTGTGTTCTCCCCTGTACAAGGTGGATAACGTCGCATACCTCCCAGGATTACTCTGCGTATCCACTGAGCCAAGATTTCGAAAATATCCATCCCAGTTCTGGTCTGGCCTTGATGGAGTAGCCCATCCTGGCAGACTATCTTCCTCACTGGTGACAGCCAAAAACTCTGGGAAAAACACAAAAGCAGCTGCCTGAGGGTTCAAAGAACATAAAGAAAAGCAGGGCAATAGGGGAGGGAGGTAAAAAAGTGAAGAACGACCATACGGTAGTGGTGCGTTTCCCGCAATTCCTAGCTCCGCTTGGCAAGTGGGCAGAGTCTAGGAATGCTGTGATGCGTGGGTGTGCGGAGCCAACCTTCTAGAGCTGCCCCGCTTTCCGCGCAAAGAACCAAAAACTGAGGCCCTGCTGCGCAAGAATGTAAGGGAAGGGGTGCCTGGGTGGCTCAGGTGATGAAGGTTAAGACTCGGGGCATGATCCCAGCATCCTGGCATCAAGCCCCACATGGGGCTCCTGGCTCAGCGGGGAGTCTGCTTTTCCCTCTCCCTCTGCCTTTCCCCCTGATCATGGTCCCTCTCTCGCTCTCTCTCTCTCTCTCTCTCTGCATCTCTTTGTTTCAAATAAATAAAAAAAATCCTTAAAAAAAAAAAAGAATGTAAAGGTAATATTTTTTTTTCCCTCTCCCAGCACTGCCCGAGGTCAGCTGAGCCATAAAACCGCACTCACATGACACAGAAAAGGCACAGACACCTAAGCCCCCAAGAGAAAACCCATCCCTTTGGAGAGAAGAACTGGGAATAGGGACCAATGTTTTGTGAATCACGGGAGGGAGAATCCATGGGGCTTTTCTCTCTTTTCTCTCACCGTTTTACCGCAAGGACAGGGTCAACTCATTCAGAATCTCGCAACAGGACAGAGACGAAAAGTTTTGGCCAGAAGAACTGGGAGAGAGAAGTTCCTGGGAGCCGGAGAGTTTGGAAGAGCTCCCCAAAAGGAAGTAGGTGGAGGGCGGAAAGAGCTCCCTAATTCTGTGTGTGAGACGCCCTGTGCGCTTAGAACAAACCCAGAGAAGCATCACCGAAACTTGGAGAAATGGTCTGGCGCTGGACCACCACCCCCAGAAGGCAAGACAGAACGTGCCGCCTGAACCAAACAGACTGATGGCTTAAGAAAATCAACACAAAACAGACAAAAATCAATATTCCCCAGAGGAGACCCAGAATCTCGTAACAGATATTCCAAATGTCCAGGAGATACTCAAAAACTACTCGAGTGCTTACTGATGGAATACATAGGACAGCTATAATATGAAGGAAAGTGGAAACCACAATAGCTATCTTTATACTAAGCACAATATGGAAAAACTAGTCCCCACCCTCTGGGGTCTTATAATCGATATGACCGATTATAATGATACAATCAAATAGAATTAAGGAACCAAAAGCAGCGATTTTCAGTCAGTTGTGTCTGCTTTTGGCTCAGGTCATGATCCCAGGGTCTTGGGATCAAGCCCCGCATCCGGCTCTCTGCTCAGCGGGGAGCCTGCTTCCTCCTCTCTCTCTGCCTGCCTCTCTGCCTGCTTGTGATCTCTGTCTGTCAAATAAATAAGTAAAATCTTCAAAATAATAATAATAAATTAATTAAATTAAATAAATTAAAAAAGAAAAGACACCAAAAACAATGGGTTACAATTCCCCCAGCTCTCAAGCTTCCTTCCCTAAGCGCCTTGCCTGGGTTGGTCTCTTCCCGCTTCTGATTATCCATCATTGCAATCCCACTTAGCACCAACTCAAAAAGTGTTATTTATGGGAGTTTTGTTGTTGCTGCTGTTATCATTGTTCTTCTCCCCAGAGACTGTAAGATCCGCACACACCTCATCGGTCTTGCTCAGCTTAGGCTCTGAAGCACTGCACAGAGGCTTGGCCTGGGGCGGGCACACACAGATGTTGGAATAAAGGAATAAATGGGTAAATGTTTAAAAAAAAAAAAAAAAAGGAAGTCACTCAGATCAACAGGTTCATTAGGCAAGGTGACGTGCAAACGGAGTTTAGGAATGGAAAGGTAAGCCAACCACGTGGATAGTCATGAGGAGCTTTAAGATAAGCCAAACTTGGGGCACCTGGGTGGCTCAGCCATTGAGCGTCTGCCTTTGGCTCAGGTCATGATCCCGGAGCCTGGGATCGAGCCCCACATCGGGCTCCCTGCTCATGCTTCTCCCTCTCCTACTCCCCCTGCTTGTGTTCCCTCTCCCGCTCTGCCTCTCTCTGTCAGATAAATAAATAAAATCTTTAAAAAAGGGGCACCTGGGTGGCTCAGTGGGTTAAAGCCTCTGCCTTCGGCTCAGGTCATGATCCCAGGGTCTTGGGATCAAGCCCCGCATCGGGCTCTCTGCTCAGCAGGGAGCCTGCTTCCCTTCCTCTCTCTCTGCCTGTCTCTCTGCCTACTTGTAATCTCTGTCTGTCAAATAAAATAAATAAAATCTTTAAAAAAAAAAAAACTTAAAAAAAAAGATAAGCCAAACTTCTGGACTTTCTAACGAGAAAGGCTGTGATCTCCCCAGATTCCTAGTAACAGGCGGGACCATTACCTGTCTCAACCAGATGGATGGGGATAACTACCAAGGAAGAGTCTTAAAACCTCTCAGCTCAGTGATACCGTTGGTGCTTTGTAATCACGTCTGTGAAACCGCACTCAGCCAAGGAGCCGTTTGAAAGAAGCAATTTCCCTAGACTTCACACTCGCTTTGAAAGTCAGACTGTGTCTGTGGGATGGGCATCATAGGAGAGGAGTCTCAGGAAGATATACGATAGATCGACTGGTGTCTTTCCGCGGCTGTCCCGCAAAGGAGGAATTAGCCCCGTGCTAGGTGGTTCCAGGGCTCAGTGCTCAAACCCACAAGAGGAAATTAAAGGCAGGCAGATTTGGCTTAGTTTAAGGCAAATGATAACAGTTACTACCAGTCCCTTAAAAAAAATACATATATATATATACATTTTATATTTATAAATGTATATGTATATAGATAGATAATTATAGATACATGGCCTCATAAAGTCAACAACTCCTTGTATGTAGACGCCTTGAAGGAAAGACTGAATAATCATAAATTTAGAGCTAGGACTGTCCACTTGACGGGAGACTGGACTAGATCCATGTTTCCCAAACTGCGTGCCATGGAATATGAGTCCTAAAAGTACATTTGAGAAAGACTGTGTGCTATACCCCTCCACTGGAGATTCACAAAGCTTATTAGCATATTAAAGGCTCTGATAAGTCCTTCACAAGAGGAATTGTGCTCTATGACACTCTGCATCTTTCAAATTTATTTGATCATGGAACCCAAATCACCTGATTTCCACCACATGTGGGTGAAACTAATGTTCTACAGAGCACATTTTAAATGAGCTGGGCTAAAAGATAAGTCTGATCTCATTCTGACCATTCTGATCCTCTCCCCATTGGAGGGAAAGACGTATTAGAGGCTGGAAGCTCTAGGCCAGTGGATCTCAAACGTGAGCCTGCATCCAGATCTCCTGGAGGGTTGTTAAAACACTCAATGTGGGGCCCACCCCTGAGGTTCTGATGCCTTTGGTCTGGGGTAGAGTCTGAGACTTTGTACCTCCAACAAGTCCCCAGATGGTGCCAATACTACTGGTCCAGGGATTTTCCTTTGGAAACCATCAATCCAGACCTTGAGCTTAAGACCTTTCAGGTCTCAAACAACCTGAAGTCAGAAAGCTTCTTACATCTCATTCTGGATAGTCTCCAAGCCCTTATAATTCGTTCCTTCACGGAAGGTCGAGAGGGAAGGCAAAAAAGAAATCTGATCCTTAAGGATGTAAATGCAGTCTGCAAAGCTGGAGAAATCCCAGATGGCATTACTGGGGGAATTCAGTCACAGCCAGCCGTGCTCAGGCCTCTCGAGTTCTAATGCAATCACCTACATACTGGTTCCCAGGCACTGTGGACATGGTCTCACTCACGCGGCCTCATTTATCCCAGCAGCTACCACGAGGCCCTCCTTACTGTGGTTGGCCAAGGTCACGCAGTAGAAAGAAGAGGAAGTGGTGTTTGAACCCAAGCCATCTGAGACCACCTCGGGGACTCTTCCTACTATATGCCTCTTTTCTCACCAGTAGGATACCCTTCTCCTCCTATCCTCCAATCCCTGTCTTTATAACAGGAATATATTCTTGAGGAAGCCCCTCCCTTCCAATGACCCTCCTGTAATCAATTCTGCTCACTTTCACGGAGAACTACTAAGCATCAGGTACCTGGAGACACAGCTGTGCAGCAGACAGACAAGGCGCCCATCCCCACTGAGGTCAATGTCATGCAGCGTGTGCAATGTCTCGTCCACACATAGACACATGGCGCGTCTGGTGGCTCAGACAGGGTTTCTGGGAGGAGATGGCGTCTTAGCTGAGTCTTGGAAGGGAGGGAGTTATCTGGGCACACTCTTCAAGTGGAGCCCTGGGGGAACCTTCTATTGTCACTCCCGCACACTCCCCAGCCCATACACTCCCCAGCCCCATACACGGCGCTGCCAATCACTCAGCCACTTGGGGTCGAAACCTAGGAGTGATCTTGATGCATCTCTGTCCCTCCAGACCCTCTGTAGACCTCATACTCCCTCTACACACATCCCAAACCCTACTCTCTCTGTCACCCTTGCCATTGTCTGGTCCAAAGTATCACCACCCCATGCCTCCCGGCTGCCCTGTCTCTCCTCCAGGTCCTCTACAACCCACTCTCCAACAACAACTCATCTGGTACAGTTCTAAAACAGACCCTCACTCCTCTACTGTAAACCTCAATGGCTCCCTATTACTCTTGAAATTAAAATTCCTTCCTGGCGTGCCTACAAGACTCTTCCTCATCAGGTCACAGCCCACATTGCTTCTTCCTCACCCCACCTCTTCCCCCACCCTCTCTTCTCCTGCCACATTGGCCTTCCTTCTTTCCTTCTAATATACCAACTCACCTCAGGACCTTTGCACCTGCTGGTCCCTATTTGGAAAGCTCTTCCCCTATAGATCCTTCAGGAACTCACCCCCTGTCCTGCAGATCATTAGCCTACATGTCACCATCTCAGGACAGACTCCCCTCTCCTCCCACTCACCCCCTATTATATCAAAGTTGTATTTTCTTCAAAACACTGAGTCATTCTCTGATATTTTCTGGTGTATTCATTTACCGTCTGTCTCCCCCAACTGGAATATAAGCTCCATAAAAGCAGGAATTTAATCTTGTTTACTGTTCTTCCACCTAGAACTGAGCTTGGCACATAAGAAGTCCTCAAATATCTACTGAATGAGTGAGTGAGAGGCCAAAAAAACCGAACAACAACAACAACAATACCCCCACAAATCCATTTGATGGGAAATTGGACTGATAATGGAGGGAAGGGAGTAGTGTGCCTCTTTCCCAAATGTATTTTCAGAGCTCGTATTCCATGGCACACAGTTTGGGAAACATGGATCTAGTCCAGTCTCCCATCAAACAGACTGTTGGCGGAAGGCGAGGAGGAAGGGCAGACCTGACAGCAGGAAGATCCTTCTGGAGACTGGCAGGGAATCCAGCGAAGAGACCAGGGTGGCCAGACAAGCCACGGTTGTGGGCACGGAGGGACCCACATCAATTCAAGGGACATGTGGACAGGACATGTGACCGATGGGTGTGGAGGAGGCAGGAAAGGGAGTCTCACCAATCAAAGCGCCAGCAGTCCATCCCACCACTCTGCCCAGAGATGCGAACTGTGTCCAAGCACCTGTCGGCATTCTGTCCCCTAGCTAGACCGCTCCCTATAGATAAACCAGACATGCCTTTTCCGTGTCCCTCTCTGTCCTTCTCTCCGCCCCCAAGAGAAAACCCACATGGCTCTGTGTCCAGAGGGAAGACCATCTTGTAGGCACGTGGATGTTTTCCAAGGGGAAGGACCAGAGTTCCTGCAGTAAGACGAGAAGAAACAGTGGTGAAGAATGGGGGTCCCAGAGTCAGCCGGTTACGCTCCAGGTAACCCCTCGGCAGGCTGCTGAACTCTGTGCCCCAGTAGCCACGCCTGCCACACAGGGAACGGGGTCCCCATCTCAGAGGATACTTGCACCGAGTCCTTGGGACGCAACATACGGAGGGCTGGGCGCTGGGCAGGGCACACAGCAAGCCCTCCACCAAGGGAACTTTGGTTAGGAACCCCGGCCCCTTAAGTCAGATCAGCTGCCCCTCGTGGCCCCGTGGCCCCTGGCCCCGTGGCCCCTGGCCCCGTGGCTTTGTCCCCTGGCGTCTGACTCACTCTGCATCTCTCCCGTGCTTTCGCTGCTGGTTGGCCGCTGTTTCTCCAGAGCTGGGAGATGTCATAATGTGATTGATGCACCCAATAGTAAAAATAACCAGTTATTTTGATGTCGGGTGCGTCATCCCTAAAAATAACCGGGTGTCTTGGAACCGAAGGCGCCACGGGGAATGTTGGGTTGCTTCAGGCACATGCACATCAACACACACACACACACACACACACACACACACACACACTCCCATCAAGACACAAGATACATGCACCCGAGAGTCACTTTAAACAGGATGGGAGAGCACACCGATTTTAATCAAGGGGCAGAAGTCTTTTCCTCCTCTATCATCCTCACTGTGAGCTGGGGACAGTGATGTTTTCCTAGGGGGCTCTTGTCAGAGGCAGCTGGATGGGGACAGAATGAGGCAGCTTACCCTTGGTATCAGAGAACACCGCCGGCGAACAGCTATCCCCAGGCTGCGGCAAGGAACCCATTTCCAGCTCTACCTACCTCCCTGGACTTCATTTGCCACAAGAGCATCCCTTATTCTAAGCTGGTATCATGCTTCCTTGCTTTAGCAGAGAAATGCCCCCCAGACATGTCATCCTGATTTGCGCTGCAAAGGGACACCGACTCATCATTCTTCAGTGGCTGGAAACCCGTCCCTTGCTGTTGAAAGTGCTTGAGAGACTGGGACTGTTTGCTTCTCTCCTGTTCACTCCAGGGGCTACGGGCACAGGGTTTTAAGACCTCTGGGCTTTTAAGAAAATAGACGAGGCCCAATTGGTACAGGATGTCATCCCTCCAGCAACACCGACCCCTTGCCTCCTGGCGACACCTCCTTTTCACACAGACATCCAAGCGCCAAGTGGAACGGACTGGAGTAACTGGGAAGGGGTGACAAGTTTTGGATTTTCAGGACATGGAGACTCTCCAAGCATGATCCAGAATCTTCCCAGATGCCCCCTGTCACCTGGAGAAAAACACCAGCCTCCACAATGCAAGAAAGAGGCCGCACCAGCCTGCCGGCCGGAGAACACAAATTTAAGATGAATGGAAATCGGGGTCAGAAGACCACGTTCAAATGAAAGTTCTGTCTCTGGCTAGTTAGGTCTTTGTGAGCAAAGGATTGTGTGAGCCTCAGTTTTCTCGTCTGTAAATTGGGGCGAATGGTATCTACCCAGTATGGTGATGAGTGACCACTCAATCTCATAACGCAAGGAAATGACTCAGCACCACATATTAAGGACTGAGATGTCATCGTCTTCGTTTCTGATGAGATATGTAAGGGATAGAAGCTGTCTGCAAATTTCTAGACCTGTGTTGCCTTCCTGAGAGGGAAGCTGTTTACCCAAAAGAACACACTGTGTTGGGCAAAGAGAGCACCCTTCAGAGTCCAACAGACCTGGGTTCGGATCCCAGCCCTACCGCTCACCAGGCTTGTGCCCCTAACTCCAAGCCTCGGTTTCTTCCCTTGTAAAATGGAGCCTGACCCCCTGAAGTCACCCTGACCCCTTCCACAGATCTCCAATCCAAGCCACTTGCCAATACAGCCGATGGCATTCAGGGCTCACAGACCCACTGCTCAGCCTGCAAAGTGCCCGGAATTCCCCCGCATAGGAAGGTCAGCCTACGGTCACTTTATTGACCACTCTCGCTCACTAGACAAGCATTTGCTAAGTGCATTCTGTGTGTCAAGTTCGGAACCAGAGTCTGGGAACACAACAGAGAGTTGGGAACCAAGACGGCCCCAGGGGTGCCTGGGTGGCTCAGTCGGCTAAGCATCTGCCTTCAGTTCAGATCATGATCCTGGAGTCCTGGGATCGAGTCCCACATCGGGCTCCCTGCTCAGCCAGAAGCCTGCTTCTCCCTCTGCCTCTGTCCCCCCCCTACTCATGCTCACTCTCTCTCTAATAAATAAATAAAATCTTAAAAAAAAAAAAAGAAGAAGAAGAAGAACCAAGCAGCCCAGGCTCTCACAGGAAAAACTACAAGAGTGACAGAAATCATCACACAAAGACTGATTTGTGGTTCCTCAAAAAGTGAAACACAGAACTGCCACGTAACGTAGTAATGTCACCGCTAGGTATGAACAGCAAAACTTGAAAGCAAATGTTCACAGTAACACATTCCCATTCGCCAAAGGACGGAACCACCCAAAGGTCCGTCGGTGGACGAATGGATCCACGAGATGTGGTCCAGCCGCGCAACGGAAAAGGATTCAGCCGTAAAAAGGGATGAAACATTGCCCCACCACAACATGGTCGGAGCCTGAAACATGCTAAGCAAAAGAAGCCACACACAAAAGGAAAATGTTGTACAATTCCACGACGTGAAATGTCCAGAAGGGGCAGATCTACAGAGACAGAAGGAGGACTGGTAGCTGCCCAGAGGCCAGGGACGAGGAAATGGGGAATGGCTGCTTAATGGGTGTGGGCTTTTATTTGGGGTGATAAGAATATTCTGGAACTAGATAGAGGTAAAGCGGCACGATATTGCGAGTGTCCTAAATACTCCTGAATCGTTCACTTTAAACGGTTAATTTTATGTTGTGTGAATTGCACCCCAGCCACGATTCACGAAAAGCCTGAACTATGTATAATGGAGAAAGTGCTTCGGAAGCACGAGGTGCGGTGGGCAGCGTGAGGCAGGACGCCGTTGCTCCTGGCGGCTTTCCTCCCAGGAGCCAGAAAGTGGACCCAAGTTTCCTTCCATGGATGACGGGTTGAATAACATGCGGTGTCCAGGCAGTGCACCCTGACCCAGCCCTAAGAAAGAACAAAGCACTAACCAGGCCTCCACACGGAGGAACCTGGAAAACATACGGTAAGCATCATAAGACAGTCACCAAAAAGGCAGATGAATTAGCCAGAATAGACAAATGCATCGACACAGAAAGCAGAATAGCTTAGCCAGTGGTTGGGAGAGAGAGAATGGGAAGTTATTGCCTCATGGGTACAGGGTGTCTATTTGGGGTGAAAATAAAGTTTTGGGAAAAACAAGGGGAATGGGTGCACACACCGGGAATGTCATGCTGTACACTTGAAATGTGGCTGAGATGGTCATTTGACATAATGCGCATTTTGCCACAATAAACACACATTGAAAAAAAAAAATCAGAGGTGATGAGCCCGTCGTTGGTCTCATTTGTCCTAAAAGCAAAATTCAGAGGGTTGGTTGGTGTCAGGAGTCAAGCAGATCAGTGTTTACTGCTCGACAAAGCCCACCTCCATGCTGTGTGACCTTGGACAAAGCACTTGATGTCTCTGAGCCTGTTTTCTAACCTATAACAGCACCCGGGGCTGAGGGTGGTTTTCGACATGGATACAAGCCATGATGCCTGGCTCTTGGCGGAGTAAGTAGTGATGATTTTTAAGAGCCTGGGGAGCCTCGAAGAGGCACCAAACTTCTCCACCTCCCACAGCTGGCTCCACCTGGAGACGTAGAAGATGTATCCGGAGGCCATCTTCCACGAGCGGGTACACAAGGGCACCGCCCCTCAGGCATCGCATGCCCCCAGGCCCCACCTGTGACTACACAGCTCAGGGGGCCGACAGATCACCTCAGGCAGAGGCAGGAATACTGACGAAACGGAAGGTCCAGGGGCCTGCTGGGCCCCACGCCAGAGGGTCACAGGAACTAGGAACCAAGGTGTCTGCTCTAGTGTTGTTACGGGGCCCTCACCTGTGCCGGCCCTGGGGGGACAGGGAGCTGTGAGTGTGAGTTCCTGTCGGTCTCCTCACCTGCTCTTCCTGATTCCCCAAGCATAATCCCGCCAAGAGTCACAGAGGCCTGGGGGTGTGTCCCCTGCCGAGCTGGGGAGGCCGAGCCCCATTGGCCACTCATGGGAGAAAAGCAGATCCAACCAGGTACAGAAGGGGTAAGGAGAGCCCAGGGGGAGTCCGGGGAGCAGGAGGTGCCTCTAGCTGAGAAAAGGCCACCGGGCACCTGTGTGGGGCTCCTGAGGGGCCCTGGGGCGGGAGAAATGTACCCGATCTGAGTTTCCCGCATGGAAACTGCCCCGGAGGAAAGGGTAACAGAAGGTAATAGAAGGGGTGTCAGACACGCTTGCAGAAGGGGTGATGAGCAGACCCGCTTGCCAGCCAGGTCACCTCGGGCGGGTACACTGACGCTGGAGCAAATCAGGACAACTCCGGGGCTCAAGACGGCGCACATTCATGACCTTTTCCAGCTTCCGGAGGACCCTGCCCTCCCTGGCTCACCACCCACCCCCTGCCCTTTCTTTACTTTCTAAACCAATGGCATCCCCCTTGCAATCCTGCTCCTTGTCCCTGTCCCTCCTGTCTTCCGCTCCCTCTCACAGGGACCCTTGGGATGACACGGGGCCCTCCAGATGACCCAGGATAATCTCTCCATCCCAAGATCCTGAACTGAATCCCACCCACAAGGGCCTTTTGCCCTGTAAGTTACCAGAGCTGCAGGTTCCGGGGATTAGGAGGATGTGGACATCCCTGGGGGCCATTATCCTGCTCCCACAACAAGCACCTTCTCCACACCGAGACTCTGTTTTCTCATCTGTCAAATGGGGATGAGAATCGTAATAGTAATAAGAGCACCGGTGTCCCGGGTTTGTGTGAGGACCCCAGCGGGAACAGGATGATCTCTGAGAACGGCGGCTCTAACAGCAGGTGGGGTGTCGGCTGGTACCCCTCCGTCCCTTCTCGCCCCTCCCTCTTTCCCAGAAAACCCCAGGAGGCCCGCTGCATCTCTGAGTTCAGGTCTGAGGCTCAGGAGGGAGTAACATTGGACTCCCAGCCCCAGCGCTGACAAGAGGGTATCATTCTTCATATAAAAGTGAAAAATGGATCTTCACACCCCCCGATCTGGGAGCAAATGGGATTTTCTAGGCAGGCTTCCTGACAGCGTCTCAGAGCCATTTGACTGATAATTGCATTGTGAAGCCAGAATTGATAAATTGCCCATGCATTGTCATTACTGGATGTTTACCTGATCTAGCTGATGAATATTAATTCACAAAAAAAAAAAAAATATATTTCCATTCCCGAAGCAGTTCCAGGCAAAATGATGCCTTTCTCTGCACCCCTCCCCACTCCTACCAGCAACTGCAGAAACAATGTACGGAGTTAAGTAATAACAAGCCCTTGTCAGGGTGATTTATTGGGTATGAAAACAGGGAGGGAAGGACTCGAGCTTCCCCTTCGTTAAGCAACACCTGGGGGAAGGAACAAGGCGTCCTTCCCCAGAGCTGGGAGCGTATGTCAGTGGAGAGGTAGCGTCTGCTGGCCGGGCTGGGGAGAGAGTTTGGACAACAGAGATCATCCTCCTGCTGCCAGGGTTTCTGAAAGAGGTGCCTGAGGCCTCCTGTGGACCCTGCCCCACGCTGGGGAGCTCATATGTAAGCATTTGCTATGATGCAATCCGTCGGGACACACCATTAATCCCCACAGCAAGGCTATGAGACGGCGGGGGTGGGCAGGGCATCCCTGTCCCCATTTCACAGATGAACACACTGAGGCGCACAAAGGACAAAGTCTCACTGCTCGGAAGTGGCAGAGCCTTATCGGGAACCTAGGTTTGACTCCCCGGGACGGTGCTCTTTCCACCACACCAGCAATTGGCAAACTGCAGCCTGAGGCCAGCCGTTGTTGTAGATCTGATGATTCTAGGACATCGTCAGATTCGTTCCTTTATGTATTGATTATGGCCGATTTCATCCTTCCACGCGGCAGAGAGGAGAAGCCGTGACAGAGACCATACAGCCTTGAAAACCTAAAATGTTTCCCATCTGGTCCTTTAAGGAAAACTCTGCGGAACCCGGCACGCGGACAGTCCATCTGGAGACCCTACAACCGCGTGCTCAGTAAATGGTGGCCGAAGTCATCGTTACCATCATCGGCAGCCCTGTCGTCATGACGCCACTCCTGTCACTGCTGCCTCCCCGAGACAGAGCTTTCCCACCAGCCCATCAAGGAACCAGCCCTCAGAGAACAAGCGCTGTGTTTCCTGCAGTCAATCAGAAGGGCCTTCAACATAGTTAGCAATATTTTTAAGTCTTTCACTGTTTCTGGGTTCTTCCCGGGAACTCAGATCACAGCTGCGTCCTTCAACAGAAGCTTCCAAAAATGTTAAGTGGCTCTCCTTCTCGTCACGGACCAAGGCCAGGGAGGTCCAAGGGCACATAGTTGGAAAAGGTGTCTTTAGTAGGACCAGTGGGAATGGTCAAGGTGGATCTTCAGACACCCGGCTCCGCTGGCCTCGGCCAACCTAGCATCCTCCGAAGCTGGGAATGAACCCCTGAACTCTACATTGGGGATCAATCATCTCAGTTAGCCAAAAACTAGAGGTTGGGGGACTGGGGATTGGAGGGGTTGATCTCTAGGGATTCGTGACTCTCTACTCCAAAACCAGGAAAATCCCAGGCAAACCCAGATGAGCTGGTTGACCTCACCCCGAGACATCTGAAGGTCACCACATCAGAACCAGGTGGGAAGCCCCAGTGAAGCCAATCACAGGGCTCTTAATTTAGGGGACCTACTTGTTGAATCTTAACCCACACGTGCCTTTGTGGGGATTAGCCAGGCTGTGCTCAGTGTGAACTCTGAATAAAAGAGGGTCATCTAGGAACCATATTGGGGGAAGGCGTGCAGGGCTGACCCTCCCCAGTCACTCCTCTGGGGGCAGAGAAGGGTAGAGGTTGAAAGTGCAGACTCCCAGCCCCGCCACTGGCTAGTTGTCCAAGTGTGGGCAAGTTACTCCTGCCTCTGAGCCTCAGTGTTCTCATCTGTGAAATGGGGACAATTGAAATACTCATTTCATAGAACCGGTGTCAGGATGAAATGAGTTTGAATGACCCAAGAGCATACAAGAGAGCTTCACACTCGATGACTGCCTTGTGCTAATTGGGCTTAAAAGATATCTCTGCACCCGAATTGTAACTGTGTTGATTTCTTTGCATTTCAGACCCTGGTGAAGCGTGCTCCTGGGGCCCACAGCAGCAGGGATTGCTTAGGAGCTGGTAACACGTACAGATTCACATACCCCATCCTGAACCTGCTGAACGTGACCATTCCCCGTACGGGACGCTCGTGCACATTCAAACATGAGGAGCACTGTTTTTAAACATCTGGCATTTCCTGACAGCTGAACTCCGGAGGGACACGGGTATAAAGAAAGAACACAGGATGAGAGGGTGGGATTCAGGAGATGCTTGTTCCAGCCCCAGTTTTGCTGCTTACCTGACACATTTTCTAGTCCCTGCTTCCTGCGGCCCAGACTCCACCAAAGACCAGTTACATCAGCTCTGGGGCTGGAGCAGCTCCGGCAGCCAGAGTTTTAAAGTTTTAAAGGTCATTATAATTATAGCCTGGGGTGAGATGCCCCACTCTAGTCCAGACCGGATCCCCAAATACCTGTTGGGTTCCATGTCCTACCCTCTACATGGAAGCAGTCAGACAAAGAACTTTGTTTTTTTAATTGAGGTGAAATTCATATAACATAAAATTTACCGTTTTCATGGATACACGTCGGTGGTATTACATTCACAATACTGCACAACACCTCTCTCCAGGTCCAAAACATTTCCATCACTCCAACAGCATCATACCCAACAGCAGGAGGCGTCATACCCAACAGCAGCCCCTCCCCAGCCCTGCTTCCCCAGCCCCTGGCAACCACTGATCTGCTTTCCACCTCTGTGGGTACCTCTCTTCTGGACTTTCCCCAGAAATGGGACCATACACGGTGTGGTCTTTTGTGACCGGCTTTGTTCACCCAGCTAAGGTTTCTGAGGCTCCTCCACACTGTATAGCCGGTGTCAGCAACTCACTCCTTCCAAATCATATTCCGGCTCTAGCATTCCATGAATCGAAACTCAGATTAATCCCTCTGGAGGCTTAAAGACACCAGCCGGGTCCCAAGAGCTCTGCTCTGTCCCCCACCCATGCCTGTCACCCACCTCCCCCCGCACCCCGCACACCCTCCTCCCTGTCAGGATCCATTACGGGGGCGGGGGTTGGGGGGGCGCAGGTCACATGAACCTGTTCTGCTCAAGCCCCGCTCAGACTCAGCCAGAGCAACAGTGACACTTCCTTTCCATGGTGGGGAACGCACAGTGCCACAGGGAGGCTCCGAGGCCCTGATGAAAACTGACAGCGGATCATTCTCACATGCTGGCTCCAGGAACCAAGTGAGGAGAAAATGAAGCAGATGTTTCCTGGGTCTCTTGGGAAGCTCATGGCTGCCCTGTATTTTAGAAACCCTCCTCCCAACTCCACCAACCACCAGCATGTCCCTTGACCACCTGAAAAACCACAGAGGGAGGGCCTGAGTGGGACGTAGAAGAAGCAAGAGAGATGGGGAGAGAAGATGCGTAATGAAACCACTGTCACTGGAGAACATTCCCCAAACTGGACTCCGCCAGATAATACTGCTCCACAGTGCATCAGTAGGTGCTATGGGGAAGACAGATCTGATGCGCTCATAAGTTTCGATATCACTGTATATCAGCTCCCCACTTTGAAGAGATTCTCCAAGCAACTTTTCAAATTAAAGGCTCTGACAAGTCCTGCAAGAAAGAAAACTATACTCAATCTACTTAATGCATCTGATCAAGGGAATCTTTCTCTGTGCGTAGGGACCCTCATCTATAAAAGCATGTTAGGAGTCCCTGCACATGTTGAATTCTTTGTTTAACAAATGCCAGGCGATATGCGAGAGACTAAGGATGTGTTGATGGAAAAGATGGTTACAATCCTATACCCAAAGAGCTTCCATTCTGGAAGCAGAGACAGATAAGAAAATAAAAAAGGAAATAAATAAAACAGAATAACAACATCTGAAATCCACTCTTTGGTGCCTGCCTCGAAGATCTCTTTATTCAAACTATCCTCGCCCCCTCCAATCAGCGGTGATGGCTCCCTCTTTTAGCGCCTACAACATTTACAGTAGGCACCATTTGGGAGGTAATTAATTGTGCTCTGCCTGCAACGGCACCCAGATAATTATGCTGAGATTTCATAATCTCTTGGGTTGTTAACGTTCCCTGCTTTATGTCTTGTTTTCTCTGCCACGTTGTAAACTCTTTTAGGAAAGTAAAGAGTAAAGAGTCTCTGTTTTCTCCCTCCCAACTCCCCTTGTGTGCAGCCCGAAGAAGGTGTTCTGGAAGCCTCTCTGCGAGGACTACAATGAACCTATCTTACACAGATGGCCCTCTCCTCGGGCTCCCCCAGACCTATCAATGCAGAACACAGAGGTGGCCCAGCCATCTTGCTTTACCAAGCCTTCCAGATGATTTTAAGGTGGGTGCACCCCAGTCTGGAAAAACCACTAGCTTATGGTCTCCACCCCTGCCACTGAGAGCCCAGGATTAAATCCCAGATCAAACCTTCATTCGCTGTGTGACCATGGGCAAGTAATACAACCTCTCTAGACCTCAGTTTACCTCACCTCTGAAACGCGGATCCAAACAGTACCGACATCAGAGACTCGGTGCAAGGAACTGGTGAGCCTTTCATTGAAAGAGGCTTAGCCCAGGGCTGGGCACACAGCTGAGGTCCGATCCCTGCTACCTCTCACTGGTCAGGATTATTAAGAAAACAGAGCAAGTCTCTCATTGCATCTCGAGCTGAGGCCCCTGCCCATCTCCCCTCTTCTTTCTCCCCTCACCCTATTCCAGGGAAGAACTCGCTGGGCTTTCAACACACTAGCTCATCCCCACCCTGACTGGCTGAACACAGAAAAGCTCCTCTCTTTCCTCCGGGACCCACATTACACACCATTTCCCAGCCTCCTTTGCAGCTAGCACTCCGGCCAACAGAACAAAGACAGAAGTGAGGCCCGGTCCCCCAGAATCGCCAGTGCAACCCTCCACTCCCGCCCCACCCTCCGGGTGCCGGTATCCAGGGCAGCCTACGTGTCCAGGAGTCCTCCTGGACTCCTGGCTCTGAAGGAGCCTGGAACTGAGCACCTGCCCCGCCTGCAAGCACAAGCATCCATTTCAGCTTTAAATGACTTAGAAATAAACCCTGGCTCTATTCAGCTGCTGAGACTTTGAAGCTAACCTTCGACAACAGCCACCATTGCCTTAACTAATACATCACCTTAGGGGTTTAGGCTTGTTCCCACTTTCTGGAAGTTTCTTCCAGGATTTTGTAGATGTTGTGTGTCTGGCTTCTTGTTACTAGTCCTACCTCTTACCAGGGTTTCCTGGTAGCACTGTTGACATTTTGAGCTGGGTAATTCTTGGAAGGGTGGGGGGTGTGTGTCTTCTGCACTGCAGGACATCTGCTGACCCACTGGATATAGCAGATGTCCAGCCCCAGCTGTGCCAACCAAAAATGCATCCAGGGGCTGCCAAGCATCCGATGGGGAGCCCCCAGCTGAGGCCCAGCTGCCTTCTCAGAAAGCTCTTCCCTGACCACCCCCCTGCAAATTACCCCCTCACCTCGCTCGCACCCACTCCGCCCCCTCACCCGGCTTGCCGCCTGTCGTTCATAAAATGTGTCACTCGCTGGAATTAGCTACTCATTTGTTTGTGGACTCCCTGCCCGGCCCCAACATTAGTCCCACCTGAGCCCGGCCCAGCCCGTCCTGTTCCGTACTTCATCCCTCATGCTCCCCAGCACTCAGCACCCAGCACCCAGCACCAAGCACCCAGCACCCAGCACCCGGTAGGGACTCAGTAAATATTTGCCAAAGGGATGACAAGTGAATGGGATGCCGGGATGGCCAATGGACCAGGATGGGAAAGTTGGGACTCAGGAAAACACCTGTGATGTGACCCCTATTAACTCCGAGATTCAACAAAGCACTAGGTGATCTGATACAAGCAGCGGGAAGACAGAATAAACATCGTTTTGTGGGTCATGGGGCGTTTGTGAGGTTCGGTCCCTGCAGCCCTGTCAACAGCAGCTAGAAGGAAGAGGCGTCCAGAGTGACCCTCAGCTGAGGCCACTGCCCCTCGGGGACTGACCACCAGGGAGCTGCTGGCCACTGGGAGCCAACAGACCCACCTGGTCTTCTGCCTCCCTGCCGTGGCTTGAATGACAAAGAACCCACTTCATTCCTGAGCTGGGCCTCCATGAATCCAGACTCTGCAGTACCTCAGTCTAACACCAATGTAGTAGAGAATGAATGAATTCTGGGCACGTTATCTGACTGGAAACTCAACCATCACATCTTGTCCCTCCCTCCCCTGAATGTCCCCATCGAACATGCAGAGGGAAGGAAGGACAGCACCGCACTGCGGGGAGCTATAAACCACGCCTAACCGCCCCGGACCTTCAGCTCGTCTCGGTTTTTTTGTTTTGTTTGTGGGGAATTAGTTTTGGTTGCTTTTAGCAAAGGGAAAACAGGAGGGGAAAAAAAAAAAGTAAAGTTAATGAGCTTATAAGAACAAAGCTAAAAATAAATGAATCAATGAGAATAATGTTGTGAAACAAAATAAAATGCAATCAAAATTAAAATGGGCTAGGATGTTTTTTTAAAGAGTGTCAAACTCAGCAGATTGATGAGTCTTGATTGAATCCACCAAAGAAGGGATTTTTTTTTTTTTTTCTCCTGCTCTCCAGCCCATGCTGGGTCTCAGCCCTAACCCTCTTGGTCACAGGTACTTTAGAAGTCCCTCACATAGAGGGCCGGCCTGGTGAATAGAAAGTTCTTCCCAGGGCGCCTGGGTGGCTCAGTGGGTTAAGCCTCTGGCTTCAGCTCAGGTCGTAATTTCAGAGTCCTGGGATCAAGCCCCACATCAGGCTCTCTGCTCAGCAGGGGGCCTGCTCCCCCCCCCCATTCTCTGCTGCCTCTCTGCCTGCTTGTGATCTCTGTCAAATAAATTAATAAAATCTTTAAAAAAACAAAAAAGAAAGAAAATTCTTCCTTTCATGAAGCCCAACTCCAGGTGAGGTCCTCTGCTCCTGCTGTGTCCTCTACACTCACAGCACGGCCCCCCTCCCCCCCTGACCGCCCTTCTCCTATGTGACAATGAGGTGTTGACCATGTCTCTACCCACTTCTGCTCCAGAGTAAGTATCTTTAGTGCCTTCAGCTCTTCTGCGAGGGAAATACTTGGAGCAAGGTGTAACTTTAACGAGGTGCTTCTCAAACCCTAGCCCCCAGATCAGCAGCATCAGCATCATCTGGGAGCTTGTCAAAAATGCAAAATCCCAGACCCTGCCCCAGACCTTCTTATGGAGTCAGGAATTCTGAGGATGAAATGGGGGCTATTTGTGTTTCTTATAGGCTCTCCTGGGGAATCTGAAGCGTGCTCAAGTTTGAAAGCCACTGCTTTACACGAAGACGGTTTGTAGCAAATTACTTTAACCGCTCTCTGCCTCAGTTTCCCCTCTGTTAAATGGGGGTCTGAGAAGTATCCCCATCACAGCGTCGTTGGGAGAAAGCAGTGAGATAGGGTCTGTGACGGAGTTAACTTGGTGCCTGGTGCCTGGGAAGGAGGTCTGTAAAGGGAGGGCCTGTTTGCTAAGGGGTTTGGTAGCTACAGAGAGGGCAGGTCCTAATTTGGTGGAGGTCTTCCCAGGTTTTCCTGCTCAGAAAAAGAGATATGCTTTGGAGATTCTGCAGGAGCTCAGAGGATCTTCTGGCAGTACCCCAAGGTTCTCAGCCCCACCTGGAGCTCGGGAAAGGACTTGGTTATCCTTCTCTCCCTCTTCAGCTAAGGAAGCCAAGAGAAAGTCCCTTCAGGGGGACCCAGACCACTGAGCCTGGGTCCCGGGAGCAGGCAGAATTCTGTCTGGAAGGTTAAATTTCCAAGTGTGAGGGGTTTCTTGTTCATTTTCATCAAACACCCACCTGTGAGAGCTCTAGGGGTTCCTTGTCCAATAAGGAAAACACCAGCCACACACGGCCGGCCACAGGACACTGGAAAGATGGGTAGTTGGACTGAGATGGGCTATAAGCAGAAATACACACCATGTGGCAAAGGCTTAGCATAAAATAAAAAAAGAAAAAAATGTCTCAATAATTTTTTTATCTTGGTGACATATTGCAATAATTATACTTTGCATGTACTGGGTTAAATGAAACACATCAATGTCACCTCTCTCAAAACTCGAATGTATTGGGGCGCCTGGGTGGCTCAGTGGGTTAAACCTCTGCCTTCAGCTCAGGTCATGATCTCAGGGTCCTGGGATCGAGCCCCACATCGGGCTCTCTGCTCAGCAGGGAGCCTGCTTCTCCCTCCCTCTCTCTCTGCCTCTTTGCCTACTTGTGATCTCTTCAAATAAATAAATAAAATCTTAAAAAAAAAAAAAAAGAAGAAGAAGCCACAGAGCTGGCCAACAAGTACAGAGAAGGATGTTCAACATCCCTCATTGTGTGGGAAATGCAAATCAAAACTACAATAAGATATCAGCTCACAGCTGTTAGAATGGATATTACAAAAAAAGAAAAAAAAAAGGCGAGCGATAGCAAATACTGAGCAGGATGTGGAGGAAAGGGACCCTCGTGCATGACTGGTGGGAATGGAAATTGGTGCAGCCTCTGTGGAAAACAGCATGGAAGTCCCTCAAATAATTAAAAATAGAATTACCCTAGGAGCCAGGCTTCCTTTATCCAAAGGAGAAGAAACGACTAATTCAAAGAGATACGTGCACCCCTGTGTCCACTCGAGCATTATTCACAACAGCCCAGTTAACCTAAGTGTTCATCAATTAATGGGTAAAGAAAATGTGGTAGGTAGATAGAGAGAAGAAATATTATTCGGCCACAAAAAAGAAGGAAATTCTGTCACTTGCCACAGCAAGGATGAACCTTGAGGGCATTATGCTGAGTGAAAGAAGGCCCACGGGGAAAGACAAAAGCCACGTATCGTGTGACCTCACTGTGGAGGGAATCCAGACACAGCGGACTTAGGAAGAGGGAGTGGAACGGTGGTTGCCAGTGGCTCAGGGGGGTGGGGGCAATGCGGAGAGCTTGGTCAAAGATGCGAACTTCTAGGTACAAGTGACTAAGTTTTTAGATACCTAACGGACAGCGTGGTGACTATAGCTAACAAGCCGTATCATATTATTGATGGTTGCTATGAGAGGGGAGCTGTGATGCTGTCACCACAGCAACAGGATGACGAGTGGTGACTAAGTGAGGTGAGGGAGGCACTAACTACCCTTACTGTGGTCAGCATCTCCCAACACATCTGCAAATTAAATCATCACATCACACACCTTAAACTTTCACGGGGTCACAGGCCAATGTATAGGTCAACAGAGCTGGGAAAAAAAAATGTTACCTGTTTCTTTTTCTTTTTGGTGTGCCGTGAGGAAGGGCACCCAGCCATGTGGCAAAGGCCACGTGTGGAAATTCCACAGAGGACCCAGCTGAGCTTTTAGTCCACCTGCAGACATGTGAGTGGGGCGTCAGCTCTGAGATGTTTCCAGCCCCAGACTCCATGGAGCAGAGACAAGTCAACCTCACCTGTACCCTGTCCCGGTTCCTGATCCTCAAAATCCACCGCACAGTACAACAGTTTCGTACCAAGTTCAGAATAATCTGTTACAGAACAGGAACAGTAACATGGGGCAGGCGTCTGAGAACTGGTTTTGTCTTTTCTTAATCATCATGGTAACCTGCGCTCTGAACCATTACACAAGGCAGCACAAAGAAGCCTCTGGATAAACAAAAGGGATACTACTGCCCTCATCCGATGGGCCACAGGGGAGAACATCCTTTGGCCAAAGGTTCACCCCAGTTCAATTCCTATGTGTGCCAATTTTGATAAGCCGTGGCAGAAATTTCAGAGTCTTTCCATGGAAGTTTCTTTTCCTGTGGAAAAGAAAGTTTGCTGACAAAGAAAAATCCCTTAAGACCTGCTGTCCCTTTGCTTCTGGATTTCTAAACCATTCTTGCAAAACTTCATCAGACTCTGAGCGTGGCATGGGAGATAATGATCTGATTTCTCCCTGCCTCAGACACCCTCCTCAAGTTTCCAAACACGCACGGTGTGGGAAATTAGACAGCTCTAATTAATGACTCAATAAATACAGAAAAAGGAGAGAAGTTGGCCCAACAGTCGCTCCGGATCATACAAATCCATTTCGGCTTCTAGAAAGTTCCCTTCCCACAGCGGGCTCACTGATCTCTCAAGGTGCCCCATTCCAGATCTGAGCCGGGGTTCTCATTAAAGACTCTCTCCCAGGGACTCCTGGGTGGCTCAGTTGGTTGGACAACTGCCTTCAGCTCAGGTCATGATCCCGGAGTCCTGGGATCGAGTCCCGCATCGGGCTCCCAGCTCCATGGGGAGTCTGCTTCTCCCTCTGACCTCCTTGCTCATGCTCTCTCTCACTGTCTCTCTCTCTCAAATAAATA